>NW_023276806.1:149248877-149560911 GCF_003668045.3 Cricetulus griseus | reverse complement strand
GGTTTCTCCAGCCTGGTCTTGACCCCTTTGCTCATCATTCCTCCCTCTCTACAACTGGATTCCAGAGTTCAGATCAGTGTTTAGCTGTGGGTGTCTGTGTCTGCTTCCATCAGCTGCTGGAGGAAGGCTCTAGGATGGCATATAAGGTAGTCATCAATCTCATTGTCTCTGTTCTTTATTGTAAAGGGATCTGAGTTATTCAAGCTGTGGTGACTTGTCACTATAGAGAATAAAACAAACCTTTGGGAGAAAGACTCAGAAATAAATGGGGAGGCTAACTCTGGTCTCTAGAATGAACACAGTTTTAGATAAGTTATTATATGTCTCCCACCTCCATGAGTGTGTGTGTGTGTGTGTGTGTGTGTGTGTATGTGTGTGTGTGTGTGTGTGTGTGTGTGTGTGTGTGTGTGTGTGTGTATGCACAGGGCCGAACCTACATGTGGAGATTAGAGGTCAACCTCTGTCTTTTTTCTTTTTTGAGACTGAAACTTTCCAAGTATGCTGGTTGACAAACTAACCTCAGATTCCCTCTATCATCATCTCTCCCACTCGAGGATTATACTGGAACACCAGGTTTTTTCTTTTTATGTGGGTACCAGAGACCAGAGTCATGTTCTCATGCTTGGAAGGCATGCACTTACCCATGAAGCTGTCTCCCGAGCCTCCCACTCCCCCTTTTGAGACAAGATCTCACATTGTAGCCCAGGATGGCCTGGCAATGAACTCGCTTGGTAGTCTAGACTAGCAATCCTCCTGCCTCAGTTTCTTTTGTTCTGGGACTTATCATGCCTTGTTTGTTATATTCTGAGAAAACTAATCAAATACAGATACTGAGAATTAAAATGCCATCTAGCTGCTACTTTGACAAATAAGGTAACTTTTAATCCACAGTTAAATATAATTTTATTATTGTGTATACATTTGGAGTATATTGGGGGACAGTCAATTTCAAAGGCATTTGTATGAGAAAGTAAGCTAATCTGAGGGGGGTTGTGTTAAGTAAATGAAGTTATGGGGAAAGTAAGGAAGGAGAGAGATGGCTGAAAGGGATGGGGGAGTGGAGGGAAGAGGAGGGGAGGTCTTTCCCCTAGAGCTGTGAAAGAGGAAACCATCGGGTGCCTCAGGACCATTTCTTCTAAGAAGCAAGGAATCTTCCACTTTAATAGATGTGTCTAGAAAGTTCAGGACAAGATGGAAATGCCTTCTGTTGAGATTGCAAGGAGGGCATCTCCATGCCAAGCTGCTTTGATGATTTTGAGGAAGAAAGTCAGCAGCTGTGGTATAATGTTCTGGGCTTCTTCCTTTTCTCCTCTCACTCTGGTTGGCTCACAAATGTATACTCAGACACCACTAGTGGCTAGAAATAACATTTCCCAAAAGGCTTGAAAGTCCAGGCTTGTAAACCTGCCATCTTCTGATTGTGCCTTCCTGGGCAAAGCTTCATTTTCCTACCTGGGAAAAGGGGGACACTGATGCTCCCTCTGCAAAGCGGCTGGGAGGATGGGAAATGAGTCCAGAAGGGAATGGCCCTAGCACAGGGCCTGGCATCTTCAAAACCTGACAGTCCCATTGTTCTCTCTTCCTAACTCCTTCCCTGACCTTAAGGGGACAGCAGACCTTCTAGCTTCCTCCTCCTGTACATGGAGAAAGTGTGCATAACCCAAAGATAAAGTATGAGGATAGACGGTCTAGACCAGCAGTTCTCAACCCATGGGTCAGACCCCTTGGGATTGTCAAGTTCACCAGGGTTGCCTAAGACCACCAGAAAACATACACATTTACATTATGATTCATAACAGTAGCAAAATTACAGTTACTAAATAGCAACAAAAATAATTTTATGGTTGGGGGGTCACTGCAACATGAGGAACTGTATTGAAGGGTGGCAACATTAGTAAGGTTGAGACCCACTGCTGTAGGCTGTCTTCAGCAACACATTTTCATTGATTTAGTTATTATTTAATTGTTCTGTGTGTTTGCACATACCCTTGGATAGTATGTGGAGGTCAGAGGACAATGAGTGTCTTCCTCTATTGCTTCCTACCTTAGTCCCTGTAGACTAGTGGTTCTCAGCTTTCCTAATGCTGTGACTCTTTAATACAGTTCCTCATGTTGTGGTCACCCCCACATAAAATGGTTTCATTGCTGCTTTATAACTGTAATCTTTCTACTGTTAGGAATTGCAGTGTAACTGTCTGATATGCAGGATAACTGATATGTGACTCCCAATGAGGTCACCACCCACAGGTTGAGAACCACTGCTTTAGCAGCTGTCATTGAACTTGAGCCTTCCATTTCAGCTAGACTACCTGGCCAACAAGTTCCCAAGAGCTGCTTGTTCCTCGATTCCTGTAGTGCTGGAGTTACATGAATGTTTGGTTATGCCCAGCTTATTTATGTGAGTGCTGGGGATTTGAACTCAGGTCCTCATGTTTGTACAGCAAGCACTCTTACCTGTGGAGCCACCTTCCCAGTCCTTTGTGGCATTTCAACGTCCTTACTATACACTGTTTCTCAGTGGCTGTCCTGAGTCTTACCTTGTGGAGGTGGCCTTGGCTGGGGCTGTCCTAGCTGAGGTCCCAGCTGGCCTTGTCCTGGAGATTTTGCAAGTTTAGTTTGTGGACCCTAGAGCAAGAGAAGAGAAAAGAAGCCTTTGATGACAAAATTTCTGGATAGGAGTCAAGGCCTTATACTATTTGTGTGTGTGTGTGTGTGTGTGTGTGTGTGTGTGTGTGTGTGTGTGTGTGTTGTGTGTGTGTGTTTTAAATATCACTGATGTAAGACTCACAATGAATGATTCTTCACTGTACCTCATGATAGATTTTCAGCATAGCCGTGGAGGATGCTGCATGCACCCACACCCTCCTAGTAACCCTTTGAGTTTAACTGCTGTTCCTGTGTCTGTGAAGGAATGTGTTTCTGTGGGATAAACAGGGATTGGGATTGGGGGAGGAGTTGAAACTTGCTTTTCCAGAAGGTTAGCAAGCTTTGAAGAGTGGCCTGGTGGGGCCTATGCAGGGGAGGGGTGGGAGCTTGTTGGGCTGGGGGATGGGGAAGCAGGACACCAGTAGTCTCTATTGACTCATGCCCTGGGAACATAGGACATATGTGTACATGTATTGTTGCACACACAGGTGCACATACCAAATCTCGGGCTCAAGATGGGGACTGAGATGAACACTGTCAGCAGTCTGTCCAAAGGCTGGTGGGATAGGAGTTTTCTTCTTAAGGGATAGGAGAGGGGAAGGGGCCCCTGCACACCTCTGTCTCCCCCCCCCCCATTCTACATGATGCCTGCCTGGAGTTATTGGATCCGGGGGTTTTCATTCCAGAGCCACTAATCTCCTTTATTCTCAAGAGAACCTTACCCAAGGTCTCAGGGGAGAGGGAACCGTGCCCCCTGGCACCAGAAGTTGGCTCATCTTGGAAACAACAAGGTCGGCCATTAACTGCTTGTCCTCTTCAACATGCTCACCAATCAGGGGCATTGAACTGTCCATGACCTGCGCGGGAGGGAAAGGAGGCTGAAGGACCCTGAATTAAGATGGCTTGGCCTTTGGGCTTTCTGTTCCAGGAGTGTTGACTCTCGGCTCAGGACAGAATGGCCACTAGATGGCAATATCACCCACGCAAACAGCCCAGCTGGGCCCTTCCTGCTGTCTGGGCCACCAGTAGACACCCAGTTCTCTCCAGTTCCTTCTCAACAGACTCTGGATTCATTTCAACTCGGCCTCCACACGCTGGAGTCCAGCAACGTGACCAGGGCTGGGGGAGCACGTGCTGACCTTTTCTGTACTTTTCACTGGGGCGTCGGTCTCCGCCCCCTCGTTTCCCACCCCAGCTTCCTCCCAGGGTTGGGACTGGCCCCTCTCTTCTGGCCCAAAGTTGACGATGTCCTCAGAGCTGGAAACAGTAACGGTGGGGGCTCCATCACAACAACCAAACATTTGACCAGGCTGGAAGTGACCCAGGCTTTATGGAGAAGACAGAAGAGGACAAGTGGTTTTCTGGGGCCCCGGCAGGATGCAGGCCCAAAATGAAACTCATACTCTGGGAACCAGGCTGTTTTTAAGGAAGAGGGGTGGCAGTCCTGGAAGGTCATGTTGGCCCAGTCTACTTTTGTAATAGATGGGGAAACTGAGGTTCAGAGACGAGAGCCAGTGGACCACGTGATCACTAGGCACAGGCAGCTCACAATATTAAAGGAAGACTGTCTTAGTAGACCTGTAATGGCTGTGTTGGCTGCCTCTCTCCTCTCCTGCAGGAATCCAGCCTTCCTCTGTCACCTGCCTCCCCCTGCCAAACCCTCTTTGGCCAGCTCTGGGGTAACCATACAGTCTCATGTCCAGATCATGTCTCCATCTCTCTGTGTCCACCCTTCACCTGGCTAACTCCTTATCCATCATGACACACCTAGTCAGCTCTTCCTTCCAGACCCTCCAGGACCAAACAAGTTCCCAGGATCCCTCTGTACCTGTGTCTTTGCTGGCTCACCTAACTGTCTGTTTGGAAAGCTTAGTCCCAGAACTTTGCCATTGCTAAGCCCAAGAAGCCAGGGATGGCCTGTGTCTTGGAGGAAGGGGTAGCCCTGGCCACCCTGGGAAGGCCCTGACAGTACAGTTTCACTGAGCACTGATGATATTTGGGGCACTGCTCTAAGAACCAGGTATAGATGACACCAGCTCTATCTCAGAGGAGCACTCTGCAGGGCTGGAGATGTAGCTTTTTGGTAGAATGCTCACCGGTGGAAAAAGGATGACAGGGAACCTGAGGTCAGGAGCTGGAGTCCCCACAGTGGACATAGCCAAAGGAAGTGGACACTCCCTTTCCCCAGGGAAACAGCTTTTCCCAGTGAGCAAGGTCATCCCCTGGGCCAGGTCAGAGGAGAGGAGCTTTAGGGTGTCCCCTGAGCACTCTCACGGAGCATGCCGCACAAACCTTGTGCTCTCACAGAGCAGTGGCTGGAAGACATTGTGTTTGGATCTCTGCTGCCTCTTTCTCCCTTACTGGGATAAATACATTTTCTATTCTGAGGCTCCTTCTCTTCCTGATCCCATCCCAAACCCCAAAGGAAAACAATTCTCTAGTGTTTCTGAGGGAAAAAACCCAAATCTGAAAGCCATCTTTTTTTATTTGTTTGAGATTTTTCTGGAACATTTTTGAAAAGTTGTTTTCTTGTGTTTAGAAGACCCAAACTGGCTTTTTTGTTTGTTTTAAAATGTGAAGCATCTTTAATTTCTGACTCCCCCACCTCTGAGTGTCTGGAACTGGGGCCTCTTGGGTATAGATGGCTTTTTGTGAAAGTGGAGGGATCTCAGACACCAGAACTTTGTGTGTGTGTGTGTGTGTGTGTGTGTGTGTGTGTGTGTGTGTGTGTGTGTGTAAGTGTGTGTGTGTCTGTCTGTCTGTGTATGTGTCTTTTTGTGTGTGACTGGTTTGTGTGTCTGCGTGTGAGTGTATGTGTGAGCACATGTATATGTGTGTGTGGTGCTGAATCAAGAGAGGAGGGAATCACTCCATATTCTTCTTTTCACCTTTTAAAGATTTATTTATTTTGTTTTATGAGTGTTTTGCTTGCATGTATGTATGTGTATGCATATTCTGGATGGCCATGAGCCACCATGTGGATGCTGAGAACCAAACCTACGTCTTCTGCAAGAGCAATGAGAGCTCTTGACTATAAGCCATCTCTCCTGTCCCCCGGTCCTCATTCCTATTAGGATAGCAGCCCTCCTGCTCTCCTGCCACATCTGAGACCTGTTCATCTGGCTTAGAGCCCAGTGCCCAGAGTGAAGAAATGCATGTGTGAGCCCAAACCAGAGTCATGTCTAATGTCCTAGTGAGGAAAGGAGGCAGGGTGGTTTGCCAGGAGCTGTTGATGTCCCAGGTGAAGAGGTTCTCCACTCACCTGGTGAGTGAGACTGTCTCTGGCCTAGGCTCCTGGCCCCCACTGCAAGGAAGCTCTTTCCTGACCTGGTGGTATGCCTTCCTGAAGTGCCATCCTCCCACCCATTCAGTTACCTGGTTCTGTCTGCCTGTTGGTCTTTGGGCAGTGGGGCAGACATGAGGGACTGGAGGACTGGCTGGCTACTGTGGTCACCCCAGCCATGTTCCTGTCAGTAACAGCCCACACCTGTGGAGGGGCAGCTGTGGGGCAGGGGGTACAGGACTTCCTCATGTGTCTTGGCCCAGTGTCAGCCCATTTCTCCCTTATGTGTTGAAGACTGAGCCTCATGGAAGGAAGGAATGAACTTAAAGGGCCACATGTGACTGAGGAGCTGGGTAGCTGGGATTGGAGGGAGCCCGGAGGCCACAAGTGTGTTTCAGGTTAAAGATTCAGAAGTGTTGGAGGCTGGAAGCTGGGGAAGAGAGGAGCAGGAACCCCTGAGGAGGGTAGGAAGGGATTGGAGAGATGACAGGCAGCCAAAGGGTATTTAGAGTGGTTCTGGGTCCCAGTGCCCATCTGTGAACATCTCTTAGAATTCTATTCTAATTTCTGGTAGCTGCATCTGTCCCTTAAGCCACACTGGTATCGTTTTGCTTAACAATGGTCTGCTTTTTTTTTTTTTTAATCTTCTCTTGCAGTCTGCAAATTCTGTTGTGTTTAAGACTGTGCCTAAGGGATCCCTGAAGCCCATGTTTGTTGAAAGAACTTAAGGGTGAAACCTTGGCACGTGGTAAGGGAAGTGCAGTCATGACATGCCCTCAAACACCGAGGACACTGGACACTGGCACGGAATCTTGTGGACTCTTGGCCTTACGGGTTGAGGAAAACTGTGCCCTGAGTTTTGAACTCTGAGGTCAGAGTGTTGAGCAGGAAGGCTCACACTGCTGCTGCAGCTGAGGTGGTTGCATGAGGCATGGGGCAGATACCTCTGGCAGTGGCTCACTATGCCATGAGCTGCATATGGTAGGCCAGGAGCCAGGATATGGCTGCCATGCTGGGGGTCAGCTTGGAGTTTCTCCTGCTGAGATGGTCCAGGCTGGACCACCCTGCTCCACCCCTCACCTCGATGATGTAATCTCTGCCATCCTTGCTGTGGACAGCCTTGACAGCACATATGTCTAGGCCGCCGAACATTTCTGAGCAGCTGTCCACCCATAGCCTGTACCTGCAAAGACAGACAGAGTGACAGTGAGCATGGGGTAAGAAGCAAGGCAAGAGGCCAGAGGGAGACAGAGGAGCGAAGGAAGATCAAGGGGTGGGAGCACTCAAGATAAGAAGTAGGGAGGATGAAGGGGAGTTGGAATAAGAACCCAGAGGTCTCCAAGACCCATGGCCACCCTTTGCTGAATAAGAACCCAGAGGTCTCCAAGACCCATGGCCACCCTTTGCTGCCCCAGGACCTTGGCTTTGCAGCAGTAAGAAGCTTGCTTTGGCCCCACCCAGAGCCATCCAGACACCCAGACACCCCTGCAGCCCTTTCCCTTGGGAAAGCTGCTTAAAGGGCTCTAAAAACCCCTCCAGGCTACCCTCCTTGCTCAGAGCCCCAGCCAGACAAGAGCCTGTGGGGGACAAAGGACCTCATTCTCCTGGAGTGGGGAGTAGGGGAACTCCTTCAGACAGCTCCTGACTTGCCTGGGGGCCTGGCCCTCTGGACCAATTGCCTTTGTTCCCATCCCAGTGACTGAAAGCTGCAGAGCCAGTTTGCTTTGCTGGGGTCGGATCTGGGCAGGGAGCTTTGACTCTCTGACAAGGGGTTGGTTGTATCTGGGGAGATCTTCTGGGCATGCACTTGGCTTTCCTTGTGGACTGGATTTGGGAACCACAGGGAACTTTGTGTCAATGTTCCTGCTTCTCTCCTCACTCTCTAGGATCTATCTGTGTGTTTGAGCCATGTGACCTGGAATGAGGAGAGAGCTTGGCTGACAATGTCTAAGAACTCACTCAGATTTTATCCACCAGGGTCCACTAAAGCCTAGAGAAGGTCTCTCTCTGAGGTAATGCAGCTGTACAGCAACGTGGTCATGTTCATCTA
Organism: Cricetulus griseus; assembly: GCF_003668045.3. Lineage (NCBI taxonomy): Eukaryota > Metazoa > Chordata > Mammalia > Rodentia > Cricetidae > Cricetulus > Cricetulus griseus. The sequence continues at coordinate 149,552,932 of NW_023276806.1, read as the reverse complement.
GATCTCCAACTGGAACCCAACCGTAGCTCTCCCATCCAACTGCAGCCAAGAGCATGCTGCCAATAAAAGGCAGGATGAAGCCCCATTCTGTGCCTGGCAGCCCAATTCCTCATTCCTTCAAATTCCAGCAAAAACTGATCAAGGAGGGAGGGTTGAACTCATGTTTTCAGATGAAGAAGCTGAGGCTGAAAGAGTAATAACTAACAGTGTGGCTTCCCTGTCCCAGATGATGTCTGCCTCCCGGAGCCTGCTACAGTGTATCTGTTTTTACTTGACATGGAGGAATGAGAGAGAAGGGAGAGAGAGAGAGAGAGAGAGAGAGAGAGAGAGAGAGAGAGAGAGAGAGAGAGAGAGGGAGAAAGAGAGACACACAGAGAGACACACAGAGAGACACACAGAGAGACACACAGAGAGACACACAGAGAGACACAGAGAGACAGAGAGAATATATATGTTGGGTAGAAGCACATGTATGCACATGTATGCACACATGAGTTGCAGCAGGGTCCAAAGTAAACCTTGGGTGTTGTTCCTCAGGCAACCTCCACCTTGTTTTTTTGAGACGATGTCTCCCACTGAACATGGAACATGCTGAATGAACAGTGTAACCTGGTTGGCCAGCGAGCCCCAGGATCTTCCTGTCTCTGTCTCCCCAGTGCTGGGATCACAGCTGCATGCTGCCATACCTGCCTGGCTTTTTTATGTGCTATCTGGGGATTGAACCCATGCCCTCATGCTGGTGTGGTAAGTACTTTATGGACTGATCTCTCAACCCCGACTGTGATCTGTATGTTTTCTATTATTTCCTTAGTGATTTTGGATGAGCTTCTCCTTTCCTGATGCCTCAGTTTCCTTTTTTTTTGATGCTTCTGTGCTTGGGACTTGCAAAGATAATGAAGCACAAATAGATGGTCAGCTTCTGGGTTCTACCCTGTGTCACTGGGTGGCCTCTACCTATTTCTACTGCTTCGGACAATGCTCTGACTGATGTGCTGTCACATTTGGTAACAACATTGATCCTTGGGGCTTAGAGATGCTTCAGTGAACCAGGTGTTAGAGCTACTACATTTGGTGCTGGTGGCTGACTCATGGGATGCAATGTGCTCAGGGAGCACTGTGCCTGAGAGACACTCATGAGTCAGGTTCCTCCACGAGAGCTGGAGGCAACTAGTTTCCAGAGGTTGTTTTCAAATGACGAACTTCTAGATTGTGTGTGTACATCATCCCAGGGACAGAAATCCCAGGGTCCAGGAAATATGGGAAAGGTCCCCCTTCCACCAGTTGAATCAAATTGAATGAAAATTGCTCAGGAGTCAGGTTACCCAGCAAGAGGTGAACCATGGAGGGGTTAGGCTGGCCTAAGGGACTCCAGGAATTTTGGGACTGTAGGAATGGGACCAGGGAGTTCTGTCCAGGCCATGAGCACAGCTCATGACTGTCTGAGGGACAATGCAAGCTAGGTTGAGCAGACCCTGTCCTGTGAAGGTTCCTGTTGGAGTCTTCCTGGTCTCTCCTGAAGATTAAGCTAATAAAGCATAAATTAATGTGCTATGTTCAGATGCTTGCAGCTGACTCACTGTTCTTAGAGGGAGAATCAGTGCGCTTTGTCTTGCCTCTTCACTGCTCAGCACACTGTGGCATGAGGTAGGCTCTCAGTGTTTACTGACCCTACAGCACATGCTCTGGCCCCTGCTACTGCATGCTTGCAGGCAGTGTTCAGTGGACTCTCAGGAAAGTTGTGTGCGACTGGTGCGGACAGCTGGTGCCCAGCTCTCCCTCAACTGAGGAGGCCACACAGCAGTGCTTAAAGGAACAAAACTCCATAGGTCCCTCAGCCTACACCTCAAAGAACTCACAATTTGAGTAGCTTTTCTCTCTTCATATGGTCCGAGAAAGGTCCATTTCCATTTTTATGATGTTTAATAAAAATGCTCTCTTCCAGTTATCTGCAAATATCTGGGGACTGATGAAGGCCTCAAGCTCTCTTACTGAGGCAGCAAAGCAGGACCCAGAAGACCTCTGGACTTGAAGCCAAGACCTCAGTGTTCCACTCTCACCTCAGAACATGGGGCAGAACACTTCCCTTCTCTGAACTCCTACATCTGTAAATGTTATTTTGATAGGTGCCCTGTTGTTGCTGCTGAACATAAGGAAAGCAAACTTGGAAGTGCCTTGTGGGACACTGGGTAGATGTTGGAGTGCCATTCTCATGGATGCTGGTGCTTCTCTCCACACACCTTTTGTCTCTTACCTCTCCGTCATGGCCACCTGCTCCAGCATGGCAGAGCCTGTATTGGCCTTCCAGTTCCCAGAGATGGAGGTCCTCCTGGGTTAGAACAAACCACACATTGAGGACATTAGGGATCTTTGTTCTTCTTCGCTTTGGTGGATAAGAGATGTTGTTTCAAACACTGGCCCATATCATACACAGTATGTATTTTTGGATCTGTAGCCCATCCTCAACTTGATTTTTCTTTCTGTAATGTCCATTAATGCTGACTGATTTATTTATTCCTGGATGTTGTGTATTGTTTTCCAAACTTCTTTTGAAATTTAAAGATTAAATTGTATTTACTTATTTTTTGTTTATTTTTTTTATTTTGTGTCTGTGTTTTGTTTGTATGCTGTGCTCCATAAGTGTGCAATGCCCACAGAGACCAGAAGAGGGTATTGGACCCACCGAAACTGGAGTTTATATTATCTGCCCTGTGGATGCTCTGAACTGCTGAGCCATCTCTCCAGCCCCCAGATTAAAATTAAAATATTTTTCTTACCCACCTCAAAATTAAAATTTTAGAAAGGCTGCCACCCCAGATTCTACATGCTACAGTTTGACATTTAGCATCTTATGGTGCTATTGGGAGGTGTGGGAATCTTCTGTAAGTGATGCTTGAGAAAAGGAGGTCTCTCAGGGTCATGTCCTTGAAGTCCTTCTTGCCTCTTTCTTGGCTTCCTGGTCACCATGAAGTGAGCAATAGGAACCAGTAACCATGAGCTAAACCCACTGAAACTGTGAGTCTAAATAAACCTTTCTTCCATTTAAGTTGATTGCCTCAAGCATTTTGTTACAGTGATGGAAAAAATGAGTAATATGTATGACCCCTTGCTTTTGAGGAGAACTAGGGCAGTGTACCACCTGGTGATTCTTTAATTTTTTTTTACAGGTTTTAAAATGTAGGAAAAAATGATCTTAGGGATGCAGTGATTACTTCCCATGGTGAAGAGTTGGGAAGGCTTTGTGACTTCTGCCTGCCTTGCCTTCCTTCTCTACTCCTTTTTTGGACTTTGTTGTGCTGCAGCCATGGCTGTCCTCCTTCTTAGTGGTTGCCCATGCATGACTCCTGTCCTACACACTCACTTTACCCTCTGTCCCTGGAAGGCTTTGTGACCACCTTTCTTAAGTCCCTGCCCATTTTTCAGGCTTTATTTGAATGTGACTCCCTTGCAGCACACCTTCCTGGACTGAATGTGGCTCCCTTGCAGCACAGCTTCCTGGACTTACATGAACTGCCCTCCCCTGCTTCCCTTTCTTCCCCTCTCCCTGGCACAGTGCTTTGGAGTTCTCATCTAACCTGTCCTGATGGAGGAGAAGCCCTAAAAAACAGGAAACATGCTTTACTCCATCCCCTGGGCACACAGTTCCAATGGACTAAGCATGTAGTAGGTGCCCAGTAGCTACTGACTGGGTGAGGTATGATGTATGTTGTGGAAACCCAAGACATTTGGACCCCTGTAATCATGTCCTCAATTAAATGTTCTGTTTTATAAGTGCCTTCATCATGTTGTCTTTTTGCAACAATAGAACAGTAACTAAGACACAGCCTATCACTGAGGAAAGCCACAGCAGGAGGAACTCAAGCAGGAAGCTGGGGGCAGGAAGCAATGCAGAGGTCACAGGGAACGCTGCTTACCGGTAAGCTCTCTGTTGATGTCCAGTTACCTTTCTTATATAGTCCAGGAGATGGTATCACCTACAGTAGGTTGGGTCCTCCTCCTCCAATTCATAATCAAGAAAATGCCCCACAGAAACAACAACATGGCCAACCTGATGGAGGCAATTCCTCAACAGAGTCCTCTTCTCAGGTATGACCAGGGTTTGTGTCAAGTTGACAAAAACTATGACAACAATGCTCACAGGGTCAGCCTACATCCTGGATATGATTTAGTCTAAGAGTATAAAACTGCACCATCCTTAGGCTATTCACTTCCTGCCTTTACTATCTTTGAGACAGAGAACTAACATAGTAAGTTAGCAATGGATCCAGAAAAGCAAGAGAAATTCCAAAGTCACTGGATGTGGCCCCAGAATGTATCCATTGAGATTTGCCTTGGCAGATGAACAGCTTTTGACATAGTGAGTTGGTGGTGAAAGAAGGTATGAACTGAAGAACACTTTCTAGTAATATACCTAAGGCAGCATTTCTGAGTCTTTAACTTCTTCTTGGTAAAATGGGAATAAATGTAGACCTTAGTGGGGTCCTGTGTGAATGACAGGAAATATTCCCATCTTCTCAGCACAAGTGGGCTATACTGTTATTTTCAGTAAGAGAAGATAAAACAAGAAGGCATCCCAAGGGCTGAAGCAGCAGGAACTCAATCCAGATTACTCTCATTCACACAGGACAATAATGGGGAGTGTTGATACCTGAGGACAGCTTTAAATATCTGAGATGTGTGTCCAGGAGCTTTACAAGCATCAGTTCATGTCAGCCCCACAGAACTCAAGGAGATGGCACCAATGTTATCCCTGTCTCTTAATGGCAGCTGCCCTCAAACTGTATTCCATAAACCCTTGACTCCATACAGAGTTCATGGAGCCATCACACAAGTATGGAAGGGCCCATCATACATGTATGGAAGGACCCATCATACATGTATGGAAGGGCCCATCACACATGCATAGAATGGCCCATCACACATGCATAGAAGGGCCCATCACACATGTATGGAAGGGCCCATCACACATGTGTGAAAGGGCCCTTGTCCTTGACTTGCATGAGATGCAGCCAGTGGGATGTAGGATGGAATGGAGATAGTGGTGAAACATCTATCTGCACTGTTGCTGCCTTTACTTATTTGGGATGAGGTAAGAGAGGACCATTAATTGTGTAGTTTATGAACAACAACTCATTTCTTGTATGTAGTTCTGGAGGCTTGGAAGTCCAAGCTCAAGTTGCCTAAAAATTCATGTTTGGTGAGGACTGATTTCTTTGTCTGTGCCTTCTTACTGTGTCTTCATGTAGTGGATGAAGCAAGGGGTCCTTCTGAGTTCCTTTTTCTAAGAACACTTGTCTTAACTGTTAACTTGACACAGCCTCGGCTCATCTAAGAAAAGCATCTCAGTTGAGAGACCAACCAGATCAGACTGGCCTGTGAGCATTTCCATGGGGATTATCTTATTGTTCATTGATGTAAGAGGGCCAAGCCCACTGTGGATGGCACTATTCCCTAGAGAGGTGGTTCTTGGCTGTATGATAAAGTTAACTATATGTGGGTCTATGAGTCAGCCAGCAAATAGCATTCTTCCATGGTCTCTGCTCCAAATTTCTATTTGAGCTACTTCTCTGACTTCCCTCAGTGATGGAATGGAAGTAGAAATAAATTTATTTTTCCCCTCAAGTTGCTTTTTTCAGAGTGTTTTTCTAAATAATTTATTTTTATTTTATGTGCATTGGTGTTTTGCCTGCATCTATGTCTCTGTGAGATTGTCAGATCCTAGAGTTATAGACAATTGTGAGCTGCTGGGAATTGAACCCCAGTCCTCTGGGAGTACAGCCAGTGCTCTTAACCACTGAGCCATCTCTCTAGTTCCTGTTCAGAGTGTTTTAACACAGTAACAGAATGGAACTAGAACAAGCACTGATTGCTTTCTGGAAGGTTCTACCCTGATGGTGTAATCCCCTCTCTGAACTCTCCTCCTAAGAGTAGAAGGGGTGGACTTCACTTTCAATATGAATTCTGGGTTGGGACAGAAGTGTACAGCCTTGGACGGGGAGGAAAAGCTTCCGGCCTGAGCACCTTTGGACAAGAGTGAAGACAGTAAAACTGAATGTAATGATACTTTCTATAAGCTTGTGTTGTGGTTGGTAGAGTTGTTTCCCACTGTCTCAGGCCCAGGCTGAAACTGTTCACATGGATGGAGGTCAAGTAAATAGCTCAATGAGTGATGCATGGTGGAAGTCAACTTTCTTTCTTTCTTTCTTTCTTTCTTTCTTTCTTTCTTTCTTTCTTTCTTTCTTCCTCTCTCTCTCTCTCTCTCTCTCTCTCTCTCTCTCTCCTTTCTTCCTCCCTGTTTTCCTCCCTTCTTTCCTTCCTTCCTTTTGGTTTATTTTCAAGATAGGGTTTCTCTGTGTAACAGTCCTGGCTGTCCTGGAACTCACTTTGTAGACCAGGCTGGCCTCGAACTCACTGAGATCCACCTGTCTCTGTCTCCCAAGTACTGGGATTAAAGGCATGCGCCATCACCACCTGGCTTGCTCCGTCACCACCCTGCTGGCATAGGAAGTACAGACAAGCAACCAGAGAAGGCAAAATTGAGCCACATGGTACTGGATGAGAGTCTAGACTGCAGTGTGACTCCATTTAGAGTAATACACAGGCAGATGGATATGTAGAGAGATTATGTATATGGATGCATGTGTATGAGTGGGAAAATGTGCATATGTGTGCCCTGGCTGTATATGTTAGGAGCATATACAAGAGCATCTGAAAGCAGTGACACCTCAGTGGCAGCAAGCAGAAAGGCCTAAGTGTAGAACAGGATGTGGGCCAGAGGAGGGTGAATGGTTACAGGCAGGGAGGACACTCTCAGCTGAAGTGTGATATGGTTCCTTGGATGTGGACCAACCCAGGGTCCAGGAATTTCTGTAACCAATGACAAATTGGAGCTGTCAGGCCAGAAGGGCTCAGCCTGAAGAATGCAGCAATGAGGTAATCCTTGAAAAGAAACTGGGGCAAGGAGACACCAATGTCAAATGCAAATTCTAACAATGAGGCGAGGAGGGAAATGATACTGTGGTGGTGCCACAAGAATGCACTGGTCCACCTCACTGGGATGAGCCAGAATGATTCAGGGTGGTGGGGGAGATCTGATCCCTAAGACACTCTGAGAGGACATCTGAAAGCAGCAACAGCTCTGGCCTGCTCTGGGGGGAAAAGTAGGTGGTTGACAGGATGGAACAGAACTAGCCCTTGAAAACTGGCTTCATCTCTTTTCTGGGTCTATGTCCTTATTGGTCAACTGCCTGCATCTCTTCCAGTGTCCCAGGCAATTGTACAGTTGTAACCAATTGCATGGGTCTCAAAGCCTAAAATCACTCCAACTTTTTATTTTGTGTGTATGTCTCTCTCTCTCTCTCTCTCTCTCTCTCTCTCTCTCTCTCTCTCTCTCTCTCTGTGTGTTGTGTGTGTTGTGTGTGTGTGTGTGTGTGTGTGTGTTTGTGTGTGCATGCACTCGTGCACCTGTTGAGGCTGGAGGAAAACCTGGGGTATCATCCTCCAGAACACTATCTACCTCCTTTGCAACAATCTCATTGGTCTGGAGGTCATCAATTAGAATAGACTGGCTCGTCAGGGAGACTAGAGAGCCTCCCATCGGCTTTTCTAGTGCTTGGATTACAAGAGCATATGACCATAACTGTTATTTTGTTTTGTGAGAAAGGGTGTCACTATGTAACTCTACCTGTCCTAGAATCACTACGTAGACCAGGCTGACCTTTAGCTCACAGAGTAATAGAACTAAAGGCACTCACCACCACACCTAGCCTCATACCTGGTACTTTTTTGTGGGATCTGGGCATTGAACTCAGATTTTTGTGCTTGCAAATCAAGTGATTTACTCATTGAATCACCCTACACCTATTTAAAATCACACACACACACACACACACACACACACACACACACACACACACACGTATGTGAGTGAGTATGGAAGCCAGAGGTCAATTCGGGTGTTGTTTATCAGGAACCATTGGCCTTACTTTTTGAGACAGTCTCTCACTGTGACCTGGGGCTTGCCAATTATGTTAGGCTGGCTGGGCAATGAGTCCCTGGGATCCTCCCCAGGGCTGGGATTATAAATGTGCACCATCATATCTTTTTAGGTGAATGTTAGGAATAGAACCCAGGTCCTTATGATTGCACTTTACCAACTGAACCATCTCCCCAGTCTCTTTACACAAAGATATGTTTTCCTGATGGCCTAGGCAATTCAGGCAGTAAAAAAACCAAGGCAGACAATATATTCATGAATAAGCACAGCTTTGATTGACCTGACATCTTTAGAGAAGCAGGCGACAGCTTGGTTTGCCCACCGGAATCTCAGGCAAAGCTATGCTTCACAGAAGCACATGAACAGACAGATTGTCCAACTGACGGTTAATCACTGAAGCTTCCTGATATGGAGCTATGCCTACAGTCAGGGCTACATGAAGACCACAAGAAAGTCACACTTGGCTGCTGGGTCTCACCATTTGAAGTGGAACCACGAGCATCATTCCAAAGTGAGGGGCACAGAGACCCAGACACAGGTAAGACCTCTTCAAGGGAGAGCCTTCCCACCTACTCAAGAGTCCCACTGAAACCGATGGCCTCAGTCCTAGGCTAGCCCATTCTTTGCTGACTCATCTTGAAGCAGAGGCAGGGGACAGCCTTTGTCATCTGGCATCCACAGCTCTTCTCTATTTCCACCAGGCCATGATCTTGCTCAAATTGCCTGCCTGCCCCCTTGGACTTGCCATAGTGGTTTACTGCCTCTCTCTAACCAAAGTGCAAGTGACAGCTCACATGTGAGAAGTGCTGCAAAAGACTGCTGTGGACTCTTCTTCACTCCTTGGCACTGTGAACACCAGCTTTATATCTGGCTATGTATACGGGGGCTACCCAAATCCCAATGCTTCTGAAATCAGTAATTTAGTGGGATTTTGGCTTGTTTTCAAAATTTCCGATTACCCATGATTTTCTAATGAATTGCCTTAAAAAGAAAATATAATATTCAGAAGTAGTTTCTGTTGCTTTCAAGCAAAGAATTTGATGTGACTTCCTAGTGAGTGTTGTTGGTTCCAGAGAATAACAGATTGCTATTCTACACACACCAGACCAAAGCTTTCTCCTTCATACCGAAGAAAATTCCTACCTTTCAGTAAGGTACTCTCAGTGACTCCTTGATTTGCACAAATCTCTACACACACACACCTTTTATACAGAGGTCTGTCTTGGGCTATCTTCCACAGAGCCAGAGGTGAGGACAAACAAAGCATGATGGTAGAAGGAAGCAGGCTCCTCCCGCCTTCCTCCCAGCCCCTCCCACTGACTCACATGTATGCCTTGTAGTTGGAGCCAATCTTCTGTATGCGAATGTCATACTTGGAGTCGATAAAGGCTTCGGTGGTGGCATAGGTTTTGGCCATGGCCACCACACTGGTGATGTCCTGGTAGTCACGCTGATTTTCTACTTTGATCTGTGGGGTAAGCAGGACAAGTGAGTATGGCTGTCCATCCATTCTCCATGCACACCTGCTCAGACCAGGACACGGTACTCCACCAAAGACAAGGTCACCTGTCTTGTGGGGACACAGACACAGGAGGTGAACAATCTCACTGTCTGCCTTCCCCAGAAACAGAAAAGGAATGGGGCTGGTTGCAGCTGGGAAGCAGGGTCCCTTTAGAGAACATGTGAGCTCCTAAGGGGTTCAGAATGATATACACTTTTGTTTTGTTTGGAGATACAGTCTCTCTGTTGTACTCCTAGAGCTCTCTGTGTTGATCAGGTTGGACTCAAATTCACAGAGATCCTCCTGCCTCTGCTTCCCGAGTGCCAGATTAAAGGCCCCACCATGCCTGGCCTGTGAATTTACACTCTGATGTGTGACTGGATGGTGATGTGGGGGTGGGGACAGCTGTGAGGAACCTCAGGGCCTCTCTGGTAGAGTAGCTGGTCACCTGGTTGCTGTGGGTAGGAATTGGGGACAATGGCTGGATGGCATTCTAGGGGACAGTTCATGAAAGTCCTGTGAGCTCCAATCAGATGCTCAGGTTTCAGCCAGAAGGTACGGAAGCCACAGGAAGAGACTGGCGTTTAAAGAGCAAGTGCTTTAATTGTGTTTTCAGAATAATCACTCAGTTGTGTAGGGGTTGAATGGGAGACTGTGGTGGGCAACAGAGAAACCACTTAGAAAAAAGTGGTGTGTGTGTGTGTGTGTGTGTGTGTGTGTGTGTGTGTGTGTGTGTGTACATTTTGGGTTTGCATGTATTTAGTGAATGCTACAAGTATGGTATGTTTCCTACATTCATGTGGTATTTGCTGTGTATATCTTGTGCTTATACCTGGTGTGTATACAGTAGTGTGTATGAATGTGTGTTTGGATGTGTGCATGCAGTGGGCGGCCTGGTTTTATAGTTCAGAAGCTTGGGGGAGAAACTTGCCTGTTTACTGGGTTGAGGCCAGGACCACAGGGTAGTGTCTTGAGGTAAGGAAGGTGTCTCAAGAGAGATCCCAAGACCAAGGACAGGGTACAAGATCAAGGCTCTGTGGTAGCAACCTCAAGAGCTGCAGAAGCTGAATCCTAGAGTCTGTGGACAACAGGGTGGAGTGCCCCTTCCAGCTGACCACAGGGATACTGCTTGTCTAGAGTGGCCCTCTCCCCTGCTTTTCTCACGTTGGCAATGGAACATTCTAATGCGGTCTAGCAGTGGAAGTCTGGGTGGGGTTGAACATCAGGGTACCTTCTCCTTTCCCATGTCCCTTGCCCTTTGCATCCCAACCATGACAACACTATCCCTTCAATGGTGCAGTCCATTCACATTTGTCCCAAGTGTATAAAGGCACCCTAATGGGCAAGGCATGCAAGCTATACACATGGTCTTTCTACAGATGTAAAGTCAACGAATTTGAACACAGTGCATACAATTAAACTCTGCTACTAACCAGCTCACAGCTTTGCAGACTTTCTTTTCACCATGAGGGTTGTAAGTAAGCAAGCCTTCTTTCCTCTTCACCCTTAAAGAGTACGATGCTCAGGCACACAGGGCAGAGAAAACAAGGCTAGCCAGATGTCTCTAGGTTCTACTCTCTGCACCTCACAGGACCCCTCTCTCCTTCCAGCTATAGCAGAGGAAGAAGTGTGCCTTTTTCCTTTGCCTTAGGTCTCCCGAGGCTCTCACTGCTGGCTGTTCCCACTCCTTTTAGCCACAGGACCATTCAGTTTAAGCCGAGCACCTGGTCTCCAAGATACAGAAGCTTTTCTTCTACTGTCCTTTCCAAGTGGATGTGGTGAACTCTTTGAGTTCTAGTCAAGGGAAACTAAATAGATGTGGTGTGAGTCACCTCTTGGTGGTCCCTGAAGCTTGAAGAGACCTTCCTTCTCCCTTTGGCTGTGGTGTGGATGCGGTAACATGAGCAGCAGCAGTCATCTTGGGCTATGAGATAGAAGTTGTATATTGAGGATGGCTGAGTGGTAACATGGAGGGAATCTGGGCCCCAGTATTTTGTACCTTTAGATTCTTGCAGAAGAGAGCAATGAACTTTACCTTACTTAAAATTGCTGCTGTTAAAGAAGTCAAACTGTATTTTTGTCATTTAGTTTCAATCTCATTTTTTGTACATTATCATGATGGGACAAGTTAAAAAAGGATCTGCCATCTGCTATTTGGCACTTTGGTTTCTTGCCACTCTCTACTGGCTGACTCTGTGTCTTTATGGTCTTCTCTCAAACCACTGTCTGCAGGTCTCATTCTCTCCCATCACACCGAAGTTGACTTGGCCTCTGTATCGGTATACTTGGCACATTGCTGTGTAAAGATAAAAGCAACTTGAAGAAGGAAGGGCAGGTTTATTTTGGCTCATAGTTTGAGGGAAGAGTCCATCATGGCTGGGAAGCCATTGTGGCCGGAACATGAGGCAGCCAGATCACATTCCATCTATAGTCAGGAAGCAGGGCTCTGGATGGTTATTACCTTGACTTCTCCTTTTTGTCAGCCTGACAGTTAAGGATGGGTCTTTGCACCTTAATTAACCTAATCTAGAAAATCCCTCATAGACACACCCAGAGGTTTATGGCCAAGATGATTTTAGATGCTGCCAAGTTGATGATTGACATGAACCACCCCAATCTCCTCAATGGCGAATCCTGTGAACTTCCTTGGGTTGCATTCTGTTGTGGTTCTGGATAACATATGAAATTGGAAAACCTTTAAAGTTTGGTTTACTGGCCACTACTCTTTCCTTTTTTGGTACCTCCCTTTCAGTTGGTATTGCTTGTCTTGGTGTCTCCAGTGCCCTTCAGATGGCACTAGGGTTTCGTCCTTAGTCAACGACTGTGTTCAGTTGCAGGGATTCAGAGTTATCAGAAGGGAAAAATTCAGAAGAGAGCTTACAGGGTGTGCATAGCACAACCATGCTTCTATTGCTTTGGAAAGAGTGGAGCATTTGCTCTGTGGCTTCCTAGACTCCACAGTATGCATGATAGGCTGTCTTGAGATGTCTAATGTCCACAGCACCCTTCTCTATCTGCAGTCTCTTCTGACCTAGAGACACATGATTGCCAGAATAAATACCACTCTTGCCCTTTCCTCTAATACCTTAGTGTGTCCGTGTGACACATCTTGGTGCTTAGGTGTGATCAAAGAAGGGGTGTGAACTGTAGGAAAAGGCTGGGCTTTCCCTGTTGGCTGGAAAGTGGCCCACTGATGGCTTCATGGATGACAAGTAGATGATTCACATGATGGAAGGAAATCAGTCCCTTGAAACCAGGGAGGCACTATGCCAGCCCTGGGCTACTTTTTTACCCAGTTCTATTAGGGGGAAACAAAAACTTCTAGCTTGTATTGACAATCAGATTTTATCTCAATTACAATCTTAGTCTTAGACTGCATCTGGGTTATTTTTTCCCACAATGGGGACAAAAGGGAACCAAAAGAGAAACTGAAATAATAATGGTTTAATCAGAGAGCCAGTGCATCAGTCTAACTTCTTGTCTGAATGGCTGGAGGGAGGGGAAGAGTGTCGCTCATCCTACCCTCTTTGAGAGCTGGCACAACTCTCCCGTGGGCTCCTTCAAAAGAGCCAAATGTCCCTAGTAGCAGGATGTTCTTTTTTTTGTTGTTGTTATAGAGGGTTCCCAAGATTGTTCAATGCTGGGGCTCCACAAAATCCTGGCTCTTCCCTGGGTCCACTGTGCCTGTCTCCCTCTAGATGCTGAGCTTCTTGGGGATGGACAATGGAATTTGTTTCTAAGTTATAATATTCATACCTATCTCAGTGTAGGTGTTGAAAGGTGTTTTCCTGAATGAATATAGGAAGCTGGATGGAGACTAGGACTTGTAGTTGGAGAGTGTCACGGAAGTAGAAGACAGTGTGCTTTGGGGATGTGCATCTTTTCCACATTTCATGTGAGTGGCAGGTGTCTGTAGCCCATGGTTGGTGTCACAAAACATCCTCAGTCATTCTTCCACATTATTCATTGAAGCAGAGTCTGTCAATCAAAGCCAGAGCTCACCCATAGCTAGTCTTGCTAGACAGCTTTCTTAGGACTTTCCCATCTCTGACTTCAAGGGAGATCTCCTTGTTGGAATTACAGGCAGGCGGCCATGCTCACCCACCACTTATGGGAATCCCGGGGATCTGAACTCCAGTCCTCACACTTCATGGTGAGGGCTTAACCATGAAACCATCTCCCCAGCCCCTGGACAAGTGTGTCTTTTACAAAATGAAGTTTTTCAGATGTCTAGGCTGGATCCACCCCATTAGACAGCTATATCTTCTGTCTGATGTTCCTGGTGACATAACAGAATAAGGAATCCTGGAGAGGACTCTGGGATGGCCCTTAGGCCAGGGACAAAGGGTATTGATGGCCATGGGAATCACAGTTGTGAGATGTAGAGCTGGGCCTGGATGGAGAAGCTTGGTATTCTGCCTGATTGACTGTCTGGTAAAGCCTCCACAGGATCACAAAGATGAGATGAAAACAGGAAGGCCCGAATGAACTGTGGTTCAAAGGGACCATGTGCTCCCCAGAGTGTGGGACCAGAGAACGCCAACTTCCAAGAGCGGCCTCCCCACCCCGTCTTGCCTGCACCTCTGCTCTTTTCTCCCTTCCGTGCCTCCTTTTGCCATCTCACTTCTTCCTTCCTCACCTCATCTTTTCTCTCTTCTTGTAACATCTCTTCCTCTCCCTCTCTTGTTTTTTCCAGTTGTTCCTTTCACCATTCTCCCTCTCATCTTCAGCTTGCCTTTCCCGTCTCTCATAGCTACTCTCCTCCTGCTCTCTGTCTCCTATGACCTCCCCACCACATGGACTCTCAGGGTTTCAGCTGCCTCTCCTTACTGCCTATAGGACTGCTTCCCTTCCCTCACACACATGGCTGTATGTACATGATATACACACCTATGCAAATGGGATCATCAGGGATTCCCATTTGGCCATTTGTTTAGTGCATTGCTGTGGTTTGACTATGAAGTGAATTCCCATTTGGCCATCTGTTAGTGGATTGCTGTGGTTTGACTATGAAGTACCACTCCCAAGCTCAAGTGTTTGAACCCTTGGCCTCCAGCTTGTTTAGGGAGGTGTAGAGCCTTCTAGACATGTGACTTAGATGGCTGATATGAATACAAAAAACAGTAGATGTCATTTAAATATGTATATGTATTTGTTGTAGGGTTGGGACTAGAGGGTTTATAGCTGGTCTCCATCTGACCTGAGATGCTTACTCCCCGGTCCATTACTTTGTTGATACATCAACAAAGACCAACAAATCCATATACATATTTAGATGACATCTACTGTCATCTTGGGCCTCTGCAATGAGCCTCAGCTTTACCTGATCCTACACACCACAGAACTGATGAGTATGGGGGAGATCAGTCTGCAACTGGAGGAATGATTGTAGGAAACAAAGTGTTTACCTATGGTTATGTGTCAGCAAAAATCCTCAACAACTATGCAACTAAAGAAAACCAACTTTTATTAAGCACCTAGAATGTGGTAGACATTATGCTATGGAAGTCCTTGGATAATTATTATAAGTTAACTAAAAAATAATCATCTTGCAAACTAGTTATTATGTCATGTTGGAGTTAAGGAAAGCAAAGTTCAGAGAAGTAGCTTTAGACACAGCTGGAAGTCGATCTGAGAAAGGTCTACCAAGACCAAGAGTGATGTAGAGCTGAGAGGAACGTTTCCAGAGTGATTTGGAAAGACAGATGAGAACACAGAAGCTTAGCATTGGCTGGGAAAATGCAGCCCTGTCCTCTGGAACTGGAATATTCAGTCACCCAAGTCCAAGGAGAGATGCGGACTTTCAGGATTTCGTGTATGACAATGACCTGGAAGTATTATCTAAGGCAGCTCCACATGGATCTTAGCAGGGCAAATACTGTGTTAGGCTGCATTAGTAGAAGCAAGACCGTTAACAAGTGTCCAGACCCCTGGGTAAGAATAAACAGGTTCCTGCTCTCCTTGTACCCCCATACTCCAGCTCAGTGCCACATCTGTAAACACTACTATCCCCTCTTAGCTAAGGGAATTGCATCCCTGGTTTTATCATTTTGGCCATAAATTATGTTCACACTAAACATACAGAGACTTTTTTTTTACCATTATTCTTTAAAGACCAACAACAATTTACAAAGTTTATTTGTAAATTGATGATCTTGGATAAGATAAGTAGAGGTGATCAAAAGTATGCATGAGTGTATAAATCTGTATGCTGTGTGCCAGCTTGAAAACATTTTGTTAATGTCTTAGTCTTTTTCCCTACTGATAAAGTACCCTGGCAGAGGCAACTTAAGGGAGAAAGATTTATTCTGGCTCACAGTTGAAAGTACACAGTCCTGGGTAAACAGCTGCTCACATCACATCCACAGCCAAAAGCAAGACAACAATGGATGCTTCTCAGTGCTCAAGTTGCTTTCTCTTTACAGTTCAGGGTTCCCTGCAGAGGGAAAAAACCTACCCACCCTTAAGATAGGGCTTCCCACATCAATTTATTTAATCAAGATAGCCTATCCAGGCATGCCTAGATGTCCATCTTCCCACCATCCTAGATTCTGTCAAGTTGGCAACATTAGCCATCACAAAGATGAATGTGAGGATATGTGGATTTGGTGTCTTTGGTGATAAAGAACCAATGCCTCATGCGTTCTTGGAGAGATATTCTTAGATATGTTCATTTAGTCATTAAACAATCAATTAACTCCCTATTATTCTTTGTGAACTGTTATAGATGATTGTCATAGATTGGATCAGATATTTCACCAAAGACCCGGGTGTTAAAGGCTTGCTCCTCAGCCCATGGTGCTATTGGGGGATGGTGGGACCTATATGATGTGGCCTAGTGGGAGGACTTCAGGTCATTGTAGTATGCCCTTGAAAGGATATTGGGATCCTGCTCCTTCCTTTCCATGTTTGCTTCCCAATCACCCACTAGGTGAGTAGTTTTCTCTAGCACTCCTACCACAATGTACTTCTTCACCACAAGCCCAAATAGCCAAGGACTGAAACATCCACAACCATGAGCCAGAGTGAACCTTTGCACTTTTTAAGTGATTATTGAAGGAATTTTTTGACAGTAACAGAAAGTTGACACATAGTGTTTACTTCAACAAAATGTTAATGGCATGATAGAAAGGCGGAAGTGCTGTGGGAGAGGGTTCGGGGTGGGAAGAGGGAGCACCCGGATGATGGGTGAAGACAAGCTTGAACAGGGGCCTGAATGAAGCGTGCGCACGTGTGTGTGTGTGTGTGTGTGTGTGTGTGTGTGTGTGTGTGTGTTGGGGGGAGCAGGGAGCTATGCATGCTACCAACTGAAGACTTGTATGCATAGAGCCTGCCAGATGTATTCCTGCAGACAGAGGGGCCTATAACCACATCCAGAATATGCTGAGTGATTCTGGCCTCCATAGAGTTTGAGATATTTTAAGACACTAGAAGGATCTAGGCAGCCTCTATTGGAGGATGTTAAAGAAGAAAACGCCACATGCCTTTCTGCCTAATCAATAATTGGCACATGGACATGGCTCCACAGCAACTTAACACAGCAGTAACTATATATCCTTGGTAGAAAGTGTGTAGCGAATTCTTAAAATTGAATAAGAAATCTATGTATGTATACAGATTGATAGCCAATGACCACATTGTGGGAATAACAATGGAAATGATACTTGAAAAGCTCCATAATAGCAATAAATATCAGCATTATTAGAAGTCAAGATTCCCCCTTCCCTCACTGCCCCCTACTCTCCCTCCCTCCCTCTCCCCCTCCTTTCTCTTTCTTTTCTGGCTCCCATGTTTGCCAAGTGCTACACTACTCAGTTATATCCATAGCCCTGAGTGAAAAAGAAATGCAATTTGAGAATCATAGAAAATAAATGAAATCTCTCTTATCTAAAATTTGAATTGAAAATGTCAGTGTAGATTTATATTCTACTTTTTCCTATGCCCTCCAAAAGACCTAGAAGAAGTGGCCAACAAAATAGCGACAAACATGCTTAGCACTTTGGTTGTGGTCCTTAGAAAATACTGCTATCCTCAAGGGAGCCATGGCTGACCCCAGGCTTTAGGTAGAGAATGCGTGGTCATCTGAGAGCAACCCATCATGCCAAGAAGAGAGAAGCAGTCACATCAAGATCGTGAATCTACCAGAAGGACTTTTAGAAACTAAAGATGGATCATTTGAGTGCCAGAAAGAACAATGGATTCAACAGATTTTAATACACCAAATTGTTAATAATCCATGACTTAAAAATAAGTGATTGTTACCTTTGGAGTTAACTAAGACACATCATTTTTTTGAAAACTGGGCTAGTAAATGAGGAAGAAATGTATTTTTTCTGATAACACATAGAGGGGTAAGGACCAAATTCTAGCAACAGTGCATCCAAGAAATAGTGGTAGATGCCCATACTGTTGAGGAAGGATTGCCCATAACTTCCTAAGGTGGGGGGCATGAAGACAAAACCTGAACTCACAAGTCAGCTTAGCTTGGAAAGACAACTCCCCAGACAGGGCTGTGCCTCAGGTATGATGTGGGGATAATGTCCTTACTCAAGGAGTGAATTCTCTTCACCTCAGGACCTGACTTGCGTGACATCTTGGGATCCACCTTCCCAGCTCCCAGAGAAGACAGTGACAGCATCATGGGTTGCTAGCAGCTAAACTTGGAATATAGAAAGTTCTATGGAAAAAGTACCTGTTTTCCACTCAATGACATACAACCCTCCGCCCCAGTAAGAACAGAGGAAGAAGAGCTGTTACAGTCACACTGGCTGTGTGAATTCAGACTTTGTTTGGCTACAGGCAGAGCAAGGGGCTGGTACATGCCTGTCTTCCCAGCACTTGGATGGCTGAGGTGGAATTGAGTCCAACCTGGGCTGCACAGTGAGTTCCAGGTCAGTTAGGGTTACATAGCAAAAACAACAACCATAACATAACTAAACAAGCAAAAGATCCAAGTAAAAGGGGGGACTATTAAATGCTAACTGGATGTTAGGCTGTGGATTGTTAAGTTTTAGGTGTAATAGTGTCATTCGGCTATGTTACAGCAAAAAGAAACCTTTATGTGTTAAAAATACAATCCGAGCTGTTTCTGGATAAAGTGACATGCTATCTGTGATTTGCTTTGAAACAATCCAATGAGCCATAGACACAGAAAGAATAGGCTGGCAGGACCAAGGCCAAGGAGGGTTGGCAGTGACTTCTAATGGGGAAGGAGCATGAAGATGGGTGCTTATGGCTCCCAGTTGGACAAATACCAAGAAGAAAGACACCCACCGAATCACATACTTCAGAAGGAGAAACTGTATGAGAAGCAGATCTCAATTTTTAAAAATGAAAAAGTATCTAGTATTTGAGACAAAATGAGGATGTGTACACATAAAGCAAAACTGACCATGAAAGGATTCTGGTGGAAACTGAAGGGTGACCATTTTCTCCTCTTTTGTGGATACTTGAGAATTTCTACAATAAAACTTTAAAAACAAGTATAACTAAAAGAAAAAGACAAAAGAGGTGAGGATATAAAATTATAGTCAGAATGAGGTTAAAAGTGCAAATGGCAATGTCTGCTAGTGGGTATGGGCTCTCCTTTGTGTGTGGAAAACAAGAAAAAACACAGCCCAGTTCCTATAAGAGGAAATGGTCTGGAGGCATCATAGCCATTCCTGCAACACAAGCGAAATGGCAGCCTTCTATGCTCTCCCCAGGGGAGTTGAAACTAGGTGATCTCCAGTGACTGCAGTCTTTTACTGTAGCCTCCTGTCTTCCCCTGTTCCAGTCACCATGACAGAACCTTGCATATTGGGGTTCAAAAGCAGCAGATGATTACTGTCCTGGCTCTGAGGGGTGGGGAGTCTGACACTGAGGTGCTGGTGTGACTGGTTCTGGTGAGGGGTTTCAGGTCTTTGTCTTCTTGCTGAGTCCTCTCACAAAGAGAGTGGGAACAAGCTCCCCAGTGGCTCTTCCTAGAGGAACAGTAAACTCAACAGAAGGGCCCCACCCTTAACACATTAAGTAAGCCTCTCAAAGGCCCCATCTTGCAAATGTCATCATGTGGGGGCTCTCAGTGTGAGTCTGCCTGTGTGTGTGTGTGCATGTGGGCACACATGCACATGCGTGTGTTCATGTATGTGGTGGTGCACATCCAGAGGCCAGAACACAGCCTCAGGTGTCCTTCCTCAACTGTGTTATTCTGAGACAGAGTCTGTCAGTGGCCTGGAACTCATCAAGTAGGTTGAGCTGGTTGGCCAGAGTTCCAGGGCTCTGCCTGTTTCCAGGTCTTCCCAGTGCTGAAGGCACAGACAGGCAATACCATTCTTGACTTATTTATAACTATGTTTTAATGTGGGTCCTGGGGATTGAACTCAGATCCTCAGACTTGCAAAGCAAGCCCTTTACTCACAGTGCTATCTTGCAGCTCAGCATGAGCTTTCCTGTTTCATATTCGACCAGAAGCATCCCATGTCCTCATGTCTTTTCCTTAAAGCATCATTCAAGGAAAGCAGCTTTCAAGTGATCAAGGGAAGGCAATTTTGGAACCACTTTGATTCACCTTTCATAAAGTGCACTTTTGTAGTTGAAAAAAGATTACACATATATGGTCCAACAAAGGCTATAATATAAAAGAAAATCTGGAAAAAGATAAAGGTCTCCATCCTATCAGTCCTAAGCTGTCACCTGCTGGTAAGACTTCACTGGAAATAGTCTTTGAATATGCTCACTCAAGGAGATGTAAAGTGGTCCCTCCAGTCTCAGTTGGAGCTGAGCAGAGCGTGCTGGGACAGAGAAGGCTGTGTACCAAACAGGCATATGGACATCCTGGCTCTGGAAGTGGGAGAGTAGAGACTATGCAGAGAATAAGTGCTGGTCCCCCACCCCTATGGCTGCTGAGATTCCCAGCAGAGCTGATGCACTCTGTGCTGTGGGATGGGGCTTTGTGGACTGGTGTGGATCCTTCCCAGGCCATCTGCAGAGGAGCATTGGAGCCACTAGAAGTGGCCAGCACCCACCTTGTATCTAGGCTCAAAAGGCGGAGCTCATATACTTGACGGTGTCCTCTAAAGGTGGGCAGCCTGGTCCTCAATGTGCTATTAGGAAGTTACATGAGATCTTAAAGAGGTGCAGCCTAGGAGGGTCATGGGGAATGCCCTTGGGAGGGTTAACGTGGTTCTCATGGGACCTGTGGACTGATCACAGTCATCAGCATCTGGAGATGGGGCACTGCAGTGCTGTTCCTTTGAGTTCTGTAGGCAGGGATTAATGCCCTTCTTTTGTGACTCTGGTTGGTTCTGGAAAGGTGACTGTAAAAGAGCAGCCAGGGACTCTCCTGGCTCTCCAGCCATGGATTCCTGCCATAGCAGTCATCAGCTCAGTGTATGGTTTTGAAACCTTGGACTTGCTGTGACTGTTTTGAAAATGGATAAGGATGAATGCACGGCCTTTCTCTTCCACCAAAATGTAAGTGTGCAAGACTCCATGGTCTTGCTAGAGAGGTAATATGGTAGAAAGCTGGAGAATACAGGCTCAAATGTCAGCCCCATCACTTACTTGAATGGCCTTGGGTAAGTTCATCAGCCCCTCTGGGCCTTACTTTCCTTGTAGTTTGTTGCTGGCTGGTATTGAACACTGTAGTTGACCATCATGCAAGCCTCTCCATGTAAATGGTCCAAGACTCCTTGGCTCATCACAAGTATTCAACAGATGATGTCATTATTCTTATTCCATCCTAAACTCTATCATACAGCAGAGGGCCTGACACAGTGGACATTTGAGGAGAGCCAATGAAGGGCTGTTAAGGTGAACTATGGGGTAAAGGGTGCACGAGTGCTGAGATTCACAGCCCTTCACATCTGGTGGACACTGAGGGACTTGTGCTGGAAGAAGAGATAATCTATCTTTCCTTTGAGATGAATGCAGAAACGGGGTACAGACCCTCCCCAGAAGCATGGCGCATGAGCATACTGGAAGCTCACTGCACTGTTTTAGACACTTCAAAAATGTACAGCAGTGCTGGCCAGCGGCTCATTCCAGCCTGGTAAATCCCCATCATGTCTCCCTGAAGGACCATGCTTCTAAGCATGTTCCTTCCTGCTATGGCCAAGGCATGCTTAAAACAAAACAAAACAAAACAAAACAAAACAAAACAAAACAAAACAAAACATGAAGTAGTTTACTGACCCAGGTCATTGACCAACCAGCTAAAAACCAAAGGGCATCTACTAAAAACAATACCCGGCTGTGGGCAGTTGCTCTCTGATCTTTCTTTTTGGCAAGAGGAGATGGCAGGCCATTTGGCTACTCAGGCTACTCCTTGTTTGAGACAATAGAAGCATAATCCTAGCACACAAGCAGAGACTTGTTTTCCTGTTTCTGTACCAGGAAGGCAGGCATCCAACTCATTTAAAAGCCACATAAGCTTACTAAGAAAGTAGCTAGATGGGGTAAAGGGGCCCAGGCTTCTCGCTTACCTCCTAGGAAGGTTTTAACTAAACATAGAAGGCAGGAGTAAGAACAGGTTCTAGGGACTGGGGAGATGGTTCAGTCTCCAATTGCCTGCTGTGCAAGCCTGAGGACTTGAGTTCAATCCTCAGTGCCTGTGCAAAGGCCAGGTATAGTGACATATGCCTATAATCCCAGAGCCAGGCAGGCAGTCCCTGTGGCATGCTGGCCAGCCTCCTTGTCTAGTCAGCAAGTCCAGTTCCTAGCGAGAGACACTGTTTTTACAAACAGCATGACGGCTCCAGAGAAACAGCTCTGGAGGTTGACCTCATGCTCTGCCCCTCCCCACAAAGAGGCTCTGTGGAACATTACTGTCAGGGCATACTCATACTTTACTCAGAATTGGTCCTTCAGCTTAGAAGACCCCAAAGACTCAAAGCCTAGAAGAGATACACAGAAGTTACAACAGCCCTAAGCTAGTGGTTCTGGGTATGTCTTAACCAATTTAGGCATTTTTTAAAAAGCATTCTTAGGCCAAAAGATACCAGTCTCATTTGTGAAGGGATTAAAACTAACTAGCTTAACGGTTATTTATATGGTGACAACTCTGCAGGTATTTCAAGAAATCCCAATGAACATAGTGTTGCATTACTAAAAATGTTACAATTACTAACAAGGTTCTTGAATTTGTTGGACATTGGACAAATTCCCAAACCACTGGACATCATTGCTCTCATTTCCTGTCTTTCAGAAATTTTCACATGGCACTGTTATTTAAAACCCAGTCTGCATAAATTATCACCAATACAAGACACAAAACATGGGAAGGAATGCCAGATGTAATCTTGACGCTCTGAGCTGCATGGCTAGTCATTTGCATGGTGTTCATTCGATGCTTGAAAGTGCAGATTGTACTATGTGGCCCCAGGAGTGTGGGTGCTCTAGGAAGTCTTGATGCAGTATGGGAAGGATGACTTCATATGATTGCATTCCAGGTTTTTACCTGGCATCCAGTAGCAAAAGTCTCTGGAAGAGTGTCCCTGGAGGAAGAGCCTTCTGGTGGAACTAGCCAATGGGCCAGATGACATTTCAAACCAGATCACACTTATGGGAACTGAAAATTTTGCTATGTAGCCCAGGCTGACCACAGACTCTGGAATCTTATTCCTAGCGTCCAGAGGGCTGCCAGGACAGGGATGTGTCACTGTACGGCCTTCATGCTACTCTTCAGGGCATAGTGAAATCACTCTCTTGAACATCTTTTCAAGATGAAGATCCCAGGGCCACGGTGCTGGTGTTTTTTGAGTAAATAAAAGTGGTTAGTGAGTGTAAATTCACTATTTAGACTAATTCTTAAGCCTATCAGAAAAAAAACACACACACACATCATACACACACACATCACACACACACACACACACACACACACACACACACACACACACACGCCCAAGCCCAAGTACTGCATTAGAAATATTTGAGAGAGTAGGCATGGTGTTAGATACCTATAATCCCAGCACCCGGAGATGGAGGCAGGAAGACCAGGGACTCAAGGTCATGTTTGGCAATGTATTGAGTTCAAGGTCAATCTAGGCTACAAGGGACCCTGTTTCTGATAAAAGGTAGTTGAGGCACAGTTCCTGCCCCCAAGGAATTAACAGTCCATGGGGATGGGGTGAATAGGAGGGACAGATAACTCAGTAGGTAGTGACCAGCATCACTGAGGCACAAAGATGGTATGTTGCGGCAAGTAGCATATAGACCCTGAACCCTCAGAAGGCTTTCCAGGTATCTTGATACTGCACCTTGGTTCACCCTGCAGTGATTACAGAGACTAAATTGCTCCAGAGTTTCCTGTAAGCCACTTCTCCTGGTCCTTAAGTGGCAAAGGGAAACACAGAATTCTGCCTGCCCCATACAGTCCATTTCTACAACCCTGAAGATAAGTGGGGTCTGAGTCTGCAATGGCCCCCCTTAGAATCCTAGATGGGGATCAAGGACACTAGCTACCTAGGTCACTCAGTTTGGACATGGCAGCTTATATTGTGTTGACTAGTACTGCCTAGTTCTGAAGAAGTGTTTGGGGATATAACTCAATGATAGAATAGGTGCTTGGCATTTGTGAGGTCCTAAATGCTATCTCTAACACTGCAGGGGAATAAGGGCAAATTGACATGGCATTTACAGACACCAATCTTACCATATTCATTATGTGAAAACCTTTTTACTTTTTTTTTTAAATTGTATTGAGTGCTAACTCAAGCCAGGGACTGTACTGCCAGGAAGACTCTCACCCAGTCTGCACTATCATCTCAATCTTCAGAAACAGTCTTGGGGACTTCTGCCCATTATGTACTCTGACAAGTCCTGTCTTTGTAAACAACTATAAAACTGGGAACAACTCCTGAGGCTGTGGAAACAGGCCATGCAAGGCTGAAGTGCCTGAGAGGAGGGGGCCTTTGGACAGGAGCCCCATGTTGGTCCAGCCCCTTGTGACCTGCCTCTTTCTACTCTGCCCTTTTGCAGGCCACTGCACAATGTTAGCCTGCTGCTCTCTTTGGCTTTTGCATCTGCTGTTCTCTGCCTGGAAAGTTTTTCCCTCTTGTTTGGGGCCTTCTCATTTTGCATTCTTTGCCTGAATGTCAGGACCTTAAATTCTTTTTCTGGTAGCGGTGCTGCATTTCTCTCTCATTTAATGACCTATTTTTCCTTTCCTGGTTCTGAGTAGGCTTTATAAAGTCTTGTTGATTTACTTATTTCTATATTGTCTGCTTTTCCTATTAGACCATGGCTTGCATATCCATGACACAGCACAGTATGTCCAATAAATAGCTACTATCCAAGTGAAGGAAGGAAGGACTAAATTGATGTCCCTTCTCTCTGGGGGAGGGCGAGTTAGGAGGATCACAAGAGAGACGTCCTTCTCCCCTTTTTCAAATGTTACTGAAGTTAGGGACTTTGTAGGACAGATATAAGAAGACTTCAAAAAGGGTTTGGGACTTGAAGGCAGAATGTGTTATTGTGTGAATTTGAATCATCTCCCACAAACTATTGTGTTTGTTTGAACATTTATTCCCCAGCTGGTTTCGAGGAGTCTCAGAAGCTTTGGGAGATGGAGCCCAGAGGGAGGATGTGGAACACCTGGCTTCTCCACTGAGATGGAATGAACTGTGCTGTGAGCTCCCACTGCTAGGAACTGAATCTCAGCTGGCAAGCCTTTCCCACTGTGTGGTTTGAAGGAGAATGGCCCCCTCAGGCTCATGTGTTTGATGTTTGGTCACCAGGCAGTAGAACTGTTTGAAAGGTTTAGAAGGGTTAGGAGGTGTGGCCTTAATGGAGCAGGTGTGGCCTTGTTGTAGGAGGTGCATGCTTGCATTCCTATCACCATGCTTGCCACCATGATGATCACGGACTAACCTGAAACTGGAAGCAAGCTCCTAATGAAATGCTTTCCCTTATAAGAGCTGCCTTGGTCATCATGGTGTCTCTTCACAGAAATAGAGTGGTAACTTAGACATCTGCCGTGATGGGGGGGGGTAATTAATGGTACGCTAACCCATCCTCCTGCCATGATGGGGACAATTAAATGGAGCTAAAACAAACCCTCTTTCTGTAAGCCACTTCTGTCAAACATTGTGTCACAGTATGAGAGAAAGTAACTAAGGGCCATTTCCACTCAGCAAATCCCCATGGAACTCTGAGAGGGCCATGTTGTCCTTCACCCTTCATAGAGAAGGCCCTGACAAGTAAAGGGCTATTTGAGGCCATCCTGCTTGAATTCAGAACCCCATGACCTATCCCCCATACTACTCTGGTTTGAACCAGGTCATTCAGGCATCTTTTCTCTATCCCTTCCCCACTTACTCGTCTGGCTCTTTTGCATGCTGCACTAGTAGACTCGCAGACATGCTGGCATGGTGTAACATCCGAGAGCTTCATGGGGCAGGTGCCCAGTCTCTTCCTGGAAGGACCTAGGAGGTCAAACTCTGCCAGCCAAACTCCACTGCCAAAGCATCCTCCAGCTGGAAACATGGCCCTGATGACTCAACTCAAGGGCCCCTTGGCCAAGGCAGCCTGTGCCAGAGGACCCCAGCACGGCAGAGGCTCAGTGCTGACTCATACATAGGGCAGGCTGCCACCACCCAAATCACCCACTCCACCTCTGGCTAGAGAGGAAAGCAGGGGAAACTGGGGTGGGACCCTGGGCTGGGGCATGTGACTCAGCCTCTGTATAAATAATAATAATGACAATGGTCATATTGACATTAATGATGGACGATGACAGCTATGCCTCATGAGTGCGAGGCACTAGTCAGCAAGCCCTAGAGCAATTCATTCAGACTTCATAAGAATCCTGTGAGGTTACTACTATTATTCCCATTTTGTACATTTAAAACTGTGCCCTAGCTGTGGGACTCAGAGCTGGCACACAGAAGCACTGACATTCCAACCGAAGTCTGTCTGACTCTGAGGCCTAGTTATTCATTGAACAAATATTTATGGAGCTCCAGTTACAAGCCAGGTATTATTGTAGGAACTGGGGGTGCAGTCATGGAGCTGGGTAGGAAGATGATCCACAAATAAATACATGGTAGTTAGGTGGAGATGAGTGAGGAGGGGCAAACAAATTGGGCTGAGGTGAATCACAATGGAGCTGTTTCATATGGAGCTTGTTGGAGCCCTCTCCATAAGGAGACAGTGAGTCCTTTTATTGGGGAATTGAGCCCATTGATATTGAGAGATATTAACAATGATTGTTAATTCCTGTTTTTTGTTGTTGCTGGTGGTGTGTGTGCTTCCCTTCTTTTGGTTTCTCAAGTGGGAGATTATTTATTTCCTGTGTTTTTATAACTTCTGTAACCAGGCAAGGCTTCCAGTGATGGGACTGAAATATTAACCCAGCCACAAAACCTTCAACCTACAATTTGTCTTGCCTGCAAGATGGGCTGGGGTCCCCCTGCCCTGCTCGGGGACACCTGAGGCCTGGGGACTCCTCACCGGACTTGAACTCTGTGGAATCCAACACACCCAGAGACTGCCAAGGCCCAGGTAACAGTCCTGCCTCCATCCACCTGACCAGAACCGGGAGAGGAAGAGACTCCTGCTACACCCACCAGAAGAAAAGATGGGAAGAAGACAATATAAAAGCACATTCAACAACAGAAAAACCAATATGACACCACCAGAGACTAGAAACCCTACACCAGCAAGACCTGAACATCACAATGCAGATGGAGCAGAAGAGAATGAAATTAAAAATATCTTCATGAAAATGATAGAGGGCCTCAAAGAGGACATGAGAAAATCCCTTAAAGAAATGGAAGAAAAATAAAATAAAAAAATAGAATATATCAACAAATCTTTCAAGGAAACAGTTCAAGACCTAAAAACTGAAATAGAGACAATAAAGAAAGCACAATCTGACGGAATGCTGGAAACAGAAAAGCTGGGTAAACGATCAGGAACTACAGATGTAAACATAACCAACAGAATACAAGAGATGGAAGAGAGAATCTCAGGAGTTGAAGATACACTAGTGGAAATAGATTCATCAATCAAAGAAAATCTTAAGTCCAACAAATCGCTAACACAAAATATCCAGGAAATATGGGATAACGTGAAAAGTTCAAACCTAAGAATAATAGGTATAGAAGAAGGTGAAGAAATCCAACTCAAAGGCCCAGAAAACATATTCAACAAAATCATAGAAGAAAACGTTCCCAACCTAAAGAAAGATATGTCAATGAAAGTACAAGAAGCCTACAACACCAAATAGACTTGGACAAAAAAAAAAAAAAAAAAAAAGGTCTCCGTGCCACATAATAATCAAAACCCCAAACATACAGAATAAATAGAAAATATTAAGAGCAGCAAAGGAAAAAGGTCAAGTAACATATAAAGGCAAACCTATCAGAAATACACCTGACTTTTCCATGGAAACTCTGAAAGCCAGGACCTTCTGAGTAGATAGATTATTCTACCTACACTAAGAGACCACGGATGCCAGCCCAGAATACTATAC
The DNA here is from genome assembly GCF_003668045.3 of Cricetulus griseus. Classification (NCBI taxonomy): domain Eukaryota; kingdom Metazoa; phylum Chordata; class Mammalia; order Rodentia; family Cricetidae; genus Cricetulus; species Cricetulus griseus. The sequence continues at coordinate 149,524,981 of NW_023276806.1, read as the reverse complement.
CCAGTAAAGCTTTCAATCAATATAGATGGAGAAAAAAATTTATTCCATGACAAAACCAGATTCAAACAATACATATCCACCAATCCAGCCCTACAGAAAGTTCTGGAAGGAAAACTGCAACCCCGGGAAGTGAACTACAACAAGAAAAATATAGGCAATAGATAATACCACTTTACCAACAGCCAAAAGAAAAAAAGGGATGGAAACCCACAAATAATTTCACCACCACCACCAAATCCAAAACAAACGAGGATGAACAATCAATGGTCATTAATATCCATCAGCATTAATGGTCTTAACTGACCATAAAAAGACACAGGTTAGGAGAATGGATAAGAAGACAGAATCCATCCTTCTGCTGCATACAAGAAACACACCTCAACTTCAAAGACAGACAGTACCTAAGAATTAAAGGTTGGGAAAAGATTTTTCCAATCAAATGGACCCAAGAAACAAGCGGGGGTAGCAATCCTAATATCCAACAAATTGGACTTTAAATTAAAATCAATCAAAAGAGATGAAGGAAGTCACTTCCTACTCATCACAGGAGAAATCCATCATGATGAAGTCTCAATTCTGAACATTTATGTCCCAAATACATTGGCATCCATGTTAGTACAAGAAAGATTACTAAAACTCAAATCACACATAAAACTGCACACACTTATAGTGGGAGACTTCACCACCCCACTCTCACCACTTCTGTCTGGAACACCAGACAGAAACTTAACAAAGAAACAAAGGAACTAATAGAAGTTATGGCTCAATTGGGCTTAATAGACATCTATAGAACATTCCATCCAAATACAAAAGAATATACATTCTTCTCAGCACCACACAGAACCTTCGCTAAAATCAACCACATAATTGGTAACATAGCAAACCTCAACAGATACAAGAAAATTAAAATAACCCCCTGTATCTTATCAGACCACCATGCTTTAAAGTTAGAATTCAACAACACAAATTGCAGAAAACCTACAAACTCATGGACGCCCAATTGCACAATTCCTGGGTAGAGGAAGAAATAAAAAAAGAAATTAAAGATTTCCTAGAATTCAATGAGAATGCAGACACAACACACCAAAACTTATGGGACACTTTGAAAGCAGTGCTAAGAGGAAAGTTCATAGTGCTAAGTGCCCACATGAAGAAACAGGAGAATAATCACACTAGAGAATTAACAGCACAATTGAAAGCTCTAGACCACAAAGAAGCCAATACACCCCAGAGGAGCAGATGCCAGGAAATAATCAAATTGAGTGCTGAAATCAATAAAGTGGAAACTAGGAGAACAATACAAAGAATCAATATAACGAAGAGATGGTTCTTCGAGAAAATCAACAAGATAGACAAACCTTTATCCAAACTAACCAAACTGCAGAAAGTGAACATGCAAATTAATAAAATCAGGACATAACAACAGACACAGAGGAAATCCAGAGAATCATCAGGTCATGCTTTGAAAACCTGTATTCCTCAAAATCTGAAAATCTAAAAGAAATGGACAATTGTCTGGACAGATTTCACTTTCCAAAATTAAATCATGAACAGATAAGCAACTTAAATAGACCTATAACCTCTAATGAAATTGAAGCAGTCATTAGAAGTCTCCCAACCAAAAAAAAAAAAAAAAAAAAAAAAAAAAAAAAAAAGCCCAGGGCCAGATGGCTTCAGTGCAGAATTCTACCAGAAATTCAAAGTACAGCTAATACCAATTCTCCTCAAAGTATTCCACACAATAGAAGCAGAAGAGTCATTGCCAAATTCTTTTTATGAGGCTTCAATAACCTTGGTACCCAAGCCACACAAAGACACAACTAAGAAAGAGAACTACAGACCAATATCCTTCATGAACATTGATGCAAAAATACTCATCAAAATACTGGCAAATTGAATCCAAGAACACATCAGAGAAATCATCCACCATGATCAAGTAGGCTTCATCCCAGGGATGCAAGAATGGTTCAAAATCCATCAATGTAATCCACCATATAAACAAACTAAGGAAAAAAAACCACATGATCATCTCACTAGACATTGAAAAAGCCTTTGACAAAATCCAACACCGCTTCATGATAAAGGTTTTGGAGAAATCAGGGATAACAGGAACATACCTTAACATAATAAAAGCAATATACAGCAAGCCGACAGACAACATCAAATTGAATGGAGAGAAACTCAATGCAATTCCTCTAAAATCAGGAACAAGATAAGGCTGTCCACTCTCTCCATATCTTTTCAATATTGTCCTTGACATTCTAGCTAGAGCAATAAGACAACAAAAGGAGACAGAGGGGATACAAATCAGAAAGGAAGAAGTCAAACTCTCACTATTTGCAGATGATATGATAGTCTACATAAGTGATCCGAAAAACTCTTCCAGGAAACTCCTACAGCTGATAAACACTTTCAGCAAAGTGGCAGGATACAAGATTAACTGAAAAAAATCTGTAGCCCTACTATATACAGATGATACATTCATGGAGAAAGAAATCAGAGAAGCATCACCCTTTACAATTGCCACAAACAACATAAAATACCTTGGGGTAACACTAACCAAAAAAGTGAAAGCCCTGTACCATAAGAATTTTGAGTCTCTAAAGAAATTAAAGAAGATACCAGAAAATGGAAATAGCTCCCATGTTCTTGGATAGGTAGGATCAACATAGTAAAAATGACAATCTTGCCAAAAGCAATCTATAGACTCAATGCAATCCCCATCAAAATCCCAGCACAATTCTTCACAGACCTTGAAAGAACAATTCTCAACTTTATATGGAAAAACAAAAGACCCAGGATAGACAAAACTTCCCTGTATAATAAAGGAACTTCTGGAGGTATCACCATCCCTGACTTCAAGCTCTATTACAGAGCTATAGTCCTGAAAACAGCTTGGTATTGGCACAAAAATAGACAAGTAGACCAATGGAATAAAGTTAAAAACCCTGATATTAATCCACACACTTATGAACACCTGACTTTTGACAAAGGGGTGAAATTTATATGATGGAATAAAGAAAGCATCTTCAACAAATGGTGCTGGCATAACTGGATGCTGGCATGTAGAAGACTGCAGATAGATCCATGTCTATTGCATGAACAAAACTTAAGTCCAAATGGATCAAAGACCTCAACATAAATCCAGCCACACTGAACCTATTAGAAGACAAAGTGGGAAATTCCCTTGAATTAATTGGTACAGGAGGCTGCTTCCTGAACACTACACCAGTAGCACAGACACTGAGATCAACAATTAATACATGGGACCTCCTGAAACTAAGAAGCTTCTGTAAGGCAAAGGACGCAGTCAGCAAGACAAAATGGCAGCCCACAGAATGGGAAAAGATATTCACCAACCCAACATCTGACAGAGGACTGATTTCCAAAATATACAAGGAATTCATTAAGCTAGTCTCCAAAATACCAAAAAATCCAATTAAAAAGTGGGGTACAGAACTAAATAAACCATTCTCAGTGGAGGAATCTAAAATGCTTGAAAGACACATAAGAAAGTGCTCAACATCTTTAAACATGAGGGAAATGTAAATAAAAACAACTCTGAGATACCATCTTACTCTTGTCAGAATGGCTAAAATCTAAAACACTAATGGCAATTTATGCTGGAGAGGATGTGGAGAAAGGGGAACACTCCTCCACTGCTGGTGGGAGTGCAAACTTGTACAGCCACTTTGGAAATCAGTGTGGACACTCCTTAGGAAAATGGGAATCAGTCTACCACAGATCCAGCATTTCCACTCTTAGGCACATACCCCAAAGAAGCACATTCATACAACAAGGACATCTGTTCAACAATGTTCATAGCAGCACTATTTGTAATAGCCAGAAACTGGAAGCAACCTAGATGCCCCTCAACTGAAAAATGGATAGAGAAAATGTGGTACTTCTATACAATGGAGTACTACTTGCAGAAAAAAAAAAACAAAAAACAAAAAACAATAGAATCTTGAAATTTGCAGGAAAATGGATGAAACTAGAAGAAACCATTCTGAGCGAGGTAACCCAATCACAAAAGACAAACATGGTATGTACTCACTCATATGTGGATTTTAGATATAGAGTAAAGGATTACTAGCCTACAATCCACACTGCTAGAAAAGCTAGTAAACAAGGAGGACCCTAAGAGAGAAGTCCCCTGGAGAAGAGGAAAGGGACAAGATCTCCTGAGCAAATTGGGAGCATGGGAGGAGAGGGGAGGGAACTAGGAGAATGAGAAAGGGAGAAGAGGAGGGGTGAGGAGGACATGAAGGAGCAGAAAGGTTGACTCAGGGGAAGAATAGAAGAAAACAAGAAAGGAGATACCATAATAGAGGGAGACATTTTAGGTTTAAAGGGAAATCAGGCACTAGAGAAATGTCTGGAGATGTACAAAGATGACACTAACTAACAATCTAAGCAACAGAGGAGAGGCTACCTTAAATGCCCTCTCCTGAAAATGAGATTGATGACTAACTTATGTGCCATCCTATAGCCTTAATCCAGCAGCTGGTGAATGTAGAAGCAGAAACCCACAATTATTCACTGAACTGAACTGGAATCCAGAGTGAAGAGCAAAGGGTCTAGACCAGGCTGGTGAAATCCACAGAAACACCTGACCTGAACAACAGGGAGCTCTTGGTCCCAAGACTGATAGCTGGGAAACCAGCATGGGACTGATCTAGACCCAGGAACATGGGTTTCAGTGAGGAGACCTTGAAAATCTATGGGATCTCCTGTAGTAGATCAGTACTTATCCTTAGCATAGGTGTGGACTTTGGGAGCCCATTCCATATAGAGGGATACTCCCAGAGCCAAGACACATGGGGGTGGGCCTAGGCTCTATCCCAAAGGATATGATAGATCTGATGACCCCCTATGGAAGGCCTCACCCTCACTGGGGAGCAGAAAGGATATGTGATAGGTAGGGTTTTAGTTGGGGGTGGGTGGTGGGGGAGGAGGGGAGGGAGATGGAACTGGATTGACATGTAAAACATTTTTTTTCTAATTCAAATAAAAATATAGAAAAAAAAGATATGCTGGGGTAGTGGTGGCACAGAACCTGTGGGAGTGGCTAACCAATGACTGGTCTAAATAGTGGCCAATGCCACAAGAGGGAGCTCAGGCCTGACACTCCCTGGAGGACCAGGAACCAGAGCCTGAATACCAAAGACATCTAGGAGAGAACCAAACACAACTGGGAAAAAAATGTCAGTGAAATTATTCCTAATGATACTCTGCTCTACTCATAGACTGCAGCCTAGACCAATAATTATCAGTGAGGCTTCATCCAGCAAGTAATGGGAGCAGACACAGAGACCCACAGCCAAACACTAGGCAGAGCACAGGGAGCCCTGCAGAAGAGGGAAGGAAGGATTGTAGGAGCCAGAGGCATCAAGGAACCACAAGAACATGGCCCACACAATCAACTAACCTGGGCTCATAGGGTTCACAGAGACTGAAGTGACAACGAGAGAGCCTGTATGGGTCTGAGCTAGGTCCTCTGCATATACATTATGCTTGTGTAGTTTGGTGTTCTTGTGGGACACTTAACAGTGGGAGTGAGAGTTGTCTCTGACTCTTTGCCCTGCTCTCGGGACCCTTTTCCTCCTACTGGGTTGCCTTGTCCAGTCTTGATATAAGGACACATGCCTAATCTTATTGTAACTTTTTATGCCGTGTTTGCATGATATCCCAGGAATGCCTGTTCTTTTCTGAAGGGAAACAGAGGAGGAGTGGATCTGGGGAAAAGGAAGGAGGTCTGGGAGGAGGGAAGGAAGGGGAAATCAAGGTCAGGATGTAATACATTGGAGAAGAATAAATAAAAAAATGAGAAACTGAGAAGGCACCAAAGAAGTGGAGGCATGATCCCTGTGCCTCCATGGTGGATCTTAGGAGAGAGCGCAATGTCGAGGCCTGAAGCTGGCTAGACTTGTAGACAGCATGGACACTGGTGTGGAGACGGTGGAGGGAATCCAGGGAAGAATGGCAGGAGGGCCGCCAGGTGGTGCAGGTCATAGCGGGTCTTAGAGCCCTTACATGGAAATACGGTTTTCCTTGAAATGACAGGCCAACCATAGCTATGGAGGTTTTGGGTCAGGGAACCAAAAGACCTTCATTACACTTTATAGACTTTATATGTGAGAAGACTAAATCGGGTGCTGCAGAGTAAGGTGATGGTTAGAGAGCTATCGTGATAAAACTGAGAGGTGACAGGGTCTTGAGCAAGGCAGACGGGTTCTAGGACTGTGTGAAGGGGATGTGGAAGGGACTTGCTGATGGGCAGAAGATGTGGCATGATAAAAAAGCAGGTATGAAGGATGACGCTAGTTTTGGAGTGGGGACAACAGGAAGGACAGATCTCCACTCCCTCCCTTGGCCCTGGTCCCGCACTGTGGGAAGTACAGTTTGGGGGAGAAGCCAAGTGTTCAGTTTTTTACTGTTGAGGTTTGTATGGCCCAGCTCTGTGGGAGAGCCCTAATTCTTCCAGGTCTTTCTTGATCCTAGTAGAATAGATGATATGGTAGATATGGATGAATGGAACCCATGTAGCTCACGGTGGTGACATCAGCCAGCACAGCATGGAGGAAGTGTTCAATGCAGGCATTTTTTTTTTTTTTTTTTTTGAGACAGGGTTTCTCTGTGTAGCTTTGGATCCTATCTTGGCACTCGCTCTGGAGACCAGGCTGGCTTGAGCTCACAGAGATCAGCCCAATGCAGGCATTCTTAAAGCCAGTGAACTGAGATCAAATGAGGCTAAGGACTCAGTGATTTCCCTAAGCCCAGAGTGGCAGGTGGGGAGGGGTGTGACCTTTGAATGAACCCATTCATGGTTGGGTGGCTTACCAAGAGAACAGCCTGGTTAGGAAAGCAAGCTTTCTTTGGTGTCATGCCCATGAGCTGTCTGGGTGGCTCAGAGTGAGTTTCTTCCATCTTGTCTTGTTAGGACAGTCACGTGGGGTGGTCGGACAAACAGGAAAGGGCCTATCGGTTTTTCCCACAGCTTTCTATCAAGGACATGAGATGGGAGGGAAATGGGGGCCGAGGCTGAAAGAAGCCCAGAGAGCTCAAACATTTTCTCTCTCCATCCCCACAATGTGACTTTTAGACTCAGTCTTCCTGTCTCAGCCTCCTGAGCACTGAGATTTTTGTCATATGTCCTTATTTTTAGCCTCCAGTGTTCTCTTCATAGATTTATATGCTGATCATAGACTAAAAATTATTGAATCAAATCACATTGATTCGATTTGCTGCTCTTACCTAGGTCACAACTGTAGGTTCCATGTAGGGTTTCATGTGAAAGGAGAGTTCAGTCCCCTCAGCGCACTTAGCTTGAAGAAGGAGAAACTGCAGCCCAGGGCCAGGGTGCAACTGGGAGGGGGCAGGGAGGAAGGAAAAGGTGGGAGGAGAGCATTGTGTCTAATGGTCAGGAAGGAGTGTGTTCAAATGTCATTATTCATCAGGGCACAAAAATCTCCATGTGGTTAGCACCGAATGAAAGCCATGCAATACTGTGGTGCTGCACAGCTCCTGCCTTCCAGGCCAAGCAGGACACGCTCCAGCTACATCTCTGACCCCCTTCCTTACTCCTATCCCTTCACTGTCATCCAGAGTCGAGAACTCATAATGGTCAATGCTGCCCTGGGCTGCTCCCTCACTAGCCCTTCTTCCTGCAAAGCTGTTTCTGTTCCCCATTACCTTTGTGCCATTGTCACCTCCTCAGAGAAGTCCTCAGGGATCATCCAAAAAGAGTCAGCCCTGCTGCTTCCCAGTGAGCTCCCAGCCCTCAGACTGGCATTCAGTTTCTATTCTCTCCAGTAACTGTGAAAACAGAGTCGTGGCTGATAAACACACTAGGGCATTTCTTGCTCTTTGTACACAGAAGGTGGTTTGGACCTATTTACTCAATCAATAGCAAAATTCCAGGAACTGTCCATGGTGTGGGAGTGGGCAACCTTCTTGAACTAAGAGTGGTTTTCAAACTGGACTCCAGGTAGTTGAATATGGCAGTGCACACATTAAATCCCATAGCTGCTGGGGGAGTGGGGAGGCAGGAAGAAAAGAAATTCAAGGTCAGCTTTGGCTTTATAGTGAGTTTGAGACTCTATCTCAAAAAATCAAAAGCATACAATTAAATTGGACTCCAAGGCAGGGAGGGAACCAGACAAGGAGGCCAGCTGGGCAGGTCTGGAACTCTGCCTTTCTACAGAACAGAGTTTCCTCTGGGATTTGCTATAAATAGTGAGTGATTTTATTGTTCATTGGACAAAGGTCAGAGGGCCCTGAAGAGTGGGGAGCCAGACCACTGTTAGGGACACTGTCAGGGTTTCACACCTTTAGACATTACCTTGGACCCTGAGACTTGGAGGTCCAGGAAGGAGACAGGCAGAGGAAGCCTTGGGATTGAGGGATGGTACAAGAGGTACAGGACCTTGTCAGGCGTGTCATCTCGGGAGCCCTGACTGCAGGATGGGGCCTCTGTGAGAGCACTGGCCCAGTGCTGAGTTCCTCTGCAGCTGCCTTGCAACTCTGGCTTATGAAGTAGCAATGCTCACCTGGCGCCCGCCGCTGAGGTGTTCTCTGATAGAGAATTACACTTCACACTTGCTCCTGAGCCTACTGAGAAAGCGGCTGTCTCACTGTCTGTGGACTCTGAATGAATTCAGCTTCTCCAGCAACCAGCATCAGAGCGTTATTAGCGTCTGCCCCAACTCCCAGCTGATAAAATGGCATAGGTGGTATGGCAGCAGGGAGGCCCGGAGTAAACAGCAGCTTTGTCTATTTGACATTGGGCTAGCAAGGGGAGCTATATTTAAAAAACAAATCAGTTTCTCTTCTCTGCAAAAAGGGGAAAAAAAAACCCACTTTGGCTGTAGAACAAGCTATCCTCCACAAGGCAGAGCATGTTGAATGAGATTAACTTCGTGAGAAGAAATTTTAAAATTAAGTAACCATGGGTGGGTATGTACAGCTGGTAAATGGATAAGTTCATGCCATCTTTAAGATGTCTTCTTAGAGAGCTAAAGAGAAAAAGAAGGAATAGGCCAGGCATGGTGGCACAGGCCTTTAATCCCAGCACTCTAGAGGCAGAGGCAGAGGCAGAGGCAGGCAGATCTCTATGTTTAAGGCTAGTGTGGTTTACACAGGGAGTTGCAGACCAGCCAAGGATACATAGTGAGACTGTCTCAAAATATAAGAAAAGGGAGAGAGAGAGAGATAGATAGATAGATAGATAGATAGATAGAGAGAGAGAGAGAGAGAGAGAGAGAGAGAGAGAGAGAGAGAGAACATAACAGAGAGAGTATGAACCTCTGGGTGTAGTATGCATAGCCAGGTATCCGTGTACTCCAGGGCTCCTAAATATCACTGGCAATTGATACCAGTGATACCCACATAGGTCCTCATCCCCAAATCATAAGGAAAAGTTAAACCATTGCCCTTCATGGTGGAGAAGATGTAACACTCCATAGATAGTGTTGCTTTTTGCTAAGTTACACTTACACATGTGTGTACTCACACACAGGAACATGTTTATAACCATACACATGCAAATATGCAAACACATGAATGCATATTACATATATACATGTGATAAAACACTGCATAAAGTCACATTAAAACCAGAACATAACATGTAAATGAAACAAAAGAATTATGTGTTTGGACTTAGGCCTCTTCCACAAATATCTCATTATCATATGCTGAGTGTCGTTGACAAGTGTTATGACAACTGAGTGACACAATGCATAGAAAGCCTGAAGCATGGGGCCCAGCATCTAGTATTGTTCAATAAATGGTTGGCACATGCTTATTTTATGTAGCTTATTTCAAATTTTGAAACCCCTCTCTTTACTGCAAGCCTATTTGATTTGTGCATTTGGGTGTCATGCCTCTCTCTCTCTCTCTCTCTCTCTCTCTCTCTCTCTCTCTCTCTCTCTTTCTCTCTCTCTGGATGTGTGTGCATGGATGTATGTGGAGGCCACATACTGTAGCTGTAGTCCCCTGGCACCTGACACTTTGGTTTCAGAAAAGGTTTCTCATTGGCCTGGGCCTCGCCATTAGGCTAAGCTGGCTGACCAATGAGCTCCAGGGGCTCTCTTGCTTTTGCCTCCTGAGTGCTTGATTACAAGCCCATGCTTCCATTCCTGGCTTTTTCACGTGGGGTCTAGGAAGGGAACTCAGGTCCTCACACTTGCACAGCAACCACTTTACTGACTGACCCATCTCCTACCCCAAAGCCTAATGCTGTTGGTCGCTCATTTCAGGAATGGGATCTCAGAGCTGTGATTTTTTTCCCTCTGGTATTCTACCAGTTCCTGAATTTGCACACTGTTGTACCCTTGGTGGTATCCCTTTTCTCAATGCTCTTGCTTTGGGTCCTGCCTGGGACCAACCCTTGTCATCTCTTCTCAGAACTGCTATTCTTTCTCATGGGCCCTAAGATTCTTGATTTCTCTCCCCCCTACTTCTCTTCTCTGTCTCCCTCTACACTACACACTCCTACCAGAGACTTTTCTCTCTATGAATTCTACCATGGCTATTTCTTGCCTAGTACCCACCATTGGGCCTTATCCTAAATAATCCAAAATGTGAAACTTTCTGACCATTTTAGCATGATACCCAGCTGGGAAATTCCGTATCATTAAATATTTTTTTCTATACAAAATTATTAATAATATTGCTAAAACATTGCCTTCAGGTTATAGTCTGTTCTATATATTACACAAAAAATGAATTTTGTGTCCCACCTCAAGTATTTCATAGTGAATATAGAATATTTCAGATTAGGTTAAGCATCCCTAATCTGAAAATTGGAATCCCAAAATGCTCCAAAATCTGAAACTTGTGAGTACTGGCATGATGCCATACTGGCAAATTCTTACCTCGTGTGATAGGTCACACTCTAAGCCTGGGAATACTAAAAACACAGCATGTTAGGTGGGTGAAGTGCAGGCCATACAAGTGTGAGGACTTGGGTTTGGATCCCATGTAAAAGCCTGGTGAGTGTCGTGGCCTGCTTGTAAGCCCAGCACATGAGAGATAGAGACAGGGAATTCCAAAAAACAAGCTGTCTTGCTGGGGTAGCTAAAACAGTGAGCTCCAGCCAAAAAGTGGAGAGCAACCAAAATACCCAGTGTCAACCTCAGGCCTCCACACTTGAACACACATGCACCTGCACACATGGATGCAATCACACAGAGAGACATATTTATTCACAGTACACACAAACATCTAAACAGATGCATGTGTATTACAGGTATGCATATGATAAAAATACTGCACAAAATCCCATTCAAGCCAGAACATATACAAATGAAACAAAAGAACTGTGTGTTGGGACTTGGGAACCTTCCACCAAATGTCTCATTACTTGTATGCAAATAGCTCCAAGTCTGAAAAAAAACCCAAATCCAAAACAGTCTTTTAAGCTAGGGTGTCTCCAATATGTACTCACTTATGTGGCAGCAGTTCCCACTGTAAAAGGAGCTCCTCAAGGAGTCTGAAGGCCAGGTCACCTCACATTTACATGTTTGGGGACAAGTGAATAAGTCAGGGATATTTTACCTGCACACTTCAGTGTAGGACTTCTGCTGTGGGTTTATTTCTGCTTTGATCCTTTGTATTGTCAGCAGGATTCTCCCTACCACCTGAGCCTTTTCACTTCCAGTGCTTAATTCACTCAAGCACAGGCTCCTGCCTCAGGGCCCACAGCCATGCAGTTTCCTCTCTGCCATGCCAGGTAGTCACTTGGAGGAAGAAAATGCTTGCCACGGCTCAGCTTCGGAGCCCTTTGTCCTATGCAGCACATCACAGGCTGATTTCCATTAGGATGGCAGCACACTGCTGGAGTCCATACTGCAACTCCAGTGTCTAGAATAGTGCCTAGCATGTAGAAGACAATTTCTTGAATACATTAACACAGTATGTTTCATCATGAACTATGGGTTCATAGTTTTCATACCATGGGTTTAAAATGGGGCAGCCAATCAATTGAATGGACCACGAACAACACTTTAAAAATGAAACCCACTAGAATAGATGAGGACACCTTGCACATAGCAAGGGCAGATGTGGGTCTGGGATACTTATCTCAGTGTAACAATAGTATCTTGGAGTCAGGTGGCAGGGAAAGCTGTGTGACTTATTGGGGTCCGTGCTACTTAATTTTTGATTAGGGATTAGGAAGCTTTTTCTGTAGAATCTAATGTTAAATATCATAGAATTTCCAGGCTATAAAACGTACTCAAGTATGACACCACAGTGCAAAACCAAGCTCTCCACAGTATGCTTACCAAAAGGCAGGGCCACATTACAACAAAACTTTATTAACAAAACCTAGTGTATATGAGAGTAGGGTTTGGATTCAGTAGCAGTTTGCTGAGCCTTGTGGTAGACTTGCATTTGTGTCTTGTTAGAATTTTGATACAAAATGTCTCCCATAGGCTCACATTTCGAATGCTCAGCCCTCATCTTATGGAGATATTTTGAAGGTCATGGATCCCAAAGGAGGTGGGGTCTGGTTGTCAGAAAGAATGGTCACTAGGAGTGGCCCTTTGATGATTATAGCTGCTTCTGGTTTTGACCCACACCCTCAGCTGTCATGTGAGGAGTGTCTATCTGTCACAGGCTCCCACAGCCAATAAGCCACCCTGTCTTGATGGACTGAGACCCTTTGACATCATGGGTTTCCCCTCACAAACCTTTCTTCCCCTTAAGCTGCTTTTGTCAGTTTGTTTGTTTGTTTGTTTGTTTTTCTGTCACAGCTGCAAGAGAAGGAACAACTATATTTGCCAAAATAGCCACTAAACATTGACAGACTCTTCAGTTTAAAAGATCTGGGCATCACATCAGTCAGTATTTCTTGGATAAGTGAAAGAGCCACACCTTAGCTTTTGGATTGCTATAACAAAATATCTTTGACTGTGCAATTGGTGAACAATGGAAGTCCATGACTTACAATTCTGTAACTGGAACATCCAAGATCAAGATGAGGAGACTCAGTGTCCAATAAGGGCTTTATAGATGAGGCTTTTCCTGTGTCTGCACACTGCAGGAGGGGAAGGGCCTTTTCCCTGCCTCTTTCATAACTCCATCCATGCCGGTGGTGCCTTCATGATCTAATCACTGCCTAGAGGCCCTGCCTCTCCAGCATCACTTTGAGGTATGCATAAAGGCCCAACTTATAACATTTGGAAGGATGCCGGCGTTCAGGCCATCACAAGCCATTGGTCTCAAATCCTCAAAAGCCTTTGTCCCTACTCTAAGCCTTCTGAAGCCCAGAGGCCAGAGCCCAAAGTATGTCCACACCCTGCTGCCTGTTTACATGCTGCCTGGGGTAGGAAGAGGTGGGGATCACCATGCCAAGAAGTTAATGGACTCTGTGGGAGCTGATCCTGCTTATCAGGTTGGGTTCTTTTCCTCTTTTCTCCTTAATAAACCAGATGTCCGAGTGCTGGTGATGAGAGCTCAGTTCACCATTTCTTTGGGCCCCTCTTTACTGCATATAGTTGATTGTAAGACTAAATGAAAGGGAAGGAAGGCCCCTCCTCCCAGCTCCTGCCCATTGTGCAGGGTGAAGGAATGGTTTTCAATTGCCCAAGGCACTGGTCTAGGCCAGAAGAGAGCTGAAGACAGGGTGGGGGGATGGGGTGGAGTGGGGGTGTGTGCTTGCTATCTGGCAGGTGAGAAAGAACCAAGACTTAGAATTCAAGATGGTCTTGGACAGAGTTCTGCTAATGTATACTGGAGTGCTAAGACTGGCCTGTGGCCTGTTTTGATGCAATTCATGAGTTAAAGATGGTGTTTATTATCCCAGGGCAGTGGTGTAAGACTCTACAAACTGGAGCGGGTGAATCACAGGTTTGATGCCAGTCTTCGATGAACATACACACACACACACACACACACACACACACACACACACACACACACACACACTCTGCCACTAAACAAAGCAGGTGGCATTTTACATTTTAAATACCTGAAGTAAATACAAAGATGAAAAAATACTCCATGATTTCTGAAACTGACACGGAATAAAAATTTCCATCTCTCTCTCGTCTCTCTCTCTCTTCTCTTCTTCTCTCCTCTCTCTTGTGTTTGTGTGTGTGTGTGTGTGTTGTGTGTGTGTGTGTGTGTGTGTGTGTGTGTGATACACATGCACATTCTGTGTGCATGGGGTTGGGTGGGTATGCATGCAAGTGCTTATGTGTGTATGGATATTGGTTGTCCTTGGTTGTCTTTCCTCAGACACAGTCCACTTTTTCTTCTTTTTTCTTTCTCAGAGTCTCTCATTATGACCTGAAGCTTGTTAATTTGGTTGGTCTAGATAGCCTGCATCTACTCCTTTCCCCAGCATTGGGATTACAGTATGTGTGCTACTCTACATGGTTCTGGGGAATCACACTCAGGGGCTTGCTTATACAGCAAACACTATATGGACTCCAATATCTCCTGGCCCTGAAACTGAAATTTCAATGTCTACATATAAAGCTTTATTGGGAGACAGCCTACACATTCACCTATGGCTGCTTAGTTCTATAGGGGCAGGGTGAGTAGCTGCAACAGAGAACATGTGGGCCCTGGAGAGTACAATGTATGTTGCTGACCTTTGGCCTAGATCATGGACTAAAAGCATTGACATCAACTGTGGGCTTCTTAGAAATACAGAAGGCCAGGCAGCACCTCCCAACTCCACTAAGGCTGGGGACATAATCTGCACATTAACTGATCCACCTGCAAGGACAGTTTTGGAAGCAGCTCAGATCTAGAGGAGGTAAGCCAACATCTTCCTAAGAGTGGTTTGTCTGTGGGCTAACCCCTCATCCAGGTAGGGGGTTTATTAGGGACATTCACAAGTGAGAAACAAAAGACCCCAAAGTTCAGTGCTTTCCCAAAGTTATACACTTTATAGGTAAATGAGCTGGAACCTCACCTTGGGCTCTGCAGCCCTCAACAAAGTTAAGACAAACCCAAATTCCACGAAACTGGCATCAAACTGGTGACCCAAGATTCATGACAAGGGGGAGCAGACATGATAAGAGAATGAGAAGATCAGATGTCCCCTTGTTTCCTGGTCTCCCCGTCTTAAGTGGCTGGAGCTGAGTTGTAGCTGGTCTATCTGCTGGCATGACCTTTGCCTTAGGTTGCCAATATGGCCGATTCACTGCAATTCCTGGTCCTTGGGCTATCTGAGATTGCATCTTCTTATCTAAGACATGGCCAAGCATATGAGCCACCAGGATATCTTGTTAGGCTGTCATGCTGGTGGATCAGGGCTGGGGCAGGTCTGTCTGCATTCTGCATTTGTAAGAGGCTTCAGTGCTGCTGCTGTTAATGCTGCTGGACCTTCTATGAGTCACTTTTTATTAGCAGGGCTGTGGAGGAGCTTGGGCCTGTCTGACTTCAGAGCCAGACCCACCTAAGCACATAATAGCAGATGCCAGCACTGCTGACCCTTGTCCCATGGGTGTCTAGGAATCTCAGGCCCTACCCTTCAGCTTCCAGTGGCATCTTTGTGTATACACTGCCACGATCAAGTACTATGATGTGGAAAATGCTGTGTAGCACTCACCATCTCAGCACTGACCTCCCTAGCATTTCAGGCTTCACCCTGGAAGGGGTTGGTGGGATAATTCTTGGGGCTGTGGCTAGAAGTCAGGCTCTGCCATTGCTGCCTCAATTGTCCAGAGGCTTAGTGGAGTCTGAGAGAGAACATGCTTCTCTCATTCCCAAACATGCATGTACACACTGCCAAACACAGCCCATATCACATCCTCCTGGCCTTCCTGGACAAACAAAACTGCCAGATTCCCTAAACTCCAGCTCTTTCCAAGAAGCCAGAGATGTGCTGGGTTTCCCTCCAGGAAGCTTGCTGGGCAGCTGTCTATGCTGAAATGCCAGGAAGGCAGGTGGGTTTCTGAGGACATCGCTCCTCCTGTGGGCTGATGATAATACCGGACTCTTCATGACCGACACCAGGTTGTGTTCTGCATGGGCTGGTAGAACTTTTTGGAAGCTACCCTCCTTGTGCATGGGCACAGAACACATGGAAACAGTGTGGGCATGTCATGTGCAGCCTTGTGAGTGTAACTTCTTGATCTTAGTTTATTTCACCTGGAAAATAGGTTTCAATAGTGAAACCTATATAAAAAAAGGTTTGCTCATAGTATTCTTCCTCTCTCCCTCTTCCTCCCCACTGTGTGATGGGGGATGTCCTTCTGTATATATGTTTCTCTTATTGGTTCATGAATAAAACACTGTTTGGCCTATAGCCAGCAGAGGCAGGAAGATAGGCAGGACTAGGAGATGAGGAGAATTCTGGGAAAGATAGATAGAGAAGGGCTGGAAAGACTCACCATGTAAACCACAAAGGAGTAACAGGTCTGTACTCTTCTCTGGTAAGATAAGACCCCGTGGAAATACATAGATTTATGGAAATGGGTTAATAATTTAGGCAGAGCTAGCTAATAAGAAGCCTTAGTCATAGATCAACAGTTTATAATTAATATAGCGTCTGTCTGCTTATTTGGGGCTCAAGGGTGGCGGGACCAGGCAGAACAAGAAACCTTCCATTAACACGTGTGTGTGTGTGTGTGTGTGTGTGTGTGTGTGTGTGTGTGTGTGTGTGTGTGTGTGGTATGCACATGCTTTTATGTGTGAAGGCCAGAGGCGAGCCTTCATTCTTATACCTCAGGAACCTTCCACCTTGTCTTCTCAGATAGGGTCTTTCATCAGCCTGGAACCAACAGATTCAGTGAGGCAGGGCAGTGACACTGGACTGGTATGACAAGTGCATGTCACCATACCTGGCTTTAAAAACAAAAGCATAGATTCTTAGCTCTCATGTTTTTAAGGCCAGCCCTTTGCCAACTGAACTACCTCTCTATCCCTGTATTCTGCCATCTCTCTAGTGTCTATGACTGTCTAACAGTAGGGAGAGAGTGGGAGCCAGCGATCATGTGGAACTCCCCTTTCTGCTGGTTTTCCTTATACACAGTGTCAGGATATGCTGGCAGACACTGCCAGGAAAACAGAAAGGAAGCAAGGAAATCTTATCTGCTCCAAGATGCTTTTGGTTTTTCTTTTAGACATGATGCATTCCCTGGAGGGTCTGTGTTTGTCAACATCCACAAGAACAGGTGACTTATACTTATTCCTTCCATAGGAGGCTGTTGACAGGCTCTGTCCCTGTGACAAATAGGACCTGAAGGTGGTAGGGTACACACTTTTTGAAACCTAGGTTTGATAGTTATCAGTCTTCATTCTCTTGAGATGAATCTTGTCCATCTTGGCTGTAGGCCTGTTGTGAGGTCAGTGGACCAGAATACAAGGGCCATTCTTCCAGGAAAGGTCAGCACTCTCCTCAACGGCACTGCCTGTTCCTCAGTGAGGCTCTGTGAAGTTTCTTTTATGTCTGCTCTCCTCTGAATCTGGCTCTTTGCCTTATCTTGGGAAGACATGATTCCTCCAGGGTATTCCTATGTCTCTGACCTCACAAGAGAATTAATCCATCATGAAATTGTTAGGATCATGTTGTGCCCTACTCGAAGTGTTTCCATATTGTGTAAAACAGTTCTGTCAGCTATCCCTTGCTTGAGAGATTCCTCTGTGGTAAAAGACTCCATGTTCTAGGCAGATTGAGTTCTTTCCTTTAAGTGCCACATTCTTTTCATAGTCTTCCATCGTGCCCCATGTATAAATATTGTATATCTATTTACTTTTGAGATAGGTCTCATTTGGCAGCTTGGGCTAGCCTTGAACTTGTGATCCTACTATCTTAGCCTACTGAGTACTGGGATCACAGGTGTCATCACACCTGGCTTTATCCTTACTTACTTACATATGAGATGGGTCTCCACAATTCTTTGAGGCCAGGAATTGGGCCTATTAGTCATCTGACTCCCAGTGTAGAAAAAACACAGGTCTGTGGGTGTACCACAGGAGCACATGAGCTTGAGGGCGGGTCAGTGACTGTACACTGGGTCCTGAGTGGGCTTTGCAAAAACACCAAGGCCATTGATACCTCCTTACCAGGCAGCAGAAAGGGGGAGCTGTAGCTGAACTTGATTCTGACCCACGTGTGTGTGTGTGTGTGTGTGTGTGTGTGTGTGCAAAGGTCAGATACCAGTGTCAAATATCTCTCTACCACTTTCCTCCTTACTTTCTAGTCAGGGTCTCTTATTGACCTTGGAGCTCAGTGACTGGCCTGGCCAGGGTGGCCCTGGGATCCACCTGCCCCTGCTACCACAGCATCACAATAGCAGACAGGTGCTGTCACTCCTGGCTTTTCCATGGCTCTGCACTCACGTCTTCACTCTTAACACAGCAAGCACCTTACCCAAAATGCAGTTTCCCCAGTTTTCCCAACTCTTCTCTGCTACTAACCTGTGATCTGGGTAAGGTGACCCTGGGGATCTGTGCAAAGCAAGGACTTAGATCGCATTCCCAGGGAGGCTTGGGAACTCAGAGAATACGCCCTGGCACACAGATACATGGAAACGGTTAATGCATGCTCTCTCCTCCTTTGCTCACCACCAAAATCTGCTCTGAGATATCTTAGTGAGATCAGAGTTCTGGGAAATCAAGACATTTTCTCAAGTTCCCAGAGATGACAAATGACAGAGGCAAGCTCACAACCAGGGAATACTGGAGTATGAAGCCGTGTCCCTCCACAGCCTTCCTCCTCACTTTCTCCCCACATGCCATTTTCTGCTTTTGGCTTTATTGGCTCTTCAAGTGATGGATAAGTAAAATCAAGGCTCATGCACATACGGGAAACTGCATTTATGTTTAAATGACAGGCCCACAGGAACAGGCCTGGCTCCAGTGACACAGAGGACAGAAGGACAATCCAGGTTTCTTGTGTCTAGGCTGAAGCTCTTTCCAGTGAAGCAAGGATGATGCAAGGATGTGAGAAGTGGAAGATGAAATGTCATAGGAGAAGACTGATGCCTTGAATCCTTGCTAGAGAAGTGAGCTCCCTCCTGATCTAGATGAATCTATCTTCAACATGACACATGCCAGGCAGGCAGCCATAGAATGCTTGTTCCCTCTGGCTCTGAGAGTTTAGAAGGGTAGTATTTTAGTACCTAAAGGCAAAAATAAAAGGAAGATTCTATAGGTGTGCGTGTGTTCATGTGTGAAATACATATGTGTGTAAAAACCACAGTGGATAATCCTTATTCAGGGAATCAGGGCCCTGGTCATTCTCTTGCACATGGTGTCACTCACACCCTACAGGCTTCTGCTGACCCCAGGACACTGGTGACTCTCTTTGCTGGCAGACTCGCAGTGGCAGAGAATCTTTTGATTCCTTAACTGCTCTCCAGAGCCCAATCCCCTCTGCTTATTTTCTTCTCGTCCCTCTCTAGCTTGGAGTTCTAGGGCCACCTCCTCCCACTTCAAGAGGGACAGTGCTGGGAATGCTTGCTATATGAGTCAGCCTGAGGGAAGGGGTCTGAGTCCAGCTTGCTTAGAGGTGTTGACAGCAGCAAACTAGAGCAAGTGGGAATGTGTGAGATGCTAGAGCTGCTGCAGGCACTGCACATGGGGACCTGGTCCTCTGGAACACAGACTGTAGGGTGCCTTAGCCTGTCATTCACTGCTTGAGGCCCCATTCAGAGGGGCAGCACTTCATGCAGCTAGAAGAGATAGGACTTACAGTTCTCTGGAGCCTGTTACCATCTCAGTGGCCATACTCTTTACTCCTCTGAGCTCTGCCAGACTGCCTGGCGATGGACCCCAACTCCACCGCTTATTGCCCAAACCTCAATCTGTAAAATGGAGGTTTCAATAGTCCAGAACTGCCATAAATGAATACAAAATCTGTCTGTCTGTCTATCTTATATCATCTATCATTTAGAATAATACTTGGACAAAATAAAATCAGCATGACATTAGTGTTTTTTTTATCATTATTGTGATTACAATAGTCTCTCCTTATCCATGGTTTTGTTTTCCACAGCTATTTGAAATTTGAAATATGAAAATATCAAATGGAAAATTTCAGGAATAAATAATTCCTAAGTTCTTGTCACCTGCCATTCTGAGTAGAAGGATGAAAATGTGTCCCAGCTTCCTCTCAGGTGCTCCTGGTGTGAATGCCCACTCCACAGCGTTTCCATGCAGTATATGCTACCTTCCTGAGAGTCACTCAGTAGTTCTCAGCTCTTATTAGGAAGGTTGAGAACCACTGGTCTAGGTATTGCTGTGACCCTTGTTGTGCTTTATGATGGCTCTGAAATATGCAAGAGTTATCGATTTGCATATGCCAAAGGTGAGTTGTAAAACTGTAGGCATAGGGTTGGCACTTTTTGTGGTTTCAAGTGTCCACTGGGGGTGGTAGGCCATATCATCCCTGGATGAAGGAGACATCAACATTGCTATAGCTAGCATTGCTATCACAGCTACTACATTTCTGTCTCAAAAGTATGAATGGGGATGGATAGCTCAACTCTCATTTCTTCTCTGTTTGGGGGATACTCTATTGCAGTGCATCCTGGGTATGTCCTGCTCCTCTCTGAACCCCAGGTTCTTACCTTCTGAGTGGTGTGCTGGAATTCAAGCTCAGATAGGGAGAATCTAGGAAAGTAAGGCCAAGGCACCCCCCAGGGTGGGTGGGGTTACTGCTAGTGACAGAAGCTGTGGCCCTTATTTTACCCAGAATTGAATTAAATTCCTTCCCTTTGCTTGTGATGAGTAACTGCTTGTTTCAACTCAGTAAGTGGCTAATCAAAATGATAGTTCACCCTTGCTACTTGACTTTGAAGCTCTCTTGCAGTAAATGCATGCCAGCTTTACCTGCCACTGTCCTAAGCATAAATTGATGTATTCTGTTGTCATCACAACCCCAGATGGCACTTTACTGCCTCTGTGTCAGATGTGGAAGTTGAAGGGCATGTAACTAGTGCATGGGAAGTCCAGGTTAAGGGCAGAAGCTGTGTGCTTCCCCCACCACATTTGGCAGTTAAACTTGACTCTTTGAAACAAGGTCTCACTATGATCCCTAGGTTAGCCTCTAAGTTTCAAGTCGTCCATCTGACTCAGTCTCTCCAGCTGATGCTTTGAACTTGTTTTCTAATGCTGATGGTGTAATAGTTATGTTCTCATTGCTGTGGCAAAATGAATGACAGAATCTATGCCAGCAAGAAAAGGTTGACTCTGACACCCAGCCGGGAAGTCATGGTCACAGGAGCTGACACAGCCCGTCGCCGTGCATCCTCAGTCAGGAAGCAGAGAGGGGTGGCTGCCGGTGCTCAGCTGGCTCCCTCCTTTTCATTTAGCCTGAGACCCGAGCCCAAGGGATGGTGTGCTCACACTCAGGGCGAGTCTCTGTCTCTAGATAAACCTTTCTGGAGACAACCTCACAGACACACCCAGAGGTGTATTTTCCATGGTAACTCTAAATCCCACCAAGCTGACAATAAAGATGAGCCAGCATGGATGGTGATACATCATGCCATTCCTTTCAAATGATTAGAACTATAGAAACTCACCAATGAGCAACAATATAGGTTCATTTTTGTTTGTTTTTGAAAAATGTCCCTTACATAGACCAACTAGGTGTGTAGTAGGCTAAACTATATAGCTCAGTTTAGCTTCTAACTTGTAGGGGTCCTTCTGCCTCAGTATCCCTGGTTTGGAGATTACAGGCTATGGACCTATGGTGGCTACGTTGGGAGTTACCTGTGAGAAACAGAAACTATTCTCAAATTCTTTGCACCTACAGATTTGTCTCAATTTTAGGGGGTCCAAGGTCTGAGGTTAAGATACTGCCTGTATAATGGTAAGAACCTCCTCCTCTTGAAGAGAGTGGGTACTCTCCAGGGTTCTGACTGCTACAAAGTTGCTCCTTCAACTGACTTTGCTCTCTGTCTTGCCTACTAGATAAATGTAGAGCCCACCAGATCTAAGTTTCCTTGTCCATGGCCTCTGCTTCTGAGAATGCTGCTTACAGAGTCCCTAGTCCTCCAGAACTAGATAGCTCTTCCTTTTACTAGTGTTCTTCAACATGTCAATGTTTTTTTCAAACTTCTGGAATTAGGGCACTATCCAGAATGGACCACACTCTTCTAGCTGTGAACTCTTCCTTTCTTCTGGATATTAGGCATCTATGGCTATATCCTCAGAGTTGGCTGCCTACAGTGTAAAACCTTATCTCAAAATATAATACAACTATGGGACACACACCACGAAGGACAAATCTGTGAGCAGATACAAATCAATCATTCCTATAGGATCATCCAAGTCAAGAATGTTGCCCACTTCCACCTCTGCTCTGCTCAGTGAGCACTTCTCTCCCACCCTAAAGGTAACTTCTACTCTGACTTTTTTGTTTCTAGTGCTGGAGATGAATTGGGGACTCAGGCGTGCCAGGTAAGTATTCAACTAGTGAACCTTTTTGGGTTTTCTGGAAGTTTTATCACCTAAAAATATCTCAGAGAACCTATAGTTCCTCAGGGCTTCCAACTTTATGTGAGTGAATTTATCTAAATCAGCATTCCCGGGTGTAGGGGATATCCTAACCATCCCTTCTTGGGGCTAGTTATAGGTAATGCTAGCCACACTCGCTTGGGGCTGGAGACAGGTGACTTGAGGAAGGTTTAAGAGTGAGGGGCATGCGTGGAGTCCCTTCTACTTACCTTGCTCCCTGCCAATTGTCTAGGCGGATCTGGGTGAGTGGTATTTTCCTAAATAAACTACCTTTATAATCTAGACCTGACTCCATATTGCCTTCCACTTTATCTGGTGTCAGATCCCACGTCCCCTGTCCTTTTTCCGATCTCAGAGCATCCACTTGGGGTTCCGCCGGGACTACCGCAAGCCTCCAGTAGCCTCGAGCCACTTCCCGAGGCCAGTCTCCTTTCGTCCCATTGGCCTCGCAGGGAGAGTTTTTCTTTTATGCAGGTCTCAAAACCCAAAAGAGCTGTGCCATCACCACTGCCACCGCCGACCACCACAGCCACACGTCCTTAGCAGGGACTGCCGCCACCGCCCTTGCCATGACATTGTTCCACGATGCGGTGACTCGGATTCGAATTAAGGTTGCAACTTAGTTCTCTCAGTGGTGTGTTTATGAGATTCGCTCATACTGTACATGTAGTTTAGTTTGCTTGTGTTGCTAATAATACACTGTGATTTTTGTCTACTATTAACAGGTACATGAGTTTTGTAAATTAACATCAAAACTACCATAAACAACTGCTTTGATTTGTGCATGATGCATTTAGAACCAGATGTGCCCAAAGAACTCCTTTGTCTTCAGCTTAGTAGACAATAGGTTCGGTGTCCTTGCCAACACTTAGTGCTATCAATCCTTCCATTTTTAGCTACTCTTATGGTTATACATTTCATTTGCCCAATGGAGCCCATTATCATCCATGCATATTTGGCATTTGTTGAGGTTTTTGTCAACTTGACATTCATTTGATTCTTATTGAACTTGTAGCCAAGTGACAAGAACTTTTAGTCTCCAACAGGTGATGCTTTTAGTCATCTCTCTCCTGATGATATCAGTTGGGTTTGGGGTCCTCAGAGCAGGTCCAGGCATCCTTCGTTCCATGGGCAGCTAACACCGACCAAGTGCCCACTTGTTGCAGGCACTGAACTACAACTTTAAAGATTCTCTTAATCCTTACACTCAGCATGTGAGGTTGATACTTTAATTATCTTCATTTTACAAAAGAAGGAACTATGGTGAGGGAGGCCAGGTGAGGTAACTTACAGCATCACAACTCACAAGTGGTTGGAATCTAGATTCCAATGAAGATCCTTAGTTGCTGTGACATATAGCTTCCAAAGAGGAAAATGTTGAAAACACTGTAAAAATTGTAAAAATCTGTGTCTGTGAATGCTCAGGTCTCTTATATAAAATGGCATAGTAGCTGAGCTTTCTGTATACCTGCAATATGCAGCACATACACACACTTGTCACATTTTTAGGAAATAATGGCAAGAAAAATAGACATTTTTGGTAGCGGGGCAAGTTTTTATTTTTCTTTTTGGTTTTTCAAGACATAGCTTTCCTGCATAGCCCTGGCTGTCCTGAAACTCACTCTGTAGACCAGGCTGGCCTTGAGTCAATTTCTTCTTATTCAGTTCAGGTCTGTACTTGTTTGATTCCCCAGCCGTGGGCCCACTGATATGGAATCCCCTCTCAACTTTGAAACTTGTTGAACTCTGCATCCCCACAGCATCATCTGGTTTCCAGTCTTGTAAAACGTTCAACAGAGGAAATAGAATCAATTTTATCCACGTATAGTGATTTTCCCTTCCATTTGATACTGCTGATATTTGGGGCTGTGTAGTTCTTTTTTGTGGGAGGCTATCTTGTGCATTGTCGGGTGGTAGGATCCAGAAGGACTCCATGTTCCCCAAACTGTAACAACCAACATTGTTTCCAGACATGGCCCAGTGTTCTCTGGGAAGCAGACCCCAGCTGCTTATTTCCCATGACGTATGGAAAGTTCATAGAGTACCTCCCCGTCCCCTCCTAGTTTTCTTCCCATTGCTGTGATAAACATCACGTCCAATAGGAACTTGGGGAGGAAAGTTTTTTTTTTTTTTTTGGCCTATATGTCCCTCTCACAGTTCATCACAGAGAAAGTCAGGTAAGACTCTGGAGGCAAAGACCACAAAGGAATGCTGCTTACTGGCTTTCTCCCCACGGATTGCTCAGTTTACTTTCTTTTACCATGAAGGACCACCAGCCTAGGGGTGGCACTCTCCACATGGATCATAATCAAGAAAATTCCCATGGACTTGTCTACAGGCTATCTGATGGAGGCAATCAGTCAATTAAGGTTCCCTTTTCCCAGATGACTTCAGTTTGTGTCAAGCTGACAATGATTAATAATAACAATAATAACAGTGATAATAAAGCAGCCCCAAACCAAAAAAAAAAAAAACAAAACAAAAAAAAAAAACCAGCATACCCATGATTTTTACCCTGCTTGTCTAAGCAACTCCTAAATGCAGTGTTTCACTAGTTTTTGATTCTTTTGCCTCATGGTACCCACTGTTCTTTATTTTAATGTGAGGGAGTTAGTCTGTCTCTGTCTTGTTTTTCCTGTTTTATTGGGTTCCTTAGCCCCCCAGGCCACCCAGCCTTGTGCAGCTTTCCCATGCTGTCTTGGCAGCTTGATCTTGCTCTTCTCAGTGGCACACTCTTGCTTGTCACCACTATTGACCACTTTCAAGATCAAGTGTCAAAGCATTCAGATGTCTTTCCCATATAGTTTGGGAGGTGAATGGCTTGTGAGGGCTCTGACCTGACAAATGAATTAATCCATCTATGGGATTGTTACCATCATGTTGTGCCCTATGTGAAGTATTTCCATATTGTGTAAAACAGGTCTGTCAGCTATCTCCTGCTTGAGAGAGTCCTCTGTGAGAAGACAGTCCATGTCCTAGGTGGATTGAGTTCTTTCCTTTAAGTGCCACATTCTTTTCATAGTCTTCCATCATGCCCCACATATAAATATTGTATATCTATTTACTTTTGAGATAGCTCTCATTGGGCATCTCAGGCTAGCCTTGAACTTGTGACCCTACTATCTTAGCCTACTGAGTACTGGGATCACAGGTGTTATCACACCTGGCTTTATCTTTACTTACATATGAGATGGGTCTCCACAATTCTTTGAGGGCAGGGACTGGGCCTATTAGTCATCTGACTCCCAGTGTAGAATAAATACAGGTCTGTGGATGTACCACAGGAGTACATGAGCTTGAGGGTGCGTTAATGACTGCACCCACTGGGTCCTGAGTGGGCTTTGCAAAAACACCAAGGTCATTGATACCTCCTTACCAGGTATCTTCAGGGCATGCTTTCCTGTCTCCTGTCTTAGGAGAAGGTACAAGGACTCTAGGAGGCACATGCTGTGTTCTTTACCCTCTCAGCATGAACATGACATCATCTGCTGGGTCAGCTTTCCCAGAGTGTTCCTTGCAATTTTCTCACTTCAAATCTAAGGGGCACAGTCTCTTTCCACTGTGATTGCTTTGGGGATTGACTTCTTCACCTTTGGGACATCCCTCTTGCCTATGCATTGCATTCATCTCTGAGGATACTGCCTTATTTCCTCTTGGTGATTATTTTAAGCTTTAGTGATATAATTAAGTCCTTGGGAGCTCTTAACTTTACCAGAGATGTCCAAGATGGTGACAGTAGACAGATGGGAAGGGGCATCTAGAAAAACAAGGGTCAAGTGACAAGAACTTGGTGACCATTTCATGGAGGAGGCAGCGATGACTCATACATCTCTGAGTTGTTTGTGCCTGAGATGGAAGATAACCTAGGGCCTGGGATGCGCTAGCTAAAATCTCCATCCCTGAGCTACCCTCGCCTTTGATTTTGGTTTTGAAATAATGAGTGACGGGTTTCTGTTGCAGAGATGGAAAACATAGGAGAGGAAGAAGATGAAGAGGAGGCAGGAGATAACGAACATTGTTTGGGGTGTTTCCATGGAAACAAGGTAACAAAATACAGGAGGTAATTGGAGATACAGGAAATATGACTCAGGAGGCCATTGACATGAGGATGACAGCTGAATCTGAGGGAGCTAGTGAGAGATAACAGTGTGCTTATGGCTTGGCCATGGTCAGGGGTGGCACAGGAGGATTTGTCCTTGGAAGAGACTGAAGGTATAATCAGTGAAACTGAGGAAAAGAGCCAGGAGAAGAACCTGAATCAGAGGCCACTAGAGGAAAAGTTTGAGGATAAGAAGGGATGCTCAAAAAGCTTAAGCAGAGACATCAGATCAGGACTGAATTGGCATGAAGGCCATTGGGAACCACAGGGAGGACACTTTCAGCCCAGAGGAGGAGGAGGCTAGAGCAGAGTGTATCAGTGGAGGAGGGAGGGGCAAAGGAGGCATAGGCTTCTAGAGCAGATCCTCTCATCTGTTCACCAGGCTCTGCCCTGGGTCCTGTGGGTATTCGACGGAGTCCGGACAGAGGTATTATGGTTTGGATATTAAATGCCCTCCCCATTGCAGCAATTTATAAGCAGAGGCTGGGGGTAGGGAGGTGACTGGATCAGGAGGGCTCAGATCTCGTCAATGGATTCATAGCTTAATGAGTTTAAAAGGGAGTGGCTTTGTTTCACACCCTATCAGTCTCTCCTTTCTCTCATTCCTTTAGCTGCTGTGACATGAACAGTTTTGATTCACCACACCCTCTCTGCTGTGGTGAACTGTGCCAGCATAGGCCCCAAACAGGACCAAGTGACCATGAATCAAAAATTCTGAAATGGGCAAAAACAGACAGGCAAACTTCCTAGAAGCTGATTTTCTTACACATTTTTCACAGAGACAGGCTGATTCACACAGAAAGACTCGTTTTGGAGGCTGTGATTAGAATCACCATCTAATGGGTGAAGACGCCTAAAAGAGGCTGGTTTAGAACTTGCCCCACCCTGCTCTGCCTAGCCCTGAACCTTTGACTCTCTCCTTATGCCACCTGAATGGGAAGAGCACAGGTGGGAAGGACACAGGTGGGAAGGAAGGGCATAGGTGAGAAGGACACAGGTGGGAAGGAAAGGCACAGGTGGGAAGAAAGGGCACAGGTGGGAAGGAAGGGCATAGGTGAGAAGGACACAGGTGGGAAGGAAAGGCACAGGTGGGAAGAAAGGGCACAGGTGGGAAGGAAGGACACAGGTGGGAAGGGAGGGCACAGGTGGGAAGGGAGGGCACAGGTGGGAAGGAAGGGCACAGGTGGGAAGGGAGGAGAAGAATATAGGCATGAAGTGCAGAATTGTACAGCTGTCTAAGCTGGTCAAGGCAAGGTCCTCCCCACCTCCATCATTTATCATTTAGCCTTTTCTGAGGCCCGAGACGTAACTTCTGTAGCTCCCCACTGCCTACAACTCTAGGATTGGATTTTCCTCTTGATTGGGGTCAACCCATCCCTCACTACCCCCATTGGAGGTAGGTACATGAACCCAAGCAATCTCCCATGAGAGATGTGATGCTGGAGAGACCTTAGTTGGAGGTCCAAATAGATTGGTGCTTTGACACTTGCAACTGAGAGGCTGACCAATACAGCTGCCCTGGATGTCATCTGCGACTGTGTAAAATACATTGTTTAGTTTGGCAGAAGCCTGCTGACTCCAGTGGCTCCTGCTGTGCAGCGCTGTTTGCACTTTGGTGGTGCTAGCACAGCAGGTGAAGGAGGAACAAATAAGAGAGGAGGTTACAGCACCGAGGGAGGAGAAGATAATAGCCACTTGGTACAAAGGAATCATTGTCAACAAAGGTTTTTCCTTCAAGTCTCTTAAACTATAATCATGGAGAGCTAGAAGCTGTCAATCTAAGGTGATGTTCAGAGCTCAGGCTGTGAGAGAGATAGTCCATGCAATGCAAGATTAGAGGAGTGAGCTGTGGGCTGAGGGAGGTGAGTTGTTGATTCCTTCCAACACTCTTCCCTCTGGAGACTGGTCTGGGGGAGTCCTGGAGGACTGCACCCGTAGGGGGCGGGCAACAGATAGTCTGGGCTGCTGTGGTTATATTGACTGTGTGTGTTCAAGCTCTTCTCATACCTTTCCCATGCCAGCATGGGCATGTCCCAGCTTGATCACCACGGGGAATTGCGGGGCTGTGAGCTGAAAGACACAAGAGGAAATCACTCATTAGTAATCTCAGAGCATTGCCACAGGGAGTCACTCATAGAATGCTGTCAGCTCACCCTGTGCTATAGCTGCAATAGGACCTGTGCCCATCTGAGCTCTCAGAGCCAGCTCACTGGGAGCACCCAACAGTCTGTAGAGATAGAGGTGCCCAGACAACTGAATTAATATTCTGGCCTTACCGTAGTGCAGATGCAGGCAAAGAATTACACGCATCCATGCCTGTTTCCTCATCTGCAAAATGGGGAAGATAATACCAGTGTTCACACAATGGGATGGTAATGAAATGGCAGCAGTTCTCTTTTTTTTTGTTTCCTTAAAAATATTTTACTATTTTATGTTCGTGGGTGCTTTGCGGACATGTGTGCCTGGTGCCCATGGATCTATAGGACATTGGATCCTATAGAACTGTAGTTACAGATGGTTCTGGGTTGCCATGTGGATGCTGGGAATTGAATCCAGGTCTACTATAAGAGCAGTCAGTGCTCCTAACCCCTGAGACATCTCTTCAGTCCCATGTTAGGAATTCTAAAACTGTGAGTACAGAGAATAGCAGCTTCATTATTCCTGGCACCCTTCTGCCTCCAATTATACTTCAGGTGCCTGCAGAGTCTCCTCACCACGCAGCCTTCTTCAGGCCACTATAGGAGGAGTTCATGACCACTCCGCTACTAGCATTTGTCATTACACCCCACAGACACTGTGTTAAACAGACTCATGGTGGTGGTTTCTTTGGAGCAGCCCACTGTTTTCCAGGCTGTTGCACTGCCAGTCTCTCAGACACTTCTAATTCCAACACAAGGTTGGATACAGAATCTGTGCGTCAATCTGTTCCATCAGTGGCATTTTCTCAAGGTGTGGTGTGTGTGAATCTCTCCCTTTGGTACATAAGAGTGCTGGGAAGAAAGACTGAGAGGAAACTAGGGCTCACACCTGAGATCGATTTGTAGCTTCCATGTCACTCCTATGTTGTCTGAAGGGTGTTTGCTTGGTTTGTAGGAGTCTATTCTGGTTTTCTTGGGGTCAAAGTTTATCTCTCCTTGTTGTATAGTAATGATGTCAGTCTCTTCCATTTGGATCAGTCTGTCCCTCAACAGGGGTCACCACACCCCTTCTCTAGGCTGCATAAATAGTCTGTCACTCTGTACTGGGTTGTTCCCAACAATGTACTTGTTTTTATGTATCAGGGGTCCTGAGGAGCTCAGCTTTTCCCTCTGGGTTTCTACTACACAATCTTGCCCAATGGCCAACTGTGGATCACAAAACTACCAAATGAACTCAATTGCAAACTTGATTGTATTAAGAAATATCTAGGAGATTAATGAAGCACACTTCTGAGTGTTTGTGAGTGTCTTTCCAGAGCTGACTAGATCACGAGACTTTGACCTAATGGAAAGATACTCTTGGTGGTCTCTACACATGATGGCAGAGCTGGGAGGTGATAAAACATCACAGGTGGGTGTTGTTGGAAGAAGTGTTCTTGAGAACTATGTCCTGCCCTGGCCCCTCACTATTGGAGTGCCATTCTACTTCCTCTCCACAGTGATGTGAACGGTTGCAGCGTCCCCTCCCCATGATGGACCGACCCATTTGAAACTGTGAGCCACAATACACCCTTCCTCCATTTTGCTGGTTATGTCAAGTATTTTGTCACAAAAATGAGAAACAACAAGAACAACATCAAGAAGCAAGGTGAACATCATCTCATCATATTCCCACAATGCTCCTTGACATAATCTGGAAAGGTACTCTTCATCATCATCATCATCATTATCGTCATTGTTGTTGTTATTTAAGCATTTTACAGATAAGAAAATTTTGTCAGCTGAGAGCTGAGGACTTAAATTGGATCCTGTAATCCCCACACTTGGTTTGAATAATTTCCCCCTTACTTCAGGCTAAATATCACCATACTCCTGTACTCAAGGTGAACCGATTTGTCTTTTTAAATAAAGAAGTAATATTTGATTTTGATACCAAAAGCAATATGCACTCAGTGTAAAAGTTTGGAAACTGCAATAAATTGTTAGGTATAAAAAAGGCAATAACAGCTGTTCCAGACTTCTTGTCTGCTAGTCTGAGAAGAAAGCCCTCTAGTTGTTTTTTCATTTGTTCTGTTTTTATGAAATTGAGATCATAGCGCATATCCAATTTTATTTCACACTCTTTGCACCTAATAAGCAGTGAGGTGAGAGCGTTTCTGGTGGTTATTGTTTGTTGGTTTAACAGTTATAAACTATTTCACATCTGAAAGAGACTTCAAGAGCAGTGTTGGACATCATGTTGATGAAACAAAACACTACCCAAGCAATTGAAAGCCATGATGTAATTCTTTCCTTGGTGTAACCTGCTCCCTCCCACCCTAGAGGGATTCAGTGTATGGAGTCTGTGTTTACTCTTCCCTTGCACTTATTCATAATCTTGATATCATATAATTCCAAACAAACATCGTAATCTTGAGACTTCAGTTTCTATGCTTTAAAAACATTTTCTTCCACAATTTCACACACACACACACAGACACACACACACACACACAGACACACATGAACACACACACACACACACACACACACACACACACACACACGAACAACACATGCACACACTCACACACGCACACACACACGCGAGCACACACTCACATACACACACACACACACACACACACACACACGAACACATGCACACACTCACTTTCACATCTTTTTATTTGTTTCTGACACACTGCATGTAATTAGAACTGCCTGCAAGAACACAGGCAGGGGAGCAATTTATTTGAACAGGGTTTACCAGTGGCTGCACCACTGAGGAATATGACTCTCCCATCCCCAACTTATAACTCCCTACAGCTCCTCAGGGAGGGTTGGGGCCTCGTGAGCCTCTCCCCGTCTATGATGGTGGCTGATGGGTCCAGTCTTGTGCAAGCTTTGTGTAGTTCTGTGAGTTCATGGTGGGGGGGGCACAACAGTCAAACAGCTTTTCACTTCTCCCCATCCTCAAGCTCTTACATTCTATCCACAATATTTCTCGAGCCCCAGAGAGAGTGGCATAGATGTCACATTCAGGGCGGGGCACTCCACTCTTATTCTTAGCATTTGATTAGTTGTGCATCCCTGCTTTAAGTGTCACCCACTGTAAACAAAGGCTTCTCTCACCAAGGCTGGGAGCAGCACTGACCTATGGGTTTTAACGTAATATTCAGAAGGCAGTTTGACACTATGTTCATATAGAAAATAATTGTGTCAGGCCGGGCGTTGGTGGCACACGCCTTTAATCCCAGCACTCGGGAGGCAGAGGCAGGCGGATCTCTGTGAGTTCGAGGCCAGCCTGGTCTCCAGATCGAGTGCCAGGATAGGCTCCAAAGCTACACAGAGAAACCCTGTCTCAAAAAAACCAATAATAATAATAATAATAATAATAATAATAATAATAATAATAACAGTGTCAGATTCTTCCCTAGGGCCTTCTCCAACCTTGGGAGACTTGCATTTTATCAACCTGACCAGTGTGAGGCACACAATGAGTGCATCTCCATCAGGGATCTTTTGCTACCTGGCGTAGTCATCACACCCAGCCAGCATTGCAGACTGTAGGCATACACACTCAGCAATGGAAAGATTGGAGGCTTTGCTTCCATCTCATTTGAAGGTGGAGCTGGAGGGGAGGAGAGTTGAGCTTCCCTTCCCTCTGTCCTGTCCACTCTGGTCACATACAGCACCGGTGGGACCTGGAGGGAGCAATGCATGCCACTGGTTCTGTCACTTACTCTCTGTTTAATTTTAGGCCAGATATTAGTTTCCCAATCTGTAAAAGGAGATGATAATACTCAACTTGTAGGGTGTTCCTCAAGGGCATGGCAAGTTGAAGAAATGAGGAATGGAAACTACTTAGCTAAAAGTACTAAAATCAGAAGTATAAAGTAGAGGAGAGGGGAAGGAGGCACTAACTCGGGGGTGGGGTGGGGGGGGTAATAGGGAGAGGTATAGGAAAAGCAGGTGATGGAGAAGACTGGAGGCTCTGGTCCCACAGCACCTGCTGATATGGGCTGGAAGATGCTAAAATCACAAACCAGGAGAATCATGACCACACCAGGAGGAACAGTCTGAGTGTTCCCAGTTGGGTAACTTCAATAGTAAAACTTTGACTGTGATGATTAACATTGATACTGCACTTGAATGGATTGAGAGACACCAAAGGAATCTGTTAGATTATAAGGGCTATGGCCTAAGCAGTGGTTAATCTATTGATGGGTTCAGACTTTAAGCATGTTATCTAAAGGCAATTATGGAAGATGGATGGGGTCCCATGGGAGGAAGTGGGTCATGGGGGTGTGTCTTTGGAAGACATATTTTGTTGCGTTTTGTTCTGCTTCACCATATCCCCAGAACCAAGAACTGTGGACTAAAAATCTCTGCAACTGTGAGCCAAAGCAAGTCCTCCTCCCTTAAGTTGTTTATGTCATGTATTTTAGTATTTTGTCATAGTGTTGAAAGACCCATCGATGAGTAAGCCCCTATGCCAGAGTATATTTTAATGGGTATATTTCTAGGAATGCTCCCCACCCATGTCACACCATAGTAGTTGGAGTCACTGGTTATGTCCAAGCTAATAGATTAGAAGGGGTTATGACACTCTCAGGAGTGGTCTCTGTTTTCAGTGGCACTTTTTAAATTAAGATAACAGTGTTGAAATGATCACAGATATTCAAGACAAGGAGTCCCCCACCCCAACTGTGGTACTAGGGATACAGCCCACCACCTTGCACATGGTATGCAAATGCTCTACTACTGAGCTCTATCTCAGATCAAGATGAGAATCATTTAACCATCTCTGTGTTTGTGGTGTATTATCACCCTCATCTCCATGTCTGATAAAATCATGCAGGTGTTCTATAATAATATCTGAGAAATTTATACCTGTCTTTTCCACTTAGCATTTATGGTGTTTTCTTCTTCTTTGTGTATGTATGTATAGATGGTGCATTGGTGTGTACACATATGAGCACCCATGTTTGTGCTTGTGAAGGCCAGAGATGAATGTCAAGTGTCTTCCCTTATCACTTTCCACCTTACATTTTGAGACAGGGTTCTCTCAGTGAATCTGGGGCTCAGTGATTGGCTCAGTGCTGACCGGTGAACCCCAGTGCTGGGGCTACAGACATGCGCTGCCACTCTCAGGGTGCTGGGGATCTGAACTCAGTTTCTCACACTTATGCAGCAAGCACTTCATCTTCTCAGTCCATCTTTCTGCGTTGTCATACATTTTTCTGACATCTCTTGGCTTAGCTCTTCATACCTTCTGTAGCCCTGGTGAGCAATCTCACATGCCTGGTGTGCTTTTGCACCTTGTTCACTACATCTGTCTTCTTACACACTTGTTGCACCTAGATAGTTGATGTTGATGTTTATTTTTTTCAAAAATAGCTCTTTTCACTTGTTTTTGTAATGCTGGAGATGGAAACCCAGGGCCCGCTTTATCACTTAGCTCCATCTCTGCCCATTCTTAATTCTACATATTATATCATGCACACTCCTTCCATGTGACAGACACAGTCCTGACCTAGTCATTGAATAGCTTGCCCATAGTCCATGCACACCCATCCTGCAATACCTTTAGCTGCTTTCTTGTGAATGAACAAGTATGTATGTGGTTCTCTGTCTCCATCTCCTTTCCCCCCTCCTTCCCTGCTACTGCAAACAAAATTACACTAAGCACTTCTGTGCACATGTCCTTTGAACTACTATTTTATCTCCAAGGGGCCTGACTTTGGAGCGTTTCAAAGGGAGATAAGCAGAATTTGGAGACATTATGACAGGTTTCTAAAGTAAGTCCTTTGATCTCCAGAAATGAAAATGGGTGTCCTGAATCTGCCTGTGAAGAGTCCACCCATGACAACATCTCCCTGACTAAGACAGATGGTTTTCCAGCCAGGAATGGGACCAGGGATCTCTTGTGTAATGTGCCTTAGCATTCTTTCCTTCCCCAGCATCATAGATGGGGAACAAAGCCACTCAGCATAGCCCATCTCTTCTGCCATGTTCCTCCCCTTCCATACTGTTTCTGTGGATCCTAAGGGCCATTCCTATTTCTATCCCTTTGCCACATGACAGCCCCTCCCCAAACACAGACAGGTCACAGAGGACAGAAAACATCTTGCTGGCTAGGCTATTTTTTCTCTTCCCTTTTCAACAATAGCTTTATTTAGTTCCCTTAGGGAAGGCTTCTCAGAGACCATTTTCCCGGTCCCATGGCCCTAGACACTCCAGAGTTCAACACTGCCCCATGGCAAGAGGCCTGACATCCTGTTAGAAAGGGACAGACCCATCTTTGAAAAGAGATTCTCCACCCTGATAAGGCTTTATTCAAAACTACCCAAATAAGCTCAAGCAAGTGGGGTGGCCCTGTGTTCTTGCAGGGAGTTCCCTTGGGAAGATCAGAGTCCAACAGGCTGAGCCAAGGCCAGCATTCTATCAACTGCATCCTCAGGCTGAAGCTGGAACTGAAACTATAGAGTGGGCACTTGGGGATGGTCCTATGCAGCTTCCCATCCAAGGCATTCCCTCTGTACTCTGGGGTAATGGAAACTTCAGTATGTGAAGAATTGGAACCTTGCTGAGCTGTTGCTATAGCTTTAATGCGTCTCCAAGGGTTTACAGAGGAAGCCTGGTCTCCAGCTTTGTGTTCAGGCAGAGGACCTTTAAGACATAGGGCCTGGCTGCTTAGGTTTTTGAAGGGAGTTCTAACCAGTTTTGTGGGGCATGGCTAGCTCTGCAAGACTGGGGTGGTAAAGAGCTCAAACCAGGGGCCCTCCCTGCTGCTTCGGCTCCCCATCTCATCATTGTTCTGGTTAGTTTTTTTTGTCAGTTTGACACAAACTGGATTTAGCTGGGAAAAGGGAGCCATAACTGAGGAATTGTCTCCCTGTGGAGATATTTTCTTCATTTAAAGAGAATTTATTTTTATTATTTTAAATTATATGTAGGTGTATGTGTCTGCATGTGCGTATGTGCACACGAGTTCAGGTGCCAGAGGTGTCCAACCCTCTGGATCTGGAATTACAGGCAGTTGTGATCTACATGACATGAGATGGCTCAGTGGTCAAGAGCACTTCCTGAGGACTTAGGAAATTGAACCTGAGTCCTCTTGACCACAGAACCATTTCGCTATCTCTTGGAGGGCATTTCCTTTACCTTTCCCCTTTGGATGCAGAATCTCTCTACATTGCTTTGGCTGTCCTGGGAACTCAGTATGTAGGTCAAACTGATCTCTAACTCAGAGATTTTCCTGCCTCTGCTTCCCAAGTACTCAGATTAAAGGACGCCTTCTTTGGGCAAGTGCCATTCCTGGGCACTTGGGTTGTGTAGGAAAGCAAAACCAGCAAGCTACAAAAAGCAAGCTAATGAGCAGCATTCTGCCATGGCCTCTGCTTCAGTTCCTGCCTCCAGGTTCCTGTCTTGGCTTCCCTCAGTGATAGAATGTATCTGGTAAGTCAAATAAACCCTTACCTCCCCAAGTTGGCTTTGGTCAGGGTGTTACCACAACAACAAAAAGCAAATGATGAGAGCCTCTCCCCAAATGTGTTTGTCGGTGCATTTTTCTTTATTCCCCATGGGTGTAGGACCCTCAGGAGCTAGAGTTACATATGGTTATGAGCTACTGGATATGGATGCTGGGAACTGAACTCCAGTCGTCTGGAAGAACAGAAAGTGTTCTTGATCATAGTGCCATTTCTCCAGCTCTAGCTTCTACCTTTTGTTCTCATTTCATATACAAGGAAATTAGGTAAAGAGGGACGGAAGATTTTTCTAGACATCAGCCAGGGAGAAAATGAAGCAGCTGGCATGTACCAGAGCCCCCGACCCTTGCCACCACATGGTAGTGACATCCCTGGATCCTCATGTTGTCGTCACCAAGCACTTTCTGCAGTGGGTGGATGGAAGCCAGTAGACCTGTGAGGGTAAGGCTGGTGGCCATACAACCTGAGGTGGGTAGAAACAGCAACTCTGGAGCCAGGAGGATCCAGGTTGATGTCCAGTTCCTACCCTTAGGACTATGGGTTGTTGACTTAGTCACAACCAGATCTGTGACTCAGTTTCCTCTCTCCCCAGTAGGAAACTCATCAAAATCCCACCAGATTGATGGGAGCAATGGATGTTACAGTAACTGTTGGACACAGATGGCCTGCTCACTCAGCAGTCATGGCTAGTGAGGGTGTCCTGGAGTGATGCATCTGTCCCTATCTCCCTTCATCTCTGCTCTCAGGGTGACAGGGTGGAATCTAAGGCTCATCAGCAGGCAGGCATGGGTCTTGGATGGAGGAAGAAGAGGCAGGGAGAGGAAATCTGAGGAGCAGGCTGTGAGCTGGGGCAGGAGGCCTTGAGAGAAACAGGGAGGCCTAGAAGTGGGTTTCAGAACATGCACTTCTGGAATGGCCATTCGAAAGAGAGATGGGAAGCATTTCAACAGTTGCTGGGTAAACCTTGCCTTGGTGTGCCACATGTGACAGACTTGTCTTGGAATTCTCACAGGCACCTGAAGAGACTCCTGTTACCAGGGAGGGAAACACATAGGATAATCTCTGAAGGTCTTTCTGATCTTTACTATTATGACAAGCTTATAAAATAGCATCACTAAGAGGGGATGAATGTTACAAATGAAACACAAGACAAACTCCTGGCTGCACTGTCTGGGCTCTCTGCTGTCTGGCATTCTTCCCTTCTCAGACCCTATCTCACTTCCTGTCTCTCTCATGTTCCCTGGTAGACTGCTTCTTTCCTACACTACTCTCACTGTTCCTTCCAGCCACAGGGCCTTTGCATATACTTCCCGGAAGGAAGCCACTTCATACCTACTTCAGATGGTATATCTCAAATCACTTCTCCAAGAAGCTGGGCCCTACCTCCCTGCCTGGGTCAGTGCCTGGTCACCTTTCTTTTCAGTTCCTCTCTTAGCCTGATTATAACTGCCCTAGTCCATCAAGCTCTCCGGGAAACAATGGAGCTATGTCTGTTGCTGATTGTGGTTGAGACCCGAGGACAGTCCTAAGATACAGATCTGGCCCTAGAAGCCCTTCAGACACCATCACCTCAACCTTACAGCCAGTGTGATGGCGTCCAATCACAAACACCTCAGTCACTTGAACGGCAATGTGCCTGGGTTCCTAAGATAGACATGGTGCCTCCTCTGCCTTCCCTAATTCTTACGCTAACCAGGGCCAGGGCTGGCACTCAGGAAGGCCTAGGAGATGTTTACTGAGAACCCGTGGTCTCTCTGCCCTGATAACTCTGCCTCCCCCAACCGACCCCCACTGCTTTTAGTGTGTCTTGGAAAAATACTGGTGGTAAATTTGGAATAATTAAACTCATGCCTACCAGCAAGCAAGCATTCCTTTCTCTTACATTTCCTGTTTCTCTGAGAACTGCAACAGTCAGAAATAACCCCATAGGCTGGCAACATCTGCCCATGGACAAACTCTCCTTGTTCTTGCTTGTGTGAGTTTAGGGTTCATAGCAGGTTCAGGCTGCCAGCCTTCACCACTGCCCCCTCAGGAACTCTTTAGGTGCTACTCAGGGGAACATCCTCGGGGGAACAGCTGGTCTGGGGGAGGGGCCAAATAATCCTGAAAGGCCAGGTACAGGAGCCTACCTTCAGGTCCTGAAGATAGGCCACCTCGGGACCCCCTGGGCTGTCCAGTGTTCTTTCCTCTCCCCTTACCCCTCTTCCCACCATGATGACAATGGACTGACCCTCTGAGTGTAAGCCAGCCCCAGTTAATTTTTTTCTTTTATAAGGGTTGCCATGGTCATGGATGTTGCATCACAGTAATAGTAACCCTAACTAAGTCACCCCATCGTTTCCTAGGTGCTTTCTGTAAAGGGAACAAAGTACACACCAGCACTCCATGGCTGTGGGATCTGAGTCTGCTTGTGAAGTGCAGTCTCCCTAGCTCTGGATCCCACATGGTTCTCTGTGGGCAACAGAAATGGCATTCCTTGAAGATCCAAATACCCCAACCTTACTCTCCATTACAGCTATGGACATTGTTTTAAAGGTTTAGTTATTATTTTAGTCAAGGTCTCTTGGGTTCCCCAGAAACCAGGTTGGCCTTGGACTTGGCACATAGCCAAGGATGACTTCCTTCCTCCACTTTCCCAGTGATGTGATAGCCGTCATGTACCATCTTGTCTGGCTCAATATTTGGCAATATTGAGGCTCAACCCTGGAATTTCATTATGCTAGGCAGGAATCTGCCCACTGAGTTACAGCCCTAGTCCCAGTTTATGCTTGTTATATTTCTATATTTTGTCTCTTTCTCTCCCTCCCTCCCTCCCTCCCTCCCTCCCCTCCTTCTCTCCCTCTTTCCTCCTTCCCTCCTTCCTTCCCTCCCTCCCTCCCTCCCACCCTCCCTCCTCTTTCTTTCTTTCTTTCTTTCTTTCTTTCTTTCTTTCTTTCTTTCTTTCTTTCTCTCCCTTTTCTCAATATTGGGGATCAAAGCAGGAGCCTTAAGCATTTTAAGGCTCTACCACTGAGCCACAATCTCAGCCAAATTTATCACCCTTTCCTTTTTTTCTTTTTAGGACTCATTCTCTTCCTCTTCTTGGAAAAGCCTTGCCTTGAAAATAGTTGAAGGTCATGCCTTTAATCTCAGCACTCAGGAGGCAGAGGCAGACTGATTACTGTGAGTTCGAGACTAGCCTGGTCTACAAGAGCTAGTTCCAGGGCAGTCCCCAAAGCTGCACAGAGAAACCCTGTCTCGAAAAACCAAAAGAAGAGAAAATAGTTGAAAGTCACCATTAAATGGATAGAACTGGATCACCCATCTTTCTTGTATGTGGGATGACTCAGGCATTCTTTCAGCTATGCATAGAGGTGCTCACCTGACAGCAATACCACACATCCATGTTCCCGTAAATCTCCGGCAACACCTTTTATTTCAATATTTTACTAACAGTAAGAGTTTTATGGGCATATGATTCACACTTGACAAAATTCACCCTTTCAAGTGCTTGACCCTAGGCTGCTTGTGTATGCACACAGCTGTCCAACTGCCAC
Source organism: Cricetulus griseus (assembly GCF_003668045.3). Taxonomy (NCBI): domain Eukaryota; kingdom Metazoa; phylum Chordata; class Mammalia; order Rodentia; family Cricetidae; genus Cricetulus; species Cricetulus griseus. The sequence goes on along the minus strand of NW_023276806.1, from coordinate 149,485,302 downwards.
CACTATCTAATGTCACATAGAATCACACATGAGGTGACCTTCATGACTGGCACCTACTTTGTGTATGTGCACAAGATTCATTTGCATTGTTGTATGTGTTCTTTTTATTGCCACATAATATTCCATTGTATAGGTGGTATCTGACCCTTTGTGACAGAGAAGGGTATCCATAGAGTATGACTCAACCCTAGAGGAAATCTGGACCAAACCCATGCTTGAGGACCATACTTTCTCTCACACTGGCCTACAGTCACAGGGATGACCCAGACCCCACGGAGGCTCATAGGATAAAGAGGACAGTGGATCCATACAAGAATGATTTCAACTCAGCCATATAGTCTGGCTAGCTGCCTTAAGAGGAAAGGGGTGTTGAGAAAGTACCATAGACAATGAGCAAGGTGACATTTGTACTAGGTTTTGCAGATAAAGTCAGTTTGCCAAATAAAAAAAGGGGCATTCCAGGCAGATGCATCCACGAGCAAAGGACACAAAAATGTGACCATTGGGAACCATCACAGCCAACCACAGGGATGGAGGGAAATCCTATAAGAGAGAGGCTAGGCAGTATCCACCCTCAGAGAGGATCTCACTTTGATACTGCTCTCTCTAAGCGAGGGACATGGTTATTACACTCTCTGCATGTTCAGGGGGTTTATGCTAAAAGTATCAGTTTATAAAATGTACACATTTGAACCAAACCAAAATTTTGGTTACTTTGTTTTGGCTGCCCACCTCTCTGCCTCCCCAAACCTGGAGCTTCCAAAAATGAAGTCTTCTCTTCTCTTTTCAGAAATGCATGCTGAAGTGTTTTTAGATAAAAGGGCAGAGTATCTAGAATTTTTCTTAAAATAATCCCGTGTGGTCTGGATGTGGAAATGAGCCTAATGTGGTCACAGACAGGGTCTGAACTGAAGCTGATCAGGGGCACAGGCATATTGCTCTGCTACTATGTGTTTATGTGTGTTTGATCATTTCCATCACAAGCCATTTATGTGTGTGTGTTTGTGTTCATGCTTGTGTGTGTACATATGAGTACGTGGAAGGTGCCTTCCTTAATCTCTCTCTACCTTATTTTTTGAGGCAGGGTTCCTTTATTTTTGAGGCAGGAACTCACCAGTGAGCTTTAGGGATCCTCCTGTCTTCACCCCTTCAGCTCAAGCATGGTGTGTGCCATCATGTTTGGCTTTTTTACATTGGTGCTTGGAATCAGGTCATTTTTCATGTGTGACAAGCACTGAACCAACTGAACTATCTCTCCAGACCCACAGACCATTTCTTTCAGAGGCTTTCTCTCTCGCTCAGTGTGGACCTGCAGAGTCCCAGAATGTACAGAATAGTGAGGAAAGAGTGGGGGGCCACAGAGCTTGAGGCCAAATCATAAAAAATGACTCAGTGGCTCAGACTGCATTCTGCAGGTGGTAGGCACTAAAGATAGGACCGATACTATTTAATTTTCATTCAGTACAGAACACTTGGTTAGAAGGAAGGTAGTGGGAGTGGGTAGGGGTAAGGAAGGACGCGGACAGACAAAGGATCCAGCCTGAGGCCGGTAGGCTACTGGGAGTATTGGCAGCTTCCCCTCTACTTCACATTGTCTCCAGGTTGTGCTGAGGTTAAGAAGGAGGCACGAAGCCACTAGTGATCTTTGCAGCATCGTGTCACTAGTATAAATAATTTTTAGAACAGGCAATGACCAACTGGACTTGAGGCTGCAATCCTGTCATCACAGCTACCATGGAGATAGGACAATTACAAATTCAAGGCCTGGACAATAAAGAATGGGCAATGCCTTGTGATTATAGGTTCATAAGGATTACTTACTGGTCAGACCAGGTGTGGGCCCTCCTTATCTGAGCCTGATGGCAGCTGGCTCTTTATGAATAGAAGAGCACAGGGAAGCAGAGGCTTCCTCAACACCAGTGTCTTTGCCAGGTGAATGAGCTAGCACAGGTCTGACCCAGCCCAGTGCAGCCTCTCCGCAATTGTCTGCAGGCTGGAGGGAATGAAAGTGAGATCACACTGGTGCCCAAAGAAGAGGACGGGGGACTCAGTTCTCCCCTACAAAACCATTTCCTCTTAGCTCCAAAGCTTCCGAGTAGAATGGGGCTGGGCAGAGACAAACCAGGCATTAATATGTCAGTCCTTGAAACTTATGTCTCCATTTTTTCTTTTGGCTCCTTAGTGGTTTCCTCATTTTATATGGATGGTTGTTTCCCTTCATTAGGAAAACAACAATAACAACAACAACAACTTCTAGATGCCTTTAAATCAGGCAAATGAGCAATGTTTCATTTTGAAGATGCAGTGCATGCCAGAAGGCCTCTGGACTGAATATTCAATGATGGCACAATGGATCAAGGGAGGCTGCCAAGTCCCTAAATTACTCACCAGACAGGACAGTTTCAGCCACTGGGACTTGGAGAGCCCTGGCAGCCCTGAGAATAAAGTCCCTAACACATGGAGAGATGGCTGGGAGTGGGAGGTCTCAGCAAGAAAAGAGGCTCGTTCTTGAGGGACTGGTGGCTCTGAGTGGACCATGACCCTTTGAGCTCACCTATCTGAGTAACCAAAGGAAGGAGAAATTGAGCCCCCATCTGTGAAGTCTTGAGGGGGTGGTGGATACAATATTAACACTTCCTCTATGAAACTTACCTAACCCACTGGTAAGATAGGTCTGAGCCAGAGGGCTGCAAAAACGTGGTGTGGAGGGTGGCCTGGTGCCAGCTTCGTGAGAGGTGGTAGGTGGACTGTGTTTTCTCGTTCATATTTGTTTTTCATTTCATGTATCCCTATTCTTGGTAACCTCTCTCTATAGGCCCATTCTCATGAATCCCTGAGGTCTAGAGTTCTCTGTCTTCCCATTTGCATGTGTGCATGGAAGGGTGTGTGTGTCAGTACGTGAGCTTGTAGAGGTCAGAGGTCAATCTCAGATGTCATTTGTTAGGAGCTGTCTACAGTTTTGGAGATAGTCTCTTCTTGACCTGGAGCTCCCCAGTTAGGATAGCCTGGATGGTCAACGAGCCACAGATATCTCCCTGCCTCTGTCTCCCCAGTGCTAGGACTGCAAACTCTTAAATTGTGGGTTCTGGGGATTGAACTCAGGTCCTCCTGTTTGCCTGGCAAGCATTTTCGTGGCTGAGCTAATCTCTAACCCTAGAGCTTTGTTTTCAAAGTGTGGTTATAGAATCTGCAGATCAATGTCTCTGGTGCTCTTGTCAGAGATGCAATGTCTCATCTGCACTCCAGCTTGAGTGCTCAGATCCTCTATTTTAATAGGATGCTCAGCTGATGCAGGTGCAGATTTGAGACTACTGGTCTACCCAATTATGTGATGGTAGTTAAATCTTATTACTTCTGAAATTAACCCATTTATAAAAGAAAAGGGATTAATCTATTGACTTGGAGAATTTAATTCCTATAAAAGTCAAAGTCTGTTAACCTCTGAGTGAAGGTTTATTTCCAAGCTTTGTTTTGTAACCTTTACTTCCATTTTCTTATTTACAAAGTGCTCCCACCTTTTTTTAAAAATCTTATTAACAATTACTATTAAAGCACCATGAGTGGAAATAAAGTATTTGAACTGGAACTAGTGCTATGATCACAGTCTTGGGCCTCAGTTTTCTTCTCTAAGGAGCTCATTGTGCTGACTGAAGTGGGAGTCTACTTCCATGCCTAAGCTTGGGTAGGAAAGGGCCACTTGCCATCAGGGCAGGCAGGAGACAGCTCTCAGTGTCTCTGTCTAACTGGAGGTCCACCAGTGCTAGAATAACTTTTGACTTTCTTCTCCAGCAGGCTGAGAGTCAGTCTCAGGACATCTCTCTCTGTTTCCAGCTCACACCCTGTGCACACTTTAGGGTCTACTCACGTATCACACCCAGTGACTCATCAAAACCACTACTGTGATAGCCAATTTCAGAGGGTAAATACAAGACCTAGAAAAATTGAGAAACACAAGTCTGGCCTGGCTAAGAGGAGGCAGAGCAAAGATCCTGACTAAAGCCCTCCTGAAGGTCCCAGGCACCAGGACCTTGCAGGTGTTGTTGGGGGTGATATTGGCTCCCATCCCACCTGCTTGCTCCAGGCACTTCACTGGCATCCCTTCAGAAAGGCCGAATCAAACTCTGTAAGCACAGGGCTGGGGTGGAGTGGCGGAATCCCATAAAAGGCCTGGTTTGCTTACAGTCTGCACAGCTGGGCTGGATTAGTTCAGCTTTGGAAAATCAGCAGGCTGGAAAAGCCCCCTTTGTCCTAAAGAGTGCTCAAACATATTTAAATTTTAAAAATGCTTTAAATAAAAAATATAATGGAAGGGAGGGAGGGAAGGAAGAAGGGAGAGAAGAAAGAAAGAAAGAAAGAAAGAAAGAAAGAAAGAAAGGAAGAAAGAAAAAAGGAAGAACCGAGCAAACCATGGTAAGCAAGCCAGTTAAACACATTCCTCCATGGCTCCTACTTGAGTTCCTGCCCTAACATCCCTCAATGGTGACTGTAATTGGGACGTATAACTAAATAAACCCTTTCTTCCCTGAGTTGTTTTGGGTTGGTGTTTTACCATATCAACAGAAATCAAACTAGAGCAGCAGGTAACGAGAGGTCCTTCCTTCCTTCCCAAGTGAATGTTCAAGAATCAGAGACCTATTCATTTGCATAACTTAGGAAGCCTATAAAAACACTAAACTGGAAGCCATATCGTATACATGGAGGACTGGTACAGACCTGCGCATGCCCTTGCATGCTGCTCCAGTCTCTGGGAGTTCATGTATGTTTTGTTCATGTTGATTTACAGAGTCTTATTTACTTGATATCCTCCATCTCCTCTAGCTCTTACACTCTTTCTGCATCTTCTACCATGGGGGGGGGGGTCCCTGAGCCCTAAGGGGAGGGGTTTGATGGAGACATCCCTTTTAGAACTGTGTGCTCCAAGGTCTCTCACTCTGTGCAATGTCTGGTTGTAGGTCTGTACATTTGTTCCCACCTGCTGCAGGAGGAAGCTTCTCTGATGATTCAGCCTGTTTCCTTATACAACTCAAGTCCACCTGCCAAAGGGTCTGGGCCCATCATATCAGCCATTAATAAGAAAATGACCCCACAGACTTGACCACGGGGTAATCTGATGGAGGCAATGCCTTGGTTGAGGGTCCCTCTTTTCAGGTGGCTGTAGTTTATGTTAACCTGACAAACACTACTCAGGACTGTCACCAAACTTGCCTACCAGGCAGGCATAGGTGAGAAACCAGAGCTCATCTCTAGATCCCTGGAACCCATATGTGCTACAGCCCCATCCATTGTTCTTTGTTTCTGGCCACCCATTCAGTTCCCACTGATTGATCTCTCAGCTCAGTGCTAGCCATACATCAGTGAATTGGCTCTGCCTTTGTGGAACTTAGTCAATAGAGAAAACCTGTAATATCCTTACAATAGCAAGCTGGAGACACAGGGAGGGAGGCTCAAGGGTTTCCCTCAATCCCTGAGAGGATTCTGCTCATAGTAGTTGTTTTTATGTCTTAGCATGAGTCGAGGTCTTCCACTCCAAGTACACTGCCTTCTAGAGCCTTACATAGTCTGTTCCTGTGAATGCAAGCTCTGCCCCCATTCTCTGAGGCTGTCCTTGCCACAATCAGGGCAAACCTCGTCCAAGACTGATGACTGCCTTTCTCAAGTACAGGGACAATGACATCATTACTCCCTCTCTGGCTTGGGGATGGTCAGTATGAAGTCAAGGTTGGAAGGGTGCCTACTCTTTGCCAATGCCTAGGGAGGCCTGGAGTGGGTGTCCTGGAGTGGAGCAAGCTGGTGTGTGTGTGTGTGTGTGTGTGTGTGTGTGTGTGTGTGTGTGTGTGTAGTCTGGGAAGGATATTTGCTTTCTAGCTGTTACCCTCACCTGGGCAGTGTGCAAAAAGGGCCTCATGCTGTGGGGTACTGAGCTGATGGTTGACGAAGAGACACTGCCCACTTCCCTAAAAATGGTTAGGGTACTGAAATGCCTGCACTCATTGGCTTACTTGCTGGCGTATCCACCTGGTATCTCTGGGCTCACTCTAAACAGTTGCTACCATCTGGTACTGCCAGCTGGCAACCCCCTGCTGCTTGGTGCTTGGGCTGTTTCATAGGTGGTTTGGCTGTGACTCCAGAATGAGGTACAGGGACATGAAGAGCTGGGCTGGGCATTGAGAGGGTGTGTCAGCAGCAGAGTGGCTGTCACCCAGTGGCAGGTGGGCTTAAACATGGCTGGGGCTATTTAAGAGATGGCTTTGGTTGTCCTGGTAGAAACTAGTGAGGTGGAGAGTGGACAAGGTGGTGGGAGTGAATACCCAGGCAGAGCCATTAAAGCTTCAACTAGGGCCTAGCAGAGGAAGGGATGTGGTGGCATGGGCTCGTTAACTTGCTGCAGGAGAATCGATGCTCTTTCAGTGTGGATCTCGTATGGGGATAGCTGATGCTACGTGTTCCCCATTGTGGAGGCACACTGAGTGATATGCAGAAAAGAGGATCAAGCCCCAGAGTGGCAGAGTGAAGTTGCTCTGTCTTTTACAACACTGAACACAAAGCAGATACTCAGGAAACATGTGCAAATGACTGAGATGCTGATGTCTGCCTCTATCTGACCTGGGGGAATAATAAGGGAGGGTACCAGGACAACTGGTTGGTTGGTAATAACTTCCAGGCAAGGGTGCTGCTATGGTTTGAATGTAGTTTGTTCCGCCCAATGCCATGTTGAAATGTGTTTGCCACTGTGCTGGGAGATTGAGTTCTCAAGAGATTGATATGTTTCTCTTGGAACTAGGTTAGTATCTGAGAGTCTGGGTTACAAAGTGAGCCACCCTTAGCTCTCAGTGCCCGGCCCCTGGCCATGAGCTTTCCATTTAAGGAGAGGTGAGCACCAGACCCTTGCCTGGATGACTCAGTTGCTATTGTTTGATGAAAAGTGTCCCCCATAGGTGCATGTGTTTGAACTTGGTCCATAGCCAGCAGTGCAACTCTAGGGTGGTGGAACCCCTAGAAGGTGGGGCCTCACTAGAGGAAGTGGCTCTCTGGGGATCCACTGTCCTTGATTCCAGCTGAGGTCTGTCAGGGTTGTGGCCCGGTGTTACTAACTTCTTCTGTCATGGAAGGAGCCACTATGTCTTCCCCACTGTTATGGATCATGTCCCCTGCACTGTGAGCCCAGATAAATTCTTCTTCCATAAATTGCTTCTATCAGACATTTTGGAACAACAATGAGTAAAGTAGCTAATATACCAGCCTCCAGATTAACGTCAGCCATTCTATTACAACAACAGAAAAGAGTGCACTCTCTCATTCACCAAACTGGAGGAAGCCCTCAAAGGGCATATCTGTGCCTCACATAGGCACCCCATGCCCATGGAAGGTGCATTATCAACCCCTGGTTTGGAGTGCAGAGCTTTGCAGCTGCTCCTTGTTCCCCTCCTCTGGGGCATATTATATAAACAGGTGGTGGCAGCCAGTGGGCTGTGGCTTCCTGCTGCAGCGGCAGGGCTGGGCAGCCAAGCTGCCAGCGTTCAAGTTCACCACAGCATTCTGAACATTTGGGAACACAGGAAGGGTTGCAATTTTTAAACTCTCTTTGTTTGCAAGAAGGGTCTGGAGCCCATTGGGAGGATGAAAAACAAAACCAGGAAAGCAGATGACCTGCTTTGCAGAGGCAGTGCGTACCTTTGCTATGGCTTCTGGGAACCCCACGAACCCCTGCTCCTATACATGCCTGCACATCTACATACTGCACATGTCACAGGCAGGACATTCTCTCTTATACCATCCTTCAGTACCCAGTAAAACAGAGGAACACAGAAGCGTCACACAAACCTGACGACAGAGGGACACCAGGACACATAAGCAGGCAAATGCAAACACACACATATCACATGGAGCTAGCCACGTGCAGACAGCCAGACATGCATCACTACACAAAGACATCCAGACAAGTAGACACAGAGACATTCTCAGAGACTCACACTCATTCTTGTGGAAAGACCCCCCCCCACACACACACACTTCCCAAGGAGTCAGGCAGCCTGCACACCTCTCAGCCTGCCCTGGCCTCAGCTTTAGCTCTCGGGGGACAATGATCAGGCAAGATAAAGTTTCCTCCATGTTCTATGGTAGATGAAGCAATGAAGTTTAAATTTTTATTACCCCCTCTATAGTGTTTAACGTGTCTAGCAGGTTTCACTTAGTGTCTGGCCTTATTTAATTTACTAGTTTGAATTACTTTATGAAGAAACAGCTTCTGGTTAAACAGGGAGGGGAGTCCAAACATGGGGGTGCATGCTTGTAATTTTAGTACTCAGGAGGCAGTGGCAGTAGGATTGAGAGCTCCGGGCTGGCCTTAGCTACATGGCAAGGCCCTGTCTCAGACAGACAGATAGACAAACAAACAAATAAATAAATAAATATGAAAAAGGCCCAGAGGAGATTTCTATCTAGAGAGTAAATTTGTCCCCTAAACAAACATAAAACATCCCCAAAATGTCCATCTTTAGCTCTGACTTCAGATTGAATGTCTACTCTTGGTTGCTGGGAAATGTCTTTTCTTTACTGTATTCTCAATTCCCTAGGTTTAATTGAGGCATGGTATCTTTCTCTTTTTAGGGGCTAAAATCCTCCAGGTAAGCCAAAGCCTCTTAGGAGAGGGACAAAGACCCAGAAACCTCCTACTTCCAGGCAGTAGGAATTGCTCTGCTGTGCTGGAGCCTTGAGTTCTCTGGGCAACGGAGGAAGAGAAAGAGCTGGGAACCAATGCAGAGGAAGATGGAGCCCATCCACAAAGCGCCCTGTATGTTTCCAAAATCTGCAATGAAGTCTCTTACTCAGGAACCACATGAGTTTGGACAGAGAATGGGAGCCAGTGACGTAGGAACTGGAAGCCAGGATAAAGCCCTCCCCCTCCCCTGGGAGTTTTCCCAGACCTGAGAAGATTGTGAAATGAACAAAGGTCTCACCAAGTCACATCTAGGTCTCAGGAAGGGGAGGAGGGAAGCCTGGTTGGCATCTGGGCCACATATGGGAGTGTGCTTGCAAACCGCACAGCACTTGACCAGCAGAGACCTTGGCAAGCTCCATGTTGTAATATATCACAAGCCCTCATTAGAATGTCTGTGCCAAGTTACTGAATGTGAGGTTAGAAGACAAACAGAAGGGCAGACAGTGAACAAACCCGGGGTCTACCAGCTCCGGTTCTTGCTGAGTGGGTGGGTGGCACCATGTGATGCGAGGGTGCTGGTGGGCCGAGTATGTTTTCTGGGGTTAAGAAGCAGCCTGCCGGTCACTGTCTTCCCTGTCACTCATGGATTACTTTAGAGAATTTGTAAACATTTTTCTTTTTCTTTTTCTTTTTCCCGGAGTAGCTCATTGGAAATCTCTTTTCAATTGTCCTTTTTAGTCAGTTTCTAGTCAGAAGCATCTCTCTGAATGTTCCTCCTCCAGGTACTAATGGTGTCACTGGCCAAGAGAGGCCACCTGGAGGTCAGGAAGGCACATGCTCTGGAGAAGACCAGAGCAGGGTGGTCAGGGATAGGACCAAAGTAAGGAGGCTGAACACCTAGTCTGAAAAGCACATGAAAATGAAATGGAATAAAATTTAAGAGGGTACCTCCAAACTCATTAATATAAACTACTCTCTCTCTTTTCTCCTTCATCCCCCTTTCTTTCATTCCTTTCCAACAGAATTTCACATCATCCACATTGGCCTCAAATTCCTCATGTGCCCAAGGATGACCTTGAACTTCTGACACCCTCCTCCAATTGCTGGAAGTACAGGTATGTGCTACCACACCTGGTCAAATATCATATTTTTACTATGTCAACATCATATTTTTAAAGGTGGAAATCAGTGCACCTGATTTCCATGGTGGCCCAAACACCAACTGTTTGAATGACAGAATCTGATGTTTCTATAATGCTGTCCCCACTCCCCAGAACATTTTATCTACTCTTAGTGAGGCATGTTTTCCTCCGTTAGAAAGTCCATGTACAGGTTTCATATAGTAAAATCACATCGCTGAAGAAGCACAGACTGATAAGCACTTTCCTACACTCAGGGCTTCCTGCGGAGGGAGCCCACAGAAGGACCAGGACAAACAGATTTGATCTTCACCCTGAAAGCACCAAGCACTCACTGAAGGGTTCTAAGCAAGGTAGGTCATTCCCCCCACAGCAGGAAGGCCACTCATAGGAGCATCCCTCCCTTTTCCTGCTTAGAATAACTTAGTGGATGTTCACTGCTGCCAAGGTGAACATCACACCTCTTTGTTCTGCCTTGTTGTGGGCTCCCTTGGCTTCCATGGGAAGCCAAATACAGGTGTGCTGAGCCTGGAAGCTCAACCCGTGTAGTCCATACACTCCAGTGTCTCTTCAGGCTGACATTTGTTTTCGATTTGATGATCTCCCTCCCCCTGCAATTTTCCCCAATCCATTGTTAACCCAGTCAGAGGACATTGTCAAGTGCCTTCAGAGCCTAGATGTTTAGGGCACCACTGTCCCCCACAAAGCCAAGGAAAAGAGAATAAAAATTCAACACAGTCAAAAAACTCCACAGGTTTTAATGCAGTGTCTATGATGCTGGACTTTGGAAGATGGACATGCCTGGGGGAACAGAGTCTTCCGTAAGGTTGCTGCAGTACGTTTGCCTTTTCTTGAACACTTACTATGTGTAGGGCAGTATTATACTCAGTGTCCCACTTAATCCTCCTAACATCCTGTTAGGCTGGCACTGTTAGGATGTATGTTTCATAGACGAAGAACTGAGGACCAGAGAAATGATGGATTTCCCCCAAATCATAGAACAACAAGTGGCAGTTCAGTGCTGGACCCCAGGGTAATCAGATCCAGTGTCTCCAGTGTAAAGCCTTATTTGTACAAGCCAGAGTGCTGTTTTTATGTCACCAAAGGCAGGGCATGAATATGAGGTGAGGAATGTGCTTAGGGCTCTTTGATTTATTCCCTAAGAAAACAAGTCAGATAGCTAAAGGTCATGTTTCTGTCATCCCTTCTGTTGGTTGGCAAGGCAGAGAGATGCTGGAGCCAGCAGATATGGAGAAGCTGCCCTGGGGAGATAAGGGTGTTGGGGCTGTGCTTGGACCAGTGGCTTTGTTGTATAATCAGGAATACAGGAGGAAGGTGAGTGGCTTCCCCCATATCACCAGGCCCTGCATGTCCCAGCATGACTGCCACAATCAAGACACAGTGTGAGCACATAGTGTTCAATAAGTCCCAGGTTAACAGGAAGCCGTTGTGTGACATTGGCTGACACACCTTCCCTTGGGGACCTTCCTCTTTTCATCTGCGGACTGATTATGATGGGGCAGATGAATTCTGGAGTTCCTTCCTGCTATAAGCTCGATGGCCAGGATTCTGCTGTTCTTTGCTCCAGGGCTCGGAGCAGAAAGAGTTCAGCTTAGCTGGAGCAGAAGCCCTTGAAAAACACCTTCCTCCATCTTTTATTTATTTCTCACTATGGCTCAAGTGCTGATCGCATTACTGGTAGAGAAATCAACCCCAAATCCAGGGAAATGGCTGTCCTGATGTGTCTTCTTAATCTCAATTTCTATTGGCTGATTGATATAATGAACACGATGTTTTCAAGTCTTGGGGAGGCTGCTACAGATAGCTTTGGCTCCTGTCTATCAGGGGTTACAGGCAATGCTATAAAGCTCATCCTTTGGCCAGCTCCCGATAGTTTCTATAGTGGTCTAGAGTGATCGTTGTGAAGTCAGTTTTTGCATTCCAATTTGGCTTGTTCTCAGAGCGCTGTTGACTTCAGGTGAATCTCCATCCCATATGTTTGCTCTGCTGGACAAGGGGAGAAATAATAGTGTCTTTCACACAAGACAGTTGTGAGGATGAAACCATTTGACTTCCTCCAAACTCTTAGGACTGGACCTCCAAGCCAGAAGTGAAACATCCACCAGGGCTTTCATGAAATACTGAGTGCCCATTTCTGTTCTAACCCCCACAATTCCATCAGATCAGTAAGATTTTATAATTCTGGAGTCACATAGTAGGAGGTGTGTCAGTCAGTCCCTGATGTGGGTTTTCTCAAGCCAAGGCCAGGCTATTTTCCACTCTCCACTTTCCTGATGGGTTAGGACCTCCTCAGGCATCATCTCCTCCCAGCAAGCCCTTCCTGTTTTCCCCCACATTGGGTTTCTATTTGTTGTTGTTTGAATGTAGTTTTGCATGTGTAGCTTGAAGACTTTTGTGTTTGAATCCTTGGTCCCCAGATGGTGGCACTGTTTGGGAAGGAACCTTTAAGGGGCAGAGCCTTGTTGGGTCACTGTGTGAGCCTTGAGGCTTTAGAGCCTGACTCCATCACCTGTTTATTCTCTGCGCTCTCTGAATATGGAAGCAATGTGACCAGCCAGCCTGCTGTCCTCACTCCCATTCCTTCCTGCCTGTTTCCATGTCTTCCCCACCATGGTGGACTGTCCCCATGGAATTTTGAGCCAAAAAAACCCCTTTCTTCATTTAGTTGCTCTTCATGATATTTTATCAAAGCAACCGAAAAGTAATGAATACACTATTGAACTGGTTTTACCCACATCTGTCTACTCACTGTTAGAGCATTTACTTCAGATCTCCATGCTAGACTATGACTGTGCCTTTTTGGTGTTTATGTTGTGATAGCCTTTAATATCGGAGCCATCTCTCCAGCCATCTGTTTTTTTACTGTGTACTAGGACCTACTAGAGTGTCTTCTCCAAGACAAATACTTAGAAACTTTTGAAGAATGAATTAATGACACATCATTAATCTCATTTAGATGAAAATATCTAAAGGATGACTTGGAACTCTGAGATGGGAGGGTTTCAAACTGTCATTCGGGGATGGACAGCTTCTATTAAGAAACCACAGAAGGGTACAGCTGAGTGGGAGACGGCCCCCCTCCCCAGTCTTCATAAACACTTTAGTATTTTTCAGGATGCTTGGTTTCAACTTTGGGTTAGAAAACAGCCATGGACGGGGTGCTGGAACAGCACTGGGCTGTGGTCAGAAGGCTTTGGTTTACCCCACACTCCCATCTGGGGCTGCCTCTCCCTTCTGTCTGCAGCAGCAACAGCCACAGCAGTTCGGCCAATATGAGGATTGGATGTGGTTAGGAGACATCAGACATATGAGAAATCACTGGATAAACCGTGCCTCTCTGTTGGTAATGCTGCTGGAATCACAGGCAGTGAGGCAGCCTAGCTGCACCTCACAATCTCAACAGAGCTAAATGTCCACAGAATTCTCTGGGTCTCTCCTGAGGCTTTGATTTGGAGGATCTCAAGGCCCAGGAATCTGCATTTTATTCAATTGCCCTTGACCTAGAAATTTGAGCCATAACTATCTCCTCAAAAACACGAAAATGCAATGTCTACATAAAAGTTGTTCGTGAATATTCATAAAGGCATTTTTCATATTAGTCAAAATATTGGACCTGCTTAAATACTAAATAATTGGTAAATGAATACTCAGAAATACAGCTATCCATACAAGGGGTATAAAAATGGTTGCCAGTATCTGTGAACACACTAAACATAATTGCACTGCACAATTTAAATGAGGAGTGTGAATTATATCTTGACAAACCTCTAGAGAAAACCCAAATGATTGTCGTCAGACAAGGTAAAGAAAACACATTATTTGAGACTGTTATTAAGGATACAGATTGTTCCTTCCTATGCTCCAAAGATGGGGGCTCCCACTTCTAGAGCATGTCCTCTAGAAATTCTTACAGTGTTGCTGGATAGGAATCCCCTCCATTTTCCAGAACATAAAACTGTGAAGGGATGTAACCAGTCAGGGTCCAAACTCAAGCCTTCTTGATAAAAAAAAAATGAGGGTGTGTTTCAGTACATACGTATTTTTAAACATTTAAAATTGTATTTATATATTGATCAAAGATATGCAAGATAAATTGTGCAAATCACAATTAAAAAGGTTAGTTTAAGATGTACATGGGGCTGATCAGTAATCCCAGCACTGAGAAAGTTGGGGCTGGAGGATCATGAGTTTAAGGGCAGCCTGGACTACCACAGCAAAATCACAAATCAAAACAAAACAAAGCTCAAGCCAAACAGAAACAAGAAAAAGTAAATAAATGGTTCATGGGGATACCTTCCATGTAAGGATGAGGACCTGAGTTCAGATCCCTAGGGGCATATAAAAATTCAGGCATAGCAGCATTCAGCTATAACCTCGGTGTTTGGGATGAGACCGGGGAGGGGCAAGGGAGACAGGAGTGTCTCTGCAGCACATTGGGTTGCTGACCTCGTTCAATTGATGATCTCCAGGTTCAGTGAGAGGCCTGTGATCAAAAGCAAGTTAGAGAGCAATCTGGGAAGTATCTGACATTGACCTCTGACTTCTATATTCATGTGTATGCGTGTGCGCGCGTGTGTGACACACACACACACACACACACACACACACACACACACACACACACACACACACACCCCACACCCTACAGCAAGATGATCTTAAATAAAAGTCAGGGAGAAATCTGTCTCAAGTGATACTGGCATCATCCTTGCTCTCTGGCTGCTGACACATCTCGGCCCACACAGTGGATTCCTCTCAACCTTCTGCCTAGGGCCTATAAATCCTTGAAACCACGGATGGAGCAAGGGATGGCCATAATGGGAAGGAGGACGAATAGGCAGGTATATGGGTGAGCAGAGCAGGCAAGAAAACCAAACAACAGGGAATACATGTAGGAGAGAATGTTACAGTGGAAAGATACTGGGAAAAAAACAAACATCTTGGAACCCAAGATCCTAACCTTCCCACATTTTACTATCAGTGTGACTGTGAACTTAGTGAACTTAGCTTCCTCCTTTGCAGAATGAGGGCAGCCATTCTGCCAGGATAAGATGGGTGGTGGAAGCGTGGAAACATTAAAGGAAAGAGAGAGGAAATAGAAGCCATTTTACTAAACATACCGAGTATCTACTGAATTCCAGAAACTTTTAGGCAGGGACTAAGAGATGGAGTTCACCTTGAGTCTTAATGAGCCTCAAGTTAGGTGGGGCAACAGTCTAAGCACAATAATGGGGCTCTCAGAAACAGAGAGGGGCTAAGGAGGAGGGAGGCTCTCTCCATCCCCGAGGCCACAACTGAGAACAGGCTCTTCTAGGTGCCAGGAGGCAGCTGTTCTGCTTGCTGGGCCAGTGTCAGGGACAGTGGAGGTGACTTTTCAGCAGGCCCTGGCTCCATGGAGCCCTCTCCATGAACTTCTTCCAGCCTAAACAAGCATGGAGCTTGCCAGACAGGCTGGGGACAGGACAGACACACAGACACATGCACAGGAAACAGAGCCAATGGTCACAGATTATTTTTGTTTCTCCCTTTCCAGAAGCAGCAGCAGAGCCATCAATAGCATTCCTTTCCCTCCTAACAAACACAGTTTGTATACTGGAGACTGCCAGGAAGTGAAGACATCCCCTTTGGGATGCACAGGGGCCTCCTTCCTCCCTCTGTGCCCAAGCAGGAGGTGTGGGGCCTGTGGAGTTGCAGCCTTTGATGGTTTTCTCTGCAGTTTCTGACTGGTCCTGTGAAGGGGAGGGAATGGCCCAGAAAGTTGGTTGATGTCTTGCTGTGCACATACAGGGAACAGAATCCCAAGCTAGGGCAGAGGTAAAAACACAAAAGAAAACAAATGAGTGTTTCAAGATATTCCTTCCTTTAGGATACTTTTCTTAGAAAAAATCAAGAAAAAGAAGAAAAAAATACAAGCAAACACAAGATTAAAAAATACTGCAAAACCAGAATTAAAAAAAAAAAAAAACAAGAAGGAAGCTATATCCTCCCTTAAAGTCAAAAGATAAAATGGAGATAAAGGGCTAGGGATGGCAGGAAATTCCCCATCTATCAAATTCAGCAATGTAGCCATTCACTCTGAAAGTCATGTTTGTCCATATGTGTGTATGTGTGTATTGGGTGTGCATGCATGTGTACATGTGTGTATGTGTGCATACCTGTGCATGTGTGTATGTGTGTGGATGCATGTGTACATGTGTGTATGTGTATACACACCTGTGCATGTGTGTATGTGTGTATGTATGTGTGTTAAACACTTGCAAAGCTGGGTGACATTAGCTGATTTATGTTTTCACTCTGCAGTGTCCTTGTTTTTCCAGCAATACTGCTGTCACTGCTTTGGGAAAGATCTGCACCCCTTTGCTCTCCAGTGTTTGATTAAAAGATTCAGTTCCTTATAAAATGTTAAGCAACTCTTGACATAGCAGAGCTCAGGTGTGAGAGACATGTTTGTATTCCTCACTTCTGTTATGGGAAAACAATTCCTTTACTGTGGGAAGGGGTAACCCTTCCCAAACTCCCATAAAAGGGGAGTTTGGGAAGGGTTAATTTATGGGAGGTGTAGCCTGGTTTAGGTGCAGAGGCCCTAATGTAGGGAGGAAATCCCAAAGTTTTGAGGGATTTGAGTTCAATGAGTCTATACAGTGTTTTCTGCATTCCTGGAATGGCAACGGTACTCTAGAGCGAAAATGACCATCTGAAGGCCTGGAGGGTCTATCCTCTGATACATTTCCAATGCTCAGTGAAGTAAAGGAACTACAGAGATGTCTGGGCACTGAGAAGAACATTTAGAGCTGTAGAACCTCGCAGAACATGGGGCAGAGGCAGCTCACTGGATAGCTAGTAGGCAGGAAGCAAAAAGAGACAAGGGAAGTGGCCAGGGTCCCAGCATCCCCTTCAAGAATGTGCCAATAACCATCTAACTTCATCTCTCTAGGCTCCTCCACTTAAGGTTTCTATTATTTTGCAATAGTTCCACAGACTTGTGACCAAGCCTTTAATGGAAGGAGGAACACTCCAAATCTGAATTACAGCACTGTGCTGGCTTGAAATCTTCTAGTCATGAGAAAAATGGCCATGACCCTTGGAAGAGATTACACAGACTACTCTTCAGTGGCCTGTAAAGACCCAATCCAAGGAGGAATTGAAGGACTTTCAGAAGGTTCCCGGGGTCTCTCCTCAGAACCTACTATGGGCTCTTCCCCCAAAGCCATGTGCTGATGAACAGAGTCAGAGTCGCTGGTGGCCCTCCAGTTGGTTTAGGTGACACTTGCATATATTAATACACTGGACAATGTGATGGCAAAGTTGTTTTCTTTTCAATTAATTTCCTGACCTTGAGAAGCCATCAAGGGTGTCTTAGATTAGAACTATTCAACTCTGGCAAACATCTAACTTTTTCTGGGAGCTTAGAGCTATATCAAGCAAGAATATCCAGTTTGAACTTAATAAAATTACTTTATTTTTGGAAATCTTTATCTTTTGAAACAGGGTCTCTTGGATCTCAAGTTGGCTTTGAACTTGCTGTGTACTGTAGGATGACTTTGAACTTCTGATTCCCCTGCTTCTACCTCTGGAATGATGAGATTACTGGCATACATCACTATGCACAGGTTTTTGTGCAGTTGGGGCTCAAACCCAAGGCATTGTGAATGCCAGACAAACATCTAATAACTGAACTACATCCACAGCTCCTGTTTCTGTAAATTTTTAATGGCTGCTTTGCGTAGTTGTTTGTGGCACAAGCTATTGGTCCTCACTCATATGCAGTTTCTTTTGAAATACATTTATTCAACTTCTGATGGAAAAGTTAAAGAAAAAACGCTATGTGAATCATAGCACAGACATAAACAAGGTTAAAATCGTAAGCACTACATTTGACGGTTGACAAAATTTGGTCTGAAGTCGTGGTCTGAGTGCTTTCCTGTGTGGATGGAAAGAACACAGCATTGCTGTGACATACCTGATTGGAGACCAGGCTCAGTAAAACTCTCTTTGCATATTACCTGTATGACCTTGGGCACTCAGACATCTCAAAGCCTCAATGTCCCTGGTTGTCAAAGGAGAAAGGATTAGATGGTTTCATCTAGATACAATAAAGAACAAGTTCAGAGAAGGGAGCACACACTAAGGTGAGCAAGTGTGATTTTTCTCAGTTACCCCAAAGACACCCTTTTAACCCCCAAGTTATTCATCACTTATGCCAACAAGGAGTCTGTAAGTTCTCTCCTTGGGGTAAGTCCGGGTGGACATGATGTCAAACAAAGAGGCCCAAGTTTATGGAGGAGAGTTAGAAACAGGGAAACAGCTATTTCCTGACCCTATACACTAGATCAACACCACAGCTCCTAATTCTTCACACCTATCTGCATACTGTTTTCAAGATGACTGCTATGCTTGGGATATTGTTTGTACCTGTTGTCCTATGCTGGAAGCTTGTACTAAATCTGATGGTACTGAGGGCTAGTGGGACCTTTAGGAGGCCATGCCTCAGAGCTGATTAGGCTCCTGTGGGTGCCATGCTGGGTTTCCATAAAGCAAATTTGTTTTTCTAGGCTTGTTCTCCTGCTTTATATTTTCCTTGTGACCTCTTTCCTTTCATGAGCTTCTATCCCATTGTACCCTCTTCCTCATGGCCCCTACCAGAGGCCATGTATGCTCTTGGTGTGTGACCTCTTGGCCTGTAATCTCAACAGATGTCTTTTCTTTATGCTGCACCTGGTCTCAGGCATTTCATCACAGCTACACAAAATAGATTAGGACAGAAACTTGGCCACTTCTTCAATCGGAGTGCACATCCCTCATCTTTAATTTGGGACTTGGCTATGTCCCTTACTTGGGCCAATGAGATGGCAACAATGCTTTAAAATGCACGTGTACACTTAGGTATTGTTCTCTTGTACTTCTACCATTGTCTCGCCGAGAGCATGTCCTGATGAGCTTCTGATTATAAATTAACCAGTTACTGTCTAATGCATGGGAGCAAGGATAATGATATGGCTGGGAAGATGGATCAGTGGGTAGGGTGCTTGCTTTATCTGTAGAACCCACATGAAAATTCAGATGTGATGACACATACTTGTAATTCTAACACCAGGGAAGTAGAAACAGTACAATCATTTATGCTCACTGGCCAGCCAGCCTTGCCTAATTGGTCCAGGTCAGTGAGAGACTTGACTCAAAGGAGGTAGATGACATTATTGAGGGTAACACTTGTGGTTACACATGCACATTTATGTACACATGAATGTGCAAACACAGACATGCATTAAAAAAGAATATTTTAAGCTGTCGAATTTTCGGTGGTTTATTATATGTCAATACAATGACATATACATTTTTGACATACTTATGACAATATATGTGAGTGCCCTGTATCCTCTCTCAGGCACAGGCGTTTTGGTATAGACCAACTTAATCTCTGTGCTGGATAGTTTTGTATCAACTTGGCACAGCCGGAGTCATCAGAGAGGAGAGAGCTTCAATTGAGAAAATGCCTCCATAAGATCTGGCCATAGACAAGCCTATAGGTCATTTTCTTAATTAGTGATTGATGTGGAAGGGCCTAGCCCATTGTAGGTGGTACCATCCCTGGGCTGGTGGTCCTGGGTTCTATAAGAAAGCCGGCTGAGTAAGCCATGAGAAGCAAGCCAGTAATCAGCTCCCTTCCATGATGTTTGCATCAGCTCCTGCCTCCAGGTCCCTGCCTGTCTGACATCATTTGCTGATGGACTGTGATATGAAAGTTTAAGCCAAATAAAGCCATTCCTCCCCAACTTGCTTTTTGGTCATGGTGTTTCATCACAGCAATAGAAACCCTAGCTAAGACAATTTCCAAATATTCCTCTTTACTAATGAGAAGGTTGCAACTCTGTACAGCCTCCCTCGTCCAGGGTGATACAGTAAGGAAACATCAGAACATGAAGGTAGCCATGCTATGACTCCATTCTATCAGGGAGGAATGAGGCAACGGGAATGGAACACAATGAAAATAAGTCACAGCTGGGCTCATCCATAGTCATCCCTGAGACCACAGCAGCCACCATGACAAATTCAGGACAGTGACATCATAGGGTGACTCAGGCTGGAGATGGCAGGACAGGGAAGCCCTGGAGAGAGCCTCAGACAGCTGTAAAACCTCAGTCTAAATAGGGACAGGGTGGTAACATTAGTAGTCAAGGATGGGCCATGGAATTGGGTGGTTTGGGACAAATAATAACATGAAACTTATTTTGGAAAAATATTTTCCCAAGTGTCTCACTGAACCCTGTGGGAATGAGGAATTAGTAGGCAAAGCCAGGAGGGTTGAGAAAGGGGCTCCTGATTTCAGGAAGTGCAGAGCATCAGATATTCTTGGGAACAAAGACATACTCATCCACCCACTTCTGTGAGTTGTCCCTGTCTAAGGCTAAAACCCCTCTACACATCCCCAAAGGCCATGACAAGAGCCCATCACTTACTGAACACACACCAAGAGCCAGACACCCTTTTAAATGCTACCCATCTTTATTGACTCAATTCTCACAATGAGTTCAGGGTTAGCTATTCTTTCGATCCATATTATAGCAATGAAGGAGAAAACAAAGTCACATAGAAAGAAGTACGCTGTGCCTCTGACTCAGTGAGAATCTTCTGGATCACTGTGCTATATGTTTTAGTGAATTTTATTGCAATGACTGGGACTTTTTATTAAATGAGATAATGTACATCAAGCAAAGAGGTCACTGACAAATATATAAGAGAGGCTAAAATATCATTACGGTATTGAGCATTCTGCTACAATGAAACACCTAAAGCAGGGTGACTTTAAAGATAAGAGGTTAATTTTGCTTCATAATTCTGGTCCAAGGGTAAGGGATTGCATGTTGTGGTAGTCTTCTTGCTGAATATATCCTGAGGTGGCACAGGACACTGTATGTCAAGAGACAGAGGCATGTAAATTTCTGTGTCTTGCTTTGTCCTTATAAAGCTACGAGGACTCCATTACAATGACTTTATCTAACCGTTATCTCTTCCCAAAGGTCTCATCTCTAATCATAATCAGTTAAGTTTCAACACTCATAACAACTGGCAGTGGGGATGAAATTTCTCATGGGAAGCTCTGGGGGAGGGGCACACCCAGCCTACATCTAAACCAGAGCACTGCATATGGTTTCACTGGTACACATCTTATTGTAATACCTTGCGTGAGCTCCATCTGTGGCCCTGCTTAGGGAGAGAAGTCCATGTGGAGAAAATACTTTGGTTCATGATGGAACTAAAAGGTGAGTTCCTGAAGACTTAGAGTCATTGGGATCCAAAGTTTCATGTGTGTTTAGGGGAAAGAAACCAGAGCCATGGCCAACATCAAAGGGCTGAGTCAAGGAAAAGGAGAATGGGAAAGGCCAACAAGGTTTCTTTATCTTGAAGTGAGACCCCCTCCTCAGGAAACCCCAGAGGCACTGTATGGGTAAAACACTTGCCCTTTGTGGTTGGGGCATGAGAAGCAGGTGCACCTGCCAGCAATGATATACAAGATTAATACCCATGGGAACAAGTGACCCGGTGGCAGAAGATTCAGAGAAGTGACGCCAACAGATGACTATCAAAAAATCTGAGAAGGGCCAAATGTTTTTCTTTGGATCCTAAAAGGTCTGGAGGTCTCCAGGTGACATCAAATCAGGCTGCTATTGTCCTTGTCATCATTACTACTTCAGCTTTTGTTCAGCGCTGAAAAGACTGGAAGACTGGGTGGGGCTTCTTCATCCCAGCTCCTCCAGGATCAGCTCAGTCTGGGAGCTTCTTGAATGACTGAAGGAAGAAGCTTTGAGTGAGAATAGCCACTGCCTAAATGATGCCCCCTCTGCTCTTCACAATGCTTCTTGGGAAGGTGCTTGTAGACACTGCAGCCTATTCTATCTGTGTCCCGTCCATGACATTCACCCATGGCATTTGTCAATGTCTAGAGATGTTCTTGAGGAATGGCTATTGACATATCCTGGGATGAGGACAGGGGCGTTTTTAGACATTCAATGATGTGACCACTGGAACACCAAAGAATGGCCCTGTCTAAATGTTCATAGTGCCAAAGTGGTGATACTGTCCACTGAACTGCACGGTCTACTGCATTAGTCCTAGATATCGTCACGGTCCAGTGCACACACACTGAAATTCCAGACAACTGGTTGGAATCTTGATGTGGGAATTGAACTATTATACTTAGTCATCAAGAGGGTTCAGTTGTGTCTGTTGGTAAACTAGCATCTGGTATCTACCTCCTCCTCCACACAAACTCAGTGCAGAAGAGACAATCAGATTGCTACACAGCTTGGGCAATCTCATTAAGAGTTCAGGTACAATACAGATCCTACTAGTTATGAAGCCAAGTATGGAGATGTACAGTCTTTGTCCCATGAGCCATGCATGCTTCAGCCCTTGCACAGGCCTGAGTCTGGTGTGTGAGCATCTTCCCTGAAAGTGACTAATTGTTTTGCTTTAACTATCCCACACCCTGGGGGCTTAGCCTTCAGGTGTTATGCAATTGTCAATGCAAACATGGAGAAATAAATGAGATTTATACCCGAATATGGTTTGACTAAAGGCCATACTTGTTGAGTGGGTAGGAGCAACCACCACTCAAGTCTGAGAAGCAGGGTCTCTGGCTGAGGGAATTCATACCATAAAAATCTATTGCACATGGACAGAACCTCAGAGCAGGAAGTGACTTCAGAGACTTTCTTGTCAAAACCCCTTTATTTTACATCTGAGAACCCACAATCCACGAGGGAGGAGAAACTTCCTCAGAATCACACCCTAATTATTAGAAGGGAGGAAACCTGAGCAGAACATCCCAGATACCCAGTAATCTCCACTACAGGGGTCCCTCCCAGGTTAGATGTCATAAGAAATAGGATTTCCTAAGTTTTCAGTTTAAACTTCACGATGAACAAGAACTTGACTCTTAAAAGTGTCACATACAGTAGAGTTTCCTTGTCTTTTGTCCAGGCCCAGAGGCAATATTGAAGCAATTCCCTCTGTGGCTGCCTTGCTCTGAACATAAACACATTTTTACCCGCCACCCCCCCCCCCCCCACGCACACACATTTGTTATCCTTTCTCGGAATGATTTCCATGTAACCAATATGCTGCAGCTGCTGGCTTCCCCCAGCTAGGCCCTAAAAAAATGATCTGTTATCAAATTGCCTTTCCATCCACTTTTTTCCCTTCAACATTTTCCCGGAAACATTTTATTCCCTTTCTCTTGGAAAACAGGGAAGTAAGAGTTGCTGAGATGATTCCCTTATGCTCTAGAATTTTCTACCAATGGCAAAATGCCATACCCAGAATCCCTGCCATATTATCAGATGAAGCTTGATCTATGCTTTTCCAACTATAAACAAACACCTGAACCGAGTATCAAAAGCACACAGAAAAGATAAGAAAGGTGTGGGGGGAAAGAATTTTTAAGAAAAGAAAAAATTCTAGGACTCTACTTCCAACCCATGATCCTATGAGAGCCATGGGAGGAGCTGTGAGAATCAGCAGTGTGGGGTGGGGGAGGAAACTGCTGAAAAGGGATTTTCAGTTGCTCTGGCATAGTGGATAGCGTATGGTTGGGAGATGCAGGAAGTGAAGTGTGTGTGTGTGTGTGTGTGGGGTGTTCAGAGGTGGGAGGTGGGCTTAAAGAAGATGGCCAGTAGCCAAGTCAAACATATAGGGGACATTTGCTTATTTTGTGACCTTCAGAAAAGTGATGGACCTCTGAACTAATGCTTCAAATCTGCAGGGTACCTTCCCCTAGGGTGCCTGAGGACTGGAGTGGATGCTCATTACAGGTATGTCTTGGCTCCCTCCTCACTTCTGTTCCAGCCCCTTCTGTTTTGACCCATGGGATGGAAGAGGTAGGTCTGTTTTGTGAACACTGACTGTATTAGTTACTTCAGTGCTGCTGTAAAAAAAAAATACCTGACAGAAACAACTTAAGGGAGAAAGGTTTAATTTGGCTTTATTTTTAGAGGGATTTAGTTCACCATGGTGGGGGAAATATGCAAGTCTAACCTGTTCCATTTCCAACATGGACTAGCTTACTCCTCTTTAGGCAACCTGACAATCCCCCTGCTCCTGAGAGGTTACTATGTTGATACCGAACTTAACAGGCACCTTATTGAGATGGCACACTATAGCCAACTACTTTTGGACTCAGGAGATCTTCTTGCTTCAGTCACCTGAGTAGCTAGGACTACCCGTGTACAGCACCACACCTGAGAGTGTGAGCAGCTTTGTATGCTGTGGTGGGAGAACGGGTCAGCATTCTTATTTAAGTGGCAAGCAGTCAGAAAGCAGGCTCCACCTTCTAAAGACTCTGCAGCCTTCAAAACAGAACCAAGGGCTTTGATGACCAAGGGCTGAAATCATGAGTACCTGTCCCTCACTGTCTTGTGCTGGCTTGCACTGTGAGGGGCATTTCACAGTCAAACCATAACAAACACACTGTACCATTGATATCTCCCAGCCTTTATTTATAAATACACCAGCCTCAAGTATTTTGTTGCATGAGTGGAAATACATTGAGATGAAGCCCAAGCTCTGCCACTATGAGGATATCTGGGCAATAACCACCATCTTTACACCCAGCTGCCTACTCCACCCATGTAACAGGGGTGAGGGCTGTTGGGAGTACATGAGGACATGGTATCTGGAAGTAGCTGTTCTATGGATGATGTGCCAGCATCAGGATTCCTCCTCTCTGGACAAGTGCATATTTATTATCTCTCAAGTGCTGTGGTTTAGATGTGGGTTGAGTGTCCTCAGGGACTCATGTGTTGATGTTTTATCGTTGTGTGGTATGAAGACGATGCAAGCTTAATTCACTTATGTTTGGAGGTGGGGGTCAATGGCATGACTAGGTTTTGACTAGGTCATAAGGGCGGGGTCTATCACTGATTTCTCAGAAGAGGGAGAGAGACCAGAAGTCACACACCCATGCTCCTGTCTCTTGCCACAGGGTAACTTGCTCTGCCTCAGGACTCTGCCAGTAAGGCCATCATCACATGTGTTTCACTGATCTTTGACTAGAACCACGAGCCAAAACTGGGCTCTTGTCTTTGTAATGTGCCCAGCATTCGATATCCCATTATAGCCACAGAAAACATACCTCTATCAGGAGGATTCATGAGCCTTCTGTTTCTGTAGGGCAAGTCTCACAGAAATCTCCCCCCCCAGCACAGCAGGTATGAACCACACCTACACTTTCAGGGATCCAACACTGTCTCTCATGAACTTGATGTTTGACTCTGACCAAGGAAAGCACAGTTTGTTGGTTTGTAAAATGGGTAGAAAGCAAAACCCATCACACTGACTGCTTAAAGGCAATGCCATGTGTGATGCATATGGGAAATGCTCAATAAACATCAGGGGCTGTCACCAGGATTGAGTATTTTGAAGTCTGATGCAAGATGTTCTCTCCTCTGCATTTCCTGGGTGGAAACTTGCTTTGACTTATTGGTCACATGCTTTTTCTGAGGAGGATGAGGGCTGTAACAGCCACTGGAGACAGAACCAATGACAGTTAACTGTTCACATTCAGAATAGCCATTTCCAACAAGAGTTTATTCTGAATGCTTTTATACACTTACATGGGTGTGCGTGCGTGTGTGCGTGCTGCGTGCGTGCGTGCGTGCGTGCGTGCGTGCGTGCGTGCGTGTGTGTGTGTGTGTGTGTGTGTGTGTGTGTGTGTGTGTCCAGAAGAGGGTGTCGGATCCCCTGGAGCTGGAGTTGTAGGTGGTTGGGAGTTGCCTGATGGACATGCTCCTAACTGTTGAGCCTCTAGTGCCTGCAGTAGGCATTTTTGAATCAAGGGCAGGACTATTGTTTCAAGCAAACTAATTTCCCAAGTATTCTGTAGGTTAGTGAAGGACTGAGAACAGGAGAAGGGTTTCTTGAGTGCATAGAGAGGTATCTGTGCTCATGGTCACTGTTAGAAGCATGAGGAAGCATGGATATATTCAATTAATAACAGTTACATAGTGAGGGGCCCACAGATGACATGCTTGATATTCACAAACTCATTTATTCAGATGATGACACTGTGAGTTAGAGATTGTCATCCCCAATGGAGATATGAAGAGACAGAGACACAGAGGCAGGGGATGTCCAAAGACATGGAGCCAGGCACTCAGCTTAAGCATCAGCCCCTCCAATGTGGGCACCTTTCACCTCTCCATATTACGTTACTTAATCTTAACAACCATGTTTGAGGACATGGATTCTATCATTACTTAGGTGGAAGGGTACTTAGTATGACAAGGTCACACAGCTGGGTAGTAGCCCATTCCTACCTGTATCCTATAGTGCTGTGTCCAAGCCAAGGCCTAATCTATTAAATTTCCAGGAGTGTATGTGCTCATCTCTCTCTCTCTCTCTCTCTCTCTCTCTCTCTCTCTCTCTCTCTCTGTGTGTGTGTGTGTGTGTGTATGTGTGTGTGCATGTGTGTGCAGTTGTGCATACACGAGTATGCATGTAGAGACCAGAGGTGCCTTCCTCAGTCACTCTTCACCTTATATTTTGAGACAGAGCATCTAGCTGAACCCAGACATTACGGATTCAGCGAGACTGACTGGCCAGGGAGCTCCAGAGGTCTGCTTGTCTCTGCGTCTCAGGTGCTTGACTCTAGATGCATGTTTCTGTGCTGGCTTTTTACCTGGGTGCCAGGGATCTGAAATCAGGTCCTCAGGGTTGCATGGCAAGCACTTACCAACAGAGCCATCTCTTCAGTCCCCAAACTTTTTATCCCAGTCCCCTTTTATGCTGATGGCTGCTTCAAGGACCATGCATATCGGTGTGTTGCTGTATTCCTAGCATCTACTAGTGTCTAGCCCTCAGTAAGTGTCCCCCTTGTATAGCACCATCCTTCCCTGATATCCACAGGAGACTAGCTCCAAGGCCGCATGCCAATACTATAGTCTGTAGAAGTCCAAGTCTCTTATGTAGAGTAGCAAAGCATTGTGTATAACCTGTGCTCAGCTTCCCATGTACTCCAAATCATCTCCACACAAGTTAGCCCTGACACAATGCAAACAGCTATTAAGTTGTATTGTTAGAGGAAGAATGACCAGGAAGGTGATCCACACATATTCAATATAGGCATGATTTGGTGAGAGGGGAGGGATACTTTAGATCTATGGTTGGCTGACTCTGTGGGCACAGAACTCACAGATAGAGGGTGCGACTTTATTTGCCTTTTAAAAATGTAAGGGTCAGGGCAGTAAATTCTAAAGCTTGTTTCTTCAGACTCCAGCCATAGCTCAGTTTCTTCAAGCTGTGCCATCTTGAATAAGTACTTCTGAGGACTTCTTTTTCACTAACCCGGTGGTACCAACATTTGAACCCTCAAAAAGCAATGCGATGAGTAGGTGACTTCGTACACATCAGACGTTCGAAAAATGGGACTGGACAGATAGCTCTGTAGTTAAGCAATAGTAAGCAATAGTGTACTGCTATTGTGATAAACCCAGCCATCATTGGCCCTGCACCCACATGCACACACACCACGCCACACACTTGAAAATAATACATCTTATAAAATAAAACAACAAAAAATATTCAGAGGAGACCTGCTACTGCAATAATCCAGGACAGACTTCTGCTAGCATCCTTTCTCACTCACCATGGTTGTCTGATCTGCAGAGAAATGCTGCATTACTGAAATGAATGATGAATTTGCCATTCATGAGCTGAAGAACTTAGGAGGGAGCCTGCAGTCTGGGGCACAAGCAAGGACAGTCAGCAAAAGTACCGTGTGGCCCAAGACAGCCATCAGACTGCTTCTGCCTCAGCCCAAGCCAGCTGCTGAAACATATCACCAAAGACTTGGGAACAACACAAGCTTTTCTTTCACAGTCCCAGGTGTTGGGACTTAGGGTCAAGAAGCTGGAAGATTCCCTGCCTGTTAAGAGCTGCTTCCTGGTTCATAGATTTGCAGATGGAGCCTCATCATTGTGTTCTCATGTGGCTGGAGGAGTGTGTGTGTGTGTGTGTGTGTGTGTGTGTGTGTGTGGTGGTTGCATATGTGTGTGTTGGTTTGTATGGAGGTCCAAAGGTCAGCATCAGGTGACATTCCTCAGGAGCTGTCCACCTTGGTTTTTGAGAGTGGGTCTTATTAGTACCCAAGGCTTACCATTTGGACTTGCCATTGAGCCCCTGGGACCCTCCCCTCTCTGTCTTACCACTTCTGGGGTTACAAGTGTGCCCCACCAGGCCCAGCTTTTCTTCGAGGGTGCTGAGTTCAGGTAGTCACACTTTACAGATGGAACAATCTTCCCAAGTCTTGCAGGTTTTTTATAAGGGCACTCCTCCCATTCACCAGGGCCTCAGCCTTACAACTTAATCACTTTCCAAAGACCTTGTCTCAAATTCCCTCTCTTTGGAGAGGAATAAGGTGTCAATATTTGTGTTTGTTAGAAACACAGCATTTGGTCCGCAGCAGCTTCATGGGCCCTGACTCACACTCATCTTTGCATCAGATGGGTCTCCCCACCTGCTGTGCACTGTGCTATGAGAGTCCAACCTGGGGACTCTGTCTGTCATTTAGGTGATAGTATAACTTTAAGGCAAAGTTCTCTACTTCAGTGTGTCTTCAGGCGAATGGAGACTGTACAGCAAAGCCCAAGCCAAGGCAGAGTGGCAGGGAATTCAGAGGATTAGTTCAAGCATTCACTTGTTCCAGGAGCAGAGCAGACCCTGGCCTCCTCACCCAGTGCAGTGTTTGTGTCTTACTCTTCTTGACTCCCATAATGCCTTGCAGAAAGCATGTGGTCCCCACAATGCTTGAAGAGTGGATGAAAGTGAATGCTTGCTAAGGTCCCAGAGAAGGATTTTGGGACAGTAAAAGAGGTGTAGAGGAAGAGGGAGACAAACTAGGGAGGTAGGAGCTGAGAAGGGACCTTTCTGTTTTCATTGCAAAAAGGTCTGGGGAGACAGAATAAAGGCAGAGACTGGAAGGAGGGAAAGTAGGGGAAGCAGGGGTGAGCGTGGGGGCAAAGGGCTCTGGGTGGGCTGGCTGCTTATGCCCTATGCTCAAGCATATGACTTCCCTGAACTCTGAGTGGCTGAGTGGATGAAGAATGGAGCTGTCAGCACCTGGGAAGCCAGAGGAATCCAGCAGGCCTGTGTTTGTAAAGGGGAAGAGAGTCCCCTAAAGCTGGTCTTTTGGTCAAAGCTGAGGACAGGTATTCAGCAAGTCACAAGCTGAGCAGTGAAAGCCTCTTCTAGAGTTGCAAAGTACCCATTCCTTCCTCATGCTTGCTAGGTCTTTGAAAGTTATACATTCTAACTGTGAGGTTGCCCATCTTAGGCATCCCGCAACCAGGAAATGACACTGCTTCTCTTTGATGGACAGGGACATTCAGGGTCTCACTGAGAGAGTGGGGGTGATACACATCCCCTTTAGGCTAAGAAGGAGACAGAGGGATGGCTGGGTATGAAAGAATGATCTTAAAGAATGAACCCCATCAGTGGAGTAGAGGGGAACACAGGAGAGGGAGAAAAGGACATGTTACATATAGTGACAGCCAGTGCTGTCAGTGCTAACACATGGCAAGCAGATTACTTGTTTGGTGCTGTTAGGGGGGCTTTGCATGCTGAATTCCATCAATGTTCACAGCAACATAGTCTGCACATGCTTTGGGGACGCCCCTCTCATGGGTGAGGAAACACAGGCACTGAGAGTTCAGTGTCTTCTTTAAGGTCACAGAAAGAGTGAGAGGCAGGCGGGGGACTGGAGAAGGAGAGTGGCAGAAAGGTCAGTGCACTCACTGGCAGAGATTCTCAGTAGAAAGCTCTCCTACAGGGTGTAACCTTAGGGGGAGGCCTGCTTCCTGTTTCCCGGGCTGTTTTGCCATGTTCCTTATTTAAGCCTTGGTGGCTGACCCTGCCAGGCAACCAGGGTCAGTCAGTTGACACACCCACCAGTCTCGGTTCTGAGATGAGCTGAGTGATCCAGGGCAAGTCATCTTACCAGGGATGCGTGAGGAAAGTGCAGCTGTGTTAGACAACACCTAAACTGTCCTCTAGAAGACAAATACTTTCTATTTCTAGAGCCTTCCTTGTAAGTGTCTTCTTCCTTCATCAGTTCAATAATACATCAAGGACATTTAGGAGTTGGGAATCTTCAGGTAAGAGTAAAAAGTGACACCTCTACTAAACAAGCTGCTTCTCCAAGTCTCCTTTTTAATTAATTAATTACTTAATTAATTTTATATCCCTTCCTTCCTCTCCTCCAGTCCCTCCATTCACGCCCTATCATCACCTTCCCCCAATCCACCCTCCTCCATTTCTGTTCAGGAAAGGATAGGCCTCCCATGGATATCAACAAAACATGGCATAGCAAGCTACTGTAAGACTAAGCATCTCCCAGTGTATTAAAGCTGGGCAGAAAACAAGTATGAGGAGTAGGGTCTCAAAAACAAGGAGAAGAGTCAGAGACAGTCCCTGCTTCCATGGTTAGGAGTCCCACAGAGAACCAAGCTGTACACCTGTAACAAATATACAGAAGACCTAGGTCAGTCCCATGCAGGCTCCCTGTGAGCCCCTATAAGCCCAGGTTAGTTGACTAAGTTTTCTTGTGGTGTCCTTGGCTCCTCTGGCTCCTACAATCCTTTCTTCCCATCTTCCACAGGATTCCCAGAGCTCCACCTAATGTTTGGCTGTGGGTCTTTATATCTGTTTCTATAAGTTGCTGGTTAGAGCCTCTCTGATGTCAACTGGGCTAGGCACCAGTTGTCTATGAATGTAGCAGAATATCACTGGGCATCATTATATTGACATTTTCCCCCTCTAGTTGTGTTGGTTCTATCCTAGGTCTCTGGGTTATCTTACCTGTGGATCCTGGTACTTCATGCAGTGTCATGGTGGGCTTATTCTCCTGGCATGGGTTTTAGGCTAGGCCAGTCATTAGTTGGCCACTCCCTCAATCTCTAAGCCATCCTTATCCCAGCACATTCCACAGGCAGGACAGACTATAAGTCGAAGTTTATGTGGCTGGGTTGGTGTCCCAATTCTTTACAGGAGATGGCCAGTTCAAACTACATATCTGCTCCTGCTAAGAGTTTTAGCTGGGGTCGTCATTGCAGATTCCTTTGTACCAGGTTTTTACCTGACCCCTAACCCTGAAATGCTGCCCCCTGCTTCCAGTAGTCTCTTTCAGTACTGTCTCCCTCCATATCTGTCCCCTGGTCCCTAACCTGTTTCATCCCCTCCTCCCCACCAACCTGATCACTCTTGTTCCCATCCCCACCCACCCCCAGTCTACTACTTCTATTCCTCCTTCCGAGGAGATCTGGGCATCCTCCCTTGAAACTTCCTTATTACCTAGTCTCTCTGGGTCTGTGGATTGTAGTATGAATATCCTTTATTTTACAGCAAATATCCACTTATGAGTGGATATTATGGGTCTGGGTTACCTTACTTAGGATGATTTTTTTCTAGTACTATCCATTTGCTTGAAAATTTTCATGATTTCATTTTTTTTTAACAGCTGAGTAATACTCCATCGTGTAAATTGTACCACATTTTCTTTATCCATTCCTTGATTGAGGGACATCTAGGTTGTTTCCAAGTTCTGGCTATTACAAATAAAACTGCTATGAACATAGTTGAGCAAGTGTCCTTGTGGTATGATTGAGCATCCTTTGGGTAAATGCCCAAGAGTGGTATATCTGGGTCTGTGGTAGATTGCAAATCTCCTTCTTAAGGGGAGACTGCAGCTAGATGAAGGCAAATAGGGGCTTCTTAGAAGTTTCTCTGTTCACCTTTTACCTATAACTACCAGCCAATGAGCAGGCACACCAGTACCAGTTTCTATTTATTATTGTTTCCATGTCACCTCATATCTACTAAGTACCCCAGAACAGTAGCTATGAACTGGATGTGGCTCGGCCTGACCATCAGGTGGCAGCACTCCTTCAGTTCCTCAACTTGCAGAGGTTGTTGGGAAAAAATACCCTCTGTCGTCCTGTAGGAGAGATGGCACTTCACAACTTAATGTGGTGGGTCTCATCTCCACACACCTTTAGGAAAGTGCTTAGGAGACAAGCAAGTAAGGGCGGTAGGAGGAGTGATGTCTGGACAAAGAAAAATGGCATGACATGCTGCCTTATTCAATGCAACAGAACTTTCTGGAAGCAGTCCCAGGTCTGCATTTATGACTTGCCTGGGACACCCCCTCACAACATTTGCCACCCAGCTTACATCATCTGCTTGCCTATATCCCTTACAACTGGGATCCCATCCATTTCCTCTTGGAAACACTGGTGCCTACCTAGAGTCTACCCCCCTCTCCCCCCAGAAAAGATTAAAGTTCTTTGTTGAAAGAATGAAACTTACTCTATAGACAAATTTAAAACAGATTTATTTGGGCACCAATGCCCTGAAGAGGAAATCTTGTACCACTCATACCCTCATCCTCAGCCATGGATACTGCATAGGAGATTGAGAGATGCATCTCAAGGTTCCCTAATGTGAGCCATGGAAGGAAGGACCAGTAGTGAATTCACATCCAACATGCTCAAAGATGCTCATGTTGCCTTTATCATACAGAGTAACAAGACGGAGAAGATGGTGATTCTAGACTCAGATGAGCCTGGAACCTGTTGAAGAAACAGATGGTCTCTAATCTGTGTTTTGTTTCATTCCCATCTCTAATAAGGGGGAAGGCCATGAGTTTTAGGGTCTACCTTTTGGGATAATCAGGTTCAACCTGCTTGTCTAACACCTTTATTCAGGCCCCTCTTGTGCTGCCTGAACTTCCACCTCCCCACTGGAACCCTGGCAGGGAGGAAAGCCAGCTGTGCTGCACAGAGGGGCCCAACCTCCTTGCAATTCAGCCCTGCTGAAGCCAGCCCAGGAACAAGCAATGGCCTCTCTTGAAGGAAATGATTCAGAAACCACGATGGCCTGGCGGCCGCTGTAATTCACAATGCATCAATAGAGGAATTATGTGCAGGCAGAGAATACCAAAGCTCATTTCTTTTCTTCCTTTATTTAAAAAAATTTCCCTCTTTCTCTTTGGCTCCATAGAGCAATTCCATGGCAGCCTAGAAACATGTGCTTCTCATCAGTGGCCTGGGCATTACCTCAGAAGAGAACACAAGACAGAGGAGGCCCAGGATGTAATGGGACCCAAGGAAGAAGGTGTGTGCTGGTGTGTGTGTGTGTGTGTGTGTGTGTGTGTGTGTGTGTGTGTGTGTGTGTGTGTGTGTGTGCCTGTGTGCATGTACAAGTGCTTGTGTGTCCTTTATCGCATCTTTCTTGTCAGTGTCAAATCCCCCGAGGACCTAGAATGGTCAAGGAGAAAGTCTGAGTATGCTACTTCAAACACCTTGTCTACCAATGGGCAGAGTGAGGCCCAAAGAGGGGATGAGAGTGCCTTATCATGTGTCCCAGTCAAGTTGTACCTTGCATCTGACTGCAGAGACTGCCATTTTATATGTCAAACCTAAAATATTAGACAAAGCGTAATTTCTTTCTCTGTGAGTTGCAAAAATCAGATTTTATATCTAGTGTGATACCCACTGATTGTCCTTCCCTCCTATTTGCTAGTGAATGAAGTCACAGGTGGAGGTGTCTGTAGAGTTGAAAGTGCCTTTTGCAGTTCTTATTTGCTTGGCTGTCTCTGTAGAGTGTGACATGGACGTCCTATAGCTTCTGATTATATCACTCTATTTTCCCTTTCTACTTCTCTATCTTCTCATTTCTTGAATCTCTATCTCCTACATGGGGCTCTGTCCTAGGTCCCTTCTCTTCATGCCCTTGAGTTCATGGGCTCAGTGGTTACCAGTTAGTTAAAGATTTCTAAATGTCTTTGGTAGCCTGCTCAAAGACTTCTCTGAGAAGCATATGTGAACACACACTTGAACTGGCAGCACT
The DNA here is from genome assembly GCF_003668045.3 of Cricetulus griseus. Lineage (NCBI taxonomy): Eukaryota > Metazoa > Chordata > Mammalia > Rodentia > Cricetidae > Cricetulus > Cricetulus griseus. The sequence continues at coordinate 149,451,585 of NW_023276806.1, read as the reverse complement.
TTCTTGGGTATCCCAAATGGAATTTGGCATTTGCCCCTAAAGCTTCTTGGCTACTTGAGTTTGTTGCTTAGCAGCCAGTATATGTCCTGTATAGTGAGTGTTTGAAACACCATAGACTCTCTGGAATCCTGCAGATTTAGAAGGACCCAAGGGCCAGAGATGGTATATTGCCCTGACTAAGTTACTTACCTCTCTGGTATCTTCATCTGCAAATGGGATAGTAAAAATGCCTACATCAAAAGGCCTTCATTAAGAGGAAGTAAGTAGATACAACACCATGAGCAGAGAGTGTTAGAGCACAGGCTCAGGTAATGCTGAGTTGTTTTCACTATACATCTTGGCACCCCTCCCCCTTGAGCCACACTTTCTCACAATTTCCCAAAGACAAAGGTCATTTGGCTTTAGCCCACTGTCCTGGTTTAGGATGCTCTCCATACACATCCAGGAGTAAACTCTTACTCAGTGCTTAGATGGAGGCCAGCTACTGTTTCCCTTAGAAGGCACTAGGAGCTCCCTTTCTGCTTCTTAGGGAGCATTATGCTACCGCCAGGGAGCTGATCGTACTACATCCTAGCCACCCGCTCACTTCTCCAGTTTCAGCATCATTCTCCACCCACCTGCACACACCTGCTCAGAAGGCGATGCTAGCTGGGATTATGGTACTCTTTCATATCTGCTCACTCTTACTGGGGAAGCTGGTATCTATGTATCTATTCTATGTATCTGTGTATTGATCTGTATCTATCTATCATCTATCATCTCTCTCAGTCTCTCTGTCTCTGTGTGTAGGAACACACACGCATGCACATATATGCAAAACAGTCTTGGTTGTCATTCCTCAGGCATTTTCCACCTTTTGTTTGAGGAAGGGTCTCTTACTGGCCTGGAACTTCTTCAAGTAGGCCAGGCTAGCTGACTCGCAAGCTTCTAGGAATCCGCTTATCTCTATGTTACTGTCTCACCATCACTGGAATCATAAAACCATACCATGGCCCTTGGATTTGTATGTGGGTTCTGGGGATTAAACTCTAGTCTTCACACTTGTAAGGCAAGCACTTTGCTGACGGAGGCATCTTTCTAGCCCCAGAGGCCTTTCTTTTCAGGGCACATTACCCTTTGAGAACTTTTCTCCTCTGAGAATCCTTTCTGGGAGTCCAAGGCTGGGTTAGTTGCACCTTCCTAGTATCTCCAAAATGTCTTCCAAAATGGATTCTGCAGCACTCCATTGTCAATGTCCCACTAGCTGTTGTCTGCACAGGACTCTCGTATTTTCACCATTGACATTCACCAAGCACATGTTTTAGCAGACAGTGTGCTTAGAACCCAATAAAATAAGTGGACAAGAGAACTTTATGTTCCAGGAGCTATCTCTACACTGACGGTGAGCTTCTTGGAGATTCACTAGAGATGCAGAATGATTAGATTACATCAAATGAAAGGGGTAGAAACTGCCATAGGAAAGCCCCCTGGAGCCCATGAGCTAAGTATCAGACAATGGCTTGGTTTTATAGTAATATCCATTCTACACTGATTCATGAGCACCATGCCCCATAGTGGGCACTGGTGCAATAACTGATCAAGAAGAGACTTACTCCCTAGTGTGGAAAGCAAAACCAACCCAGGGTGGGGGTGGGGGTAGCGTGTTGTGATTGTGTCTACAATGACTCTGACAGTAGGGTTAGGGAGTGATCCATGCTACTATGCAGGGTGTCTGTGCTCTGCTGGCCCTAATCTTGACTGACTGTTCAATGTTGCCATTATGTAGACAGTAGATTATGTATGCAAGCAGAGACTACAGAAGCAAGATGCATGTCTAAGTCTTAAGAATAGAATTCTACTGTACTAGTGCTGCGCTGTGTGGTGTGGGAGGCTAGGCAAACTTCAAGCAACTCCAATGCAAGTGGGCTAGACTACAGCTGAGGGAGTAGGAGCACTGACAGCAGTGAGAGCCACACTGTCTGCTAGAGCAAACTTGCTTGCAAGAATGGCACTCTAAGCAAAACTAAAGGACCCAAAACCCCACTCATCATTTTTACTAGCTAATATCCTGTGTTGAAAGGGACAATACAGAAAGAGAAGGAAGGAGGGAGGGAAGGGGGTAGGCAGAGGGAGAGGAGTAAGGGGGAAGAAAAGGGGAGAGGAGCGGTAGAGGGGGAGGGAAGAGGGGGAGAGGAGGGAAGAAGTAGAGGGGAGGGGTGGGGGAGAGGGAGTGGAGGGGAGAGGGAGAGGTAGAGAGTGTGCCCACTGTTCCTTTTCAGTTGGCCTTTCTTTCCTCAGTAATGAACATAAATCAGAGTGTTGGTAAGCTGAATGGGCCAAAAGAATCGAAATAGGGACAGTTATGTGGTATTTCTGCTGTTATGGCATTTGAACTAGGAAATACAAATTATGTAATTTCATTGATTCTGTTTATGAGTTCAAAGTTCTTATATCTGCATTTAATATAGTTTGGCACAGAACAATATATGTGGCAAAATTGATGCTAATGATGTACCTTTTACTTATTTATACCATTTCAAAGGATACTAAGCTGCAAATTAAAAACAAAAAACCAACAAAACACCATGACAAGTTAAAACAGATTGAGAAAGCAGAAAGCTCTATATTCCAATGACATTAAGGGAATTTCTCCTCTGTACTTTGACAAAGGGGCCTGCAAACTGTACAGACATCTGGCTGAGAGAGTCCCTCAGTGATCCCCTAGGAGGACCTCCTTTACTCCAGCTTTTGAGGAACCCAAACACAAGAAGGGCACACAAGGAACATGGATAAGCCAGGGCTGGAACTATGCCAGCCAGATTCTATTCCTGATCTAGCCTCGTGTACTTGCTGCATGCACCTTCTGCCAGGGATTCCAGCCTGGAAGTTGCAAATAGAATTCCACCTTTGCAACTGAAACCACCCAATGAGCACTTGACAGGTGAGATGTGAAGAGCTGGCTTTCCATTTGAAGGGGGTAAGGGTAGGGACAAGACAGGAAAACAGATCAGCACTATGGGAGGAAACCAGCACATGGTCTCATGTTTCAGGATTCCTCTTCCCTGATTTGGAAGCATTGTTTATTCACTTGCTCTTCAACACTTGCTTCTCTTGGTTTCTAGAAGTTTCTGTGCCACCTTATCCTCAGCCATGTCATATGTCTCTTGCCTGTCCAGTACTAACATTGGAGGGTTCCAGGCTCATCTCTTCAGTTAATTTCCTTTTCTAACCGAACACCTGTCCATATGAAGGTGACTCACTCATCTGTATTCTGATCTCTACCTGGTTCTTTCCCACACAGACGTCCGTGTACACATCTCCACTCTGTGGTCTATCAGGACCATACAACTGGTGTCCCTAGAACCTTCCCTTCCATTCCTTTCCCTTCCTCTCCCCTCAGTTCACTTGGCCCAACCCTACAGGATGTTCTAGTTCAGATCCAAGGTGGTCCTTTCTCACATCCCCTATGCTCTATGGGCAAACCAGGAGGTATCTGCCTTTTATACATCTCCAAATAAATCATTCCAACACCATTGTTGTCCCATCCCTGTCCAAATCACCCTCATTTCTCACCTAGGTAAGAACATCTGACCTGCTTTCACCTTGTTGGCCTTCATCTGCGTTACTCAGAAGATTGTTATTATTAGGTGGGAAAAATGAAGAGAGAAATAGTACTAGGCCATTGGTGAAAGAAAGGATACAAGCAAGGGAGGGGGAGGGATGGGAGAAAGGAAGAGGGGAGGTGGGAGGAATAGATGTGTTAGGTTACTCTAAGATTTCACTGTAAAGCAAAGCAAAAAATACTCAGGCAAGTCGAGAGGCAATGATGGTCTTAAAGGAGTTAGAAAGAGAGCTCTAGAAAGGCCTGGTAATCCGCGGTGCTGATGGGGGACATCCTTCTATATGTTTGTCTTATTGGTTGATAAATAAAGCACTGTTGACCAATAGAGAAGCAAGATAGGTGGGACTAGGGGAGAAGGAGGATTCTGGGAAATATTATAGAGGGATAGCCGCCATGTGATCCCAGGAAGATAGGATGCTAAGGCTGTCGTCCTCAATAAGTCTTTATAAAATATGTAGTTTAATGGTTATGGTTGATAATTAAGACTGAGCTAGAAATTGAGAAATCCTAGTCATTGGCCAGCAGCATTGTAATTAAGATAAGACTCTGTGTGTTATCTGGGGGCCCTAACGTGGTGGCGGGGAACTCAGGCAGCTGGCAGAAAGAGTTATCATTGTACCGTGCCTCTGCATTTTGTGCTCAGTCTTGAGTGTTGCATGCTGGCTTCTTCCAGTTCAGTATCTTGCCTCCTGACTTCAGCATGGAGAAGGGTTGACTCTCTTTCCTGACTCTGTAGTCAGGATTCTTAGGGATGACTCTAACTGGCTCACCTTCGATTAGATTCTCCCTAGAGACCAAGCATCTGTTGTCAGGAAACAAGGCACATGTTTAAGAGCCATGGTTACAGAAGGGGAGCTTTATGCAACCTGTATTAAATGGGCATGAGCCATTTTTCAAAGGAGGGATGAGGTGAGTATGTGGGAGCAGGGGGCAAGGGTGCCTGCTGAGTAGGTGCACTTTCTAGAAGGGTGATGCCGATAGCCCACCTGCTGGGTGAGTACTGACAGGTTTCCAAGAATGGTTAGACAATTCTCTTGGCAACAGAGTGGTGTGTGGGTGGAGTCTTGAGGCTTCATTTCCAGCGCTGGAACCATAAAGCCGTCTGGCATGTCAGCATGTCATGTCCTTCCCTCCAGTGGCTGCAATTTCTACACTTGTCAAGAGAGGAAGGAGCTAGTGGGTCAGCTCTTTTCCAGGGAGTCTCCCTCTATAGAGGTTCTTGAGGCACCAGCTAGGATGCCAAGAATCCCGGGCAAACACACCTTCTCTCAGACACTCTGACACAGTCACATGCACATTCATGACTACTCTCACCCCACCCATGCTGGCTGGTTTTATGTAAACTTGACACAAGCTAGCGTCATCTGAGAGGAGGGAGTCTCAATTGAGAAAATGTCTCCATAAGATCAGGCTTCAGGTAAACAATTAGTGATTGATGGGAGAGGGTGTCCCCTGTTGTGGGTGGCACCATCCCTGGGCTGGTAGTCCTGGGTTCTATATAGAGAACAGGATGAACAAGCCACAAGGAGCAAGCCAGTAAGCAACATCTTCCATCATCTCTGCATCATCTCTTGCCTCCAGGTTCCTGCCCTGCTTGAGTTCCTATCATGACTTCCTTTGATAATGAACAGTGTGATATAGAGGTGTAAGCCAAATAAACCTTTTCCTCCCCAACTTGCTTTTTGGTCATGGTGTTTCATCACAGCAATAGAAACCCAAACTAAGACACCACCTTTAGATAAGTAAAGAATGTATTACACACACACACACACACACACACACACACACACACACACACACTGTACTCACACTCAGACACAAAAGTGAACTCACATTTTCTTGCACATATAGACATTCCAGTCTGATACCCCTATTCCCACATCCAGTCACGAATGTGAACACACTTATGTTTACAATCCCACTCCCACTCACGATGGCACACCAACACACTCATACACTTATTCTCACATACATATGCTCTCTAATACACACACACACACACACACACACACACACACACACACACACACACCCCCAGTACCTTTATACACCCATTCACATACACACATTCTCTCACAAATACACCCACCTACCTTCACTCACACTCACACATCTCGTGGAGTTTTTATTTCCAAGTGTTTGTAGTGTTTGAATGTCTTTAGTGTCCCTGACAATTTTTAACCTTATCTGCCCCCAGCCTTGAGCTCATCTGTGTATCACCTTTAAATATATGTGATTAGAGGTAAGATTTAGCTGTAGAATGTTTTTGGTTTGTCAGTCCTTCCCCAGTTAACAGCAGCCAAATCAAAGAAGCTGGGCTGTGTGGGACATGAAAGAAGTGATGGCACTGGAGAGGCTCTTCTCAGGGTCAGTGAGGGGTGAGCACCTTCTCTTCTAGGGCAGGCATATGCTTGAGGCTTGTCTGGTGATCGGATCATCCTTTGCTGTCCCTCTGATGCTCAGATCATCCCTTGCTGTCCCTCGAATCTCTCTGGAGGACACGATGCCCTGCTGCCTCATCAGAAGCAGATTCTCCCAACACAAAGCCTGACTGTCTGGAGCTGGCACCTTCCTGTGTGGGAACCCAGAAGCACTTTAAACAGCCCTTTCTTTCTCTCTGAGGCCTGGGAGCTGGGGAGGCGCCAGCTGGGTGGCTCCCTATTAAGAAACTGGGTGGGGTTGGGGGAACTCTGGTCAAGAAGCCAGGCTGGGCCCCTCCCTAACAATTTCATATAATGTAGAAATGGTGAGAGAAAGAAAGCTTTGTGTAGCAGTGCCTTGATTCCTGTCAGGCCACAGGCCAGCCAGCCAGGGACACTGATATGGGCAGAGAGAAGCACCTAGTTTGACCAGCATCTTGGTTCTCTCAAGGACCACATGTGGTGTGTGAGTGGGAATGCGGATTCTGTGGGGAGTCTTCTGTGGCTTCCTTTATGGATAACTCAAAATCCTTGACAAATATTCCCACTTCCATTTTCAAGGACACAGGATTGGTTTATCAAAGCAAGCAAGATTTCTTGGGGTGGGGATGGGAGTTAGGGTGTTCTTTGGCCAAAGGGCATGCTTTGAAATGGTGGTGCTGTTGCTGAGCTAGCAGGGGATGGAGAAGAGGCCCTGTTTTACATAGAGGGTATCATGTTGGTGATGGAGCATCAGCCACTGCCACCTCTTGCAGGCAGGGGCTCCACTGCACAGATAGGCAAAACATGAATCACCACATCTCTTAACATAAAACACTGGCCACGGTGCCTGCCATTTCACATGGTGGAAAGGATCAGGTACAACCAACCAGACATTTCCCTTGACTACAAATAGCTTGGCCAAAACACAAAGATAATACAACACAGCACCCAAGAGGGAGCTCAGATTCCCGGCAAATAGGGGTGGCTTTCACAAGGTAACAGTTACAGGTGGAGTGGGATTAGATAGTGAGAGAGGGATGGACTTGAGGAACTGTGTCTGTATAGCTGACCTGTGAGGAAGGTGCAGGAGTTCTAGAAGTGTAAGGTAGCTGAAGTTCCTATATGTATGTGAAAGGGAGAGAGATGATGGCAGAGACACCGTCCTGGTCCTGAACATGTGGCAGGGGGTTGAACTTGGTGCTGGTGAAGACTAAGCTCAGTAGTGGCAGGGCCAGGCATGAACTGGCCTAAGGAGATGAGACTAAGGGTGAAGATACCATTGCTGAGGCCAAGAGAGAGCTAAGATGTGAGCATGGGTAGTTACAGGGGGACAAGTGCTAAATATTAATAGAAGGTAGATACCAGAGGGCCAGGAAAGATATGGAGAGCAAGGGATAGGAAGAAGAGGCCAGAGGGATGTCAGGTTTTTTGGCTCAGCAGCTGTAACTTGGCTCCTAATAGACTAAATGGAGCCAATTCTGCAGCCCATGTGTCCCCAAGGGAAGGCTCTCAAGTCAGGAGGAGGGAATGGGGAAAGGTATTCTTGGAGGATGGTGTTCTCGAAGAATTGGACTGTGGATTCCATGTTTGTCACCGATATTTCCCAGTGGTGCTCATTTTGCTAAGCAGGGATGTTACATGAATGGTTGTTACTGTACCCCAGCTAACATCCATGTTGAGTCACAGAACACACACCATAAGCCTTTGCCATCAGTGAAGATGATGGAAGCTGCAGATGCAAGAGCACTCCTGTCATAGGATGGAATGGTTGGATCCCTTTAAAGGCACAGGTGTCATAAAATGGTCTGGCCTCGTCAATTCTGTCTTAGCCAGCTATCTTACTGTGATAAAATACCTGAGATAAATAACATTATGGAGGAACAGTTTATTTTGTCTCAGATTTCAGAGTATTAATTCCAAGGTAGTCTGCCTCCAGTGCCTGAGGAATGACTGAACATCATGGTGGTGGAGTGTGTGTTGGAGGGCTGCTTATCACTCAGGAAGAAGAGAGGGGGAGAGCCAGGGTATAGACCCTTAAAAGCATCAAAGGCATGTTCACAATGGTTCTCTTTCAACCAGGACCCACCCCTGAATAGCATCAGGTTTTGAACTCACTCATCCATAGACTAATCCATGCACAAAGTCAGACACCCTAATTGAAAAACGACCAGGATGCTATATGGTGGAGGTGAGCAGGATGGTGGCCTGTGGAAGCCCCGATAAATACCCAAAGAGAAGCCAGGCGCTGACTCAGTGCCCAGGTGTCCTGTCTCATGGGGACCATGCAGGATTGTCCATCAAGAGAAGACACTTGTCTTCAGTGCTGAGCTCAGCTGTCACTGCATTGCCTCTCTCTCTCAGCTTCCACAGAGCTCTGGGCTCCAGAACGGAATTTGCAGAGGGAGTGATGGTGGGAAAGTGGGGGAGAAAACAGACTCAATTTGATGGGAATCTCAGAGTTACCTACGTAAGACCTCCTTGGGGAGCCCTCTCCAGCCCTGCCCTGTAACATCCCATTAAAAGCCATCCTGTTTACAGTCCTTTATCGAGTCACCCAGCTTTACAGTGCTGAGTGCTGACTTGGAAAGGAGTTCCAGTGATGTCTACAATGCTTGTCAATCAAGGTGTGTCACGGGAAATGGAAGTCAGCTTTTCCCATCAGTAAAGGCCTTGGGTATTTGGAAACGGCTGGTGATAGACAACAGAGCTCAGACATTTTGGCACCAACAAGATGTATCTGGACATTTGTCAGAGAAGCGTCAACTTGTCCCAGGGAGGTTCCCTATCTGCAGAAGCCTGCAGGTACCTGCAGAGGCTCCATGCCAACCTAAAGTCTCAGTCTAGTCTCTGTTTTCAGACACACATCAGCCATCATAGCTTCTCTTATCTGATGCTCCCTGTGTTGCAGACCCCATGTATCAAGCTCTACTCCAGAAGTCACAATGCTTCTAGGGTAATTCAATTCAGTAAGTAACCTTGGCCACATATGTGGCCCACTGGTGGGTTCTTAGAGACACACAACACTGTGCTAGCCCTCAGTGACACACTAGGAATTTCAAAATACTCTAAATACTCTAAAGCACAGAGAGCCCAGTGCATAGCCTGAGAAGCTCAGAAGAAGAAGGGTGTTATGGTTTCCTATGGTGTGTTTTCTAAGGGCTCATTTGCTGGAAGCCTGGTTTCCAGTGCTTCAGTACTGATGGTGGACATTCCAAAAGAGCAGCCTCATGGGAGGGAACTGAATAAATCCAATCACACCACTCTTTGTTTCTCTTTCTATTTTCTTTTTTTTAAATTTAGAAATAATCTTATTTTACATATCAATCCCCCCTTCCCTCTCCCTCCCATCCTCACATGCCCCTCCACCGATCCCCCAACCTACCCCTCACTCACGCCCCAAGGATAGTGAGGCTTTCCATGGGGGAATCATCACAGTCTGTCACATCATTTGGGGAGGGCCTAGGCCCTCCCCCAATCTGTGTATCTGTGCTGAAATAGTATCCCTCCATAGAGAATGGGTTCCCAAAGTCCATTTGTGCACTAGGGATAAACACTGGTTCCACTGTCAGACGTCCCATAGACTGCCCAGGCCTCTTAACTGGCACCTACATTCAGAGGGCTTGGTTCAGTCCAATGCTGGTTCCCCAGCATTATGACTGGGGTCCCTGTGCTCTCACTAGGTCAGGTCAGCTGTTTCTGTGGGTTTCTCTAGCAGTCTTGACTCCTTTGCTCATCCCTTATCCCTCTCTACAACTTGATTCCAGGAGTATGGTTCATTGCTTAGCTGTGAGTGCCTGCTTCTGCTTCCATCAGCTACTGGATGAAGACTCTAGGATGGCAATTAAGGTAGACATCAATCTCATTATAGGGGAAGAGCATCAAAGGCCGCCTCTCTACTACTCCTAGATTCTTAGTTGGGTTCATCCCTGTGGATCTCTGAACATTTCCCTAGTGCCAGATTTCTCTTTAAACCTATACTGGCTCCCTCTATTAAGATATTTTTTTTCTTGCTCTCCTCTATTTCTCCCCTGACTCAGTCTTCCTCATCTCTCTTGCTCTCCTCCCCCTCCTGTCTCCCCTTCTTTTTTTTTTTTTTGACCTCCCTCCTGCTCTGTTCTCCCAATTTGTTCAGGAGTTCTTGTCCTTTTCCCCTTCTTCGGGGGACCAGGTATTTCTCTCTTAGTGTCTTCGTTGTTTCCTAGTTTCTCTGGTGGTGTTGATTGTAGGCTGGTAACCCTTTGCTCTATGTCTAAAATCCATATATGAGTGAGTACATACCATGCTTGTCTTTCTGTGACTGGGTTACCTCACTCAGGATGATTTCTTCTAGTTTCATTCCTGCCCCCCCATCCCCCCTGCTGAGTAATACTCCATTGTGTAAATGTACTGCAATTTCTCCATCCATTCTTCTGTTGAGGGCTTCCAGGTCCTGGCTATTACAAACAACGCTACTATGAACAGAGTTGAACATATGTCCTTGCTGTATGAATGTGCATCCTTTGAGTATATGCCTAAGAGTGGAATTGCTGGATCTTGAGGTACACTGATTCCCATTTTCCTGAGAATCCCCCATACTAATTTCCAAAGTGGTCTTACAAGTTTGCACTCCAACCAGCAATGGAGGAGTGTTCCTCTTTCTCTCTGTATCTTCTCCAGCATAGATTTTCATTAGTGTTTTTTATTTTATCTATTCTGGCTGGTGTAAGATGGTATCTCAGAGTTGTTTTGATTTGCATTCCCCTGATGGCTAAGGATGTTGAGCACTTTCTCAAGTGTCTTTCAGCCATTTTAGATTCCTCTATTGAGAATTCTCTATTTAGTCCTGTACCCCACCTTTTAATTAGATTATTTGGTGTTTTTGGTTACTAGCTTCTTGAGTTCTTTGTATATTTTGGAAATCAGCCCTCTGTCAGTTGTGGGGTTGGTGAATATCTTTTCCCATTCTATGAGTTGCCATTTTGTCTTGCTGACTATGTCCTTTGCCTTACAGAAGCTTCTCAGTTTCAGGAGGTCCCATTTATTAATTATGGATCTTAGTGTCTGTGCTACTGGTTTTATGTTCAGGAAGCAGTCTCCTGTACCAATTCGTTCGAGGGTACCACTTACCTTCTCTTCTAAGAGGTTCAGTGTGGCTGGATTTATGTTGAGGTCTTTGATCCATTTGGACTTAAGTTTTGTGCATGGTGATAGATATGGATCTATCTTCAGTCTTCTACATGTCAGCATCCAGTTATGCCAGCACCATTGGTTGAAGATGTTTTCTTTTTTCCATTGTATAATTTTAGCTTCTTTGTCAAAAATCAGGTGTTTGTAGGTGTGTGGGTTAATATCAGGGTTTTCAATTCAATTCCATTGGTCTACCTGTCTATTTTTGTGCCAATACCAAGCTGTTTTCAGGACTACAGCTCTATAAAAGAGCTTGAAATCAGCCATAGTGATGCCTCTGGAAGTTCCTTTATTGTACAGGGTTGTTTTGGCTATTCTGGGTTTTTTGTTTTTTCATATAAAGTTGAGTATTATTCAATAAAGGTCTGTGAAGAATTGTGCTGGTATTTTGATGGGGATTGCATTGAGTCTGTATATTGCTATTGGCAAGATTGCCATTTTTACTATGTTGATCCTACCTATCCAAGAACATGGGCAATCTTTCCATTTTCTAGTATCTTCCTTAGTTTCTTTCTTTAAGACTCAAAGTTCTTGTTATACAGGTCTTTCACTTGTTTGGTTAGGGTTACCCCAAGACATTTTATGTTGTTTGTGGCTATTGTAAAGGGTGATGTTTCTCTGATTTCTTTTCAGCCCACTTATCATCTGTATGTAGAAGGGCTACTGATTTTTTTTTTCAGTTAATCTTGTATCCTGCCACTTTGCTGAAGGTGTTTATCAGCTGTAGATGTTCATTGGTAGAATTTTTTGGGGTCACTTATGTAAACTATCATATCTTCTGCAAATAGTGAAAGTTTGACTTCTTCATTTCCAATTTGTATCCCCTTGATCTTCTTTTGTTGTCTTATTGCTCTAGCTAGAACTTCAAGTACAATATTGAGATATGGAGACAGTGGACAGCCTTGTTTTGTTCCTCATTTTAGAGGAATCAAATTGTGTTTCTCTCCATTTAGCTTTATGTTGGCTGTTGGTTTGCTGTATAATGCTTTTATTATATTTTGGTATGTTCCTGTTATCCCTGATCTCTCCAAGAGCTTTATCATGAAGGGGTGTTGGGTAATGTCAAAGGCTTTTTCAGCATCTAGTGAGATGATCATGTGGTTTTTCTTTTTCAGTTTGTTTATATGGTAGATTACATTGATAGATTTTCATATGAGCCATCCCTGCATCCCTGGGATAAAGCCTACTTGATCATGGTGGATTTGTTCTTGGATTCGATTTGACAGTGTTTTACAGAGTTTTTGCATCAATGTTCATGAGGGAGATTGGTCTGTAGTTCTCTTTCTTAGCTGTGTCTTCGTGTGACTTCGGTACCAAGGTAATTGTAGTGTCTTATAAAGAGTTTGACAATGACCCTTCTGTTTCCTTTGTGTGGAACACTTTGAGGAGTATTGATATTACTCTTCTTTAATTTCTGGTAGAATTCTGCACTGAAACCGTCTGTCCCTGGGCATTTTTTGGTTGGGAGACTTATGATGAGTGCTTCTATTTCATTAGGGGTTATAGGTCTATTTAAACTGCTTATCTGTTCTTGATTTAATTTTGGCAAGTGATATCTATCCAGAAAATTGTCCATTTCCTTTAAATTTTCAAATTTTGTGGAGTACAGATTTTCAAAGTATGACCTGATGATTGTCTGGATTTCCTCAGTGTCTGTTGTTATGTCCCCCTTTTCATTTCTGATTTTGTTAATTTGCATGCTCTCTCTTTATCTGCCTTTTGGTTAGTTTGGCTAAACTTTTGCCTATCTTGTTGATTTTCTTAAAGAACCAGCTCGTTGTTTCATTGATTCTTTGTATTGTTTTCTTTGTTTCTACTTCATTGATCTCAGCCCTCAATTTGATTATTTCCCGGTGTCTACTCCTCCGGGGTGAGTTTTCTTCTTTTTGTTTTAGAGCTTTCAGTTGTGCTGCTAATTCTCTACTGTGACTATTCTCCAGTTTCTTCATGAGGACACATAGTGCTATGAACATCTGTCCTCTTAGCGCTGCTTTCAAAGTGTCTTATAAGTTTGGGTATTTGTGTCTTCATTCTCATTGAATTCTAGGAAGTCTTTAATTTCTTTTTTTATTTCTTCCTTGACCCAGGGATGGTGCAATTGTGCATTGTTCAATTTTAATGAGGTTTGTAGGGTTTCTGCAATTGGTGTTGTTGTTGAATTCTAACTTTAAACCATGGTGATCTGATAAGATACAGGGCGTTATTACAATTTTTTTTTTGTATCTGTTGTGGTTTGCTCTGTTGCCAAGTATTCGCTCGATTTTAGAGAAGGTTCCATGTGGTACTGAGAAGAAGGTATATTCTTTTGTGTTTGGATGGAATGTTATATATATGTTTGTTAATTAAATGGGGTTATAACTTCTGTTAGTTCCTTTGTTTCTTTATTAAGTTTCTGTCTGGTGGTCCTGTCTAGTGGTGAGAGTGGGGTGTTGAAGTCTTCCCCTATAAGTGTGTGAGGTTTTATGTGTGATTTGAGCTTTAGTAATTTTTTTTTAGGAATGTGGGTGCCTTTGTATTTGGGGCACAGATGTTCAGAAATGAGACTTTATCTTGATGAACTTTTCCTGTGATGAATATGAAATGACCCTCTTCATCTCTTTTGATTGATTTTAGTTTGAAGTCTAATTTGTTAGATATTAGGATTGCTACACTAGCTTGTTTCTTGGGTCCATTTGGTTAGAAAATCTTTTCCTAACCCTTTACTCTGAGGTAATGTCTGTCTTTGAAGTTGAGTTCAAAGAAGTGTTTCTTGTATGCAGCCGAAGGATGGGTTCTGTCTTCATATCCATTCTGTCAGTCTGTGTATTTTTATAGGTGGGTTAAGACCATTGATATTGAGGAAAATTAATGACCATTGATTGTTGATTCTTGTTTGCTTTGGATTTGTTGTTGGTTGTGGTACTGTTTGTGCATTTCCCTCCCTTTTTTCTTTTGGTGTTTGGTAAAGTGGGATTACCTATTGCCTGTGTTTTTGTGAGTGTTAACTTTCTTGGGTTGGAGTTTTCCTTCCAGTACTTTCTGTAGATCTGGATTTTTGGATATGTATTATTGAAATCTGGTTTTGTCATGGAATATCTTGTTTTCTTCTTCTATAGTGATTAGAAGCTTTGCTGGGTATAGTAGGCCGGGCTGGCATCCATGGTCTCTTAGTATTAGTAGAACATTTACCCAGGACCTTCTGGCTTTCAGAGTTTCCATTGAGAAGTCAGGTATAATTCTGACAGGTCTTCCTTGATTTTTTTCCTTTGCTGCTCTTAATATTTTTCTTTATTCTGTAAGTTCAGTGTTTTGATCATTATGTGGTGAGGGGACTTTTTTGTGGTCCAGGCTATTTGGTGTTCTGTAAGCTTCTTGTACCTTCATAGAATGTCCTTCTTTAGGTTGGGGAAGTTTTTTTCTATGATTTTGTTGAATATGTTTTCTGTACCCTTGAGCTGTATTTCTTTGCCTTTTTCTATACCTATTATTCTTAGGTTTGGCCTTTACACAGTGTCCCATATTTCCTAGAAAGTTTGTGCTAGGGATTTGTTGGACTTAAGATTTTCTTTGGTTGAGACTCTATTTCCTCTAGTGAGTCTTCAACACCTGAAATTCTCTTTTATCTCTTGTACTCTATTGGTTATACTTATATCTGCAGTTCCTGATCATTTATCCAGCTTTTGTATGTCCAGCATTCTCTCATTCTGTGTTTTCTTTATTGTTTCTATTTTAGCTTTCAAGCCTTGCACTGTTTGAATTGCTTCCTTCACTTTTTTGTTTGTTTTTTCTTGGCTTTCCTTTCTTTCTTTAAGAAATCTGTTAATTTCTTGAATTTTTTGGTTTGTCTTTTCCTACATTTTGTGTATTCTTTTGTTTGTTTTTTCTTCCATTTCTTTAAGGGATTTTCTCATTTCCTCTTTGAGGGTCTCTATCATCTTCATAAAATTGTTTTTAAGGTTCTTCTCTTCTGCTTCACCTGCATTGGGATGTTCATGTCTTGGTGGTGTACAGTCCCTAGACTCTGATGGTGCCATATTGGTCTTTCTGTTGTTGAATGTGTTCTTATAATGCAATCTTCCCATACCTTCTTCCAGTGGTTGCAAGTGGGGTCTCTCTCTCTCTCTCCTCTTGCCTCCTGGTATGTGTAGGTGGGCCAAGACTTCGATGTTGGCAACACTGGATGGTCCAGTCTCTCCTGGTGTTCTCACAGGCCAAGACTGAGATGTGGGCAGACTCTGGATGGTCTGGCCTTCGGCCAGCGTGTAGTTTACTACACGCTGAGCATGTAGTAAGTGAGTGACATAGTAAGTGTTTAAGTATCAGAGAGGCATGCATGCAGCTCTCTTTTTCTCTCTCCTGCCTGGCTGAGTGGACATCTGCAGGTAACTCCGGCTCCAGTGTAAACCTGGTCACTGTGTGAGTACTTGTGTGAGTACTATCCCTTTAATAAACTACCTGCAGTCAATCTAGCTCTGACTCCATTGTGTTTGGCATTAGGTGGGTCTGAGAAGAACCCACACTCACTTCAAGTGGAGGGCATAGGGGAGCCCCATTACACCATTCTTGTGAAGGGACTAATGATGGTCTTGGTGGTTAGAGAGTGGAAAATTCCTTTAATGTGAGGTTATTATATACCAGAGGGCTTTATCCTTCCCTTTCTCTTGCTTCTTCATGCACAAATATGCCCCTTCTGAATGTGTTATACCCCCTTATATTTTCTACCAGTTTGTGACCAGTTAGGGACTCTTCATAAAACATGGTTGCCATGCTGTTTGGATTTTCCACCTACTGGAATCATGAGCCTACTATTTGTCTGGTATTTATAAAATACTATGTCTCAGGTATTTTGCTATAGTAACAGAAAATTAAGTAAGACAGAAGCTCCTGCTCTTCTTGAGTACCAATGGTGGTTTTTCAAAAGAAAGTGAACTCCAATTAACTTCTAAATAATGAACAATAGTGTGCCAGGGAAGAGGTCTACAAGTGCAGTAATACACTAAGAGGGAAGCTCTTCGTACTGAGGTGTTTACTGTGTCATTGTTCATGAAGACTGGGAGACTTAGCACATCACATCGACTGTCCAAATGATCATTAGTTGGGGGGATGGCTGAATAAATCCATTACACCAAGAAATAGTTAGAAACCACCAAAAGTAATGCATTATAGTTATATCAAAATGATAAGAAATATGTTGGGTGAAAAGCAAGTTGAGTAAGTAGAGCATAAGTGCACACACGTGTGAGTATGTATGTGTGGTGTATTACATAGGCTTAGCTATACATGTTATATGAATTCAGAGCTATGTATGTCATGCAGAGGACTGACATAGTCAGTGATAAAGATATGTAGGTAATGTTTGAGAAGCTATCAAGGGCCCAAGGAATGCAAGGCCTCAGAGGGAGGCAGGATGTTCCCAGGAACTTCAAAGTGGTGGGGGTCAAGTAAGTTTGGCTTGGTCATTGGACAGTTATCTCTAGGAGTCTCCAAGGGAGACAAAAGCCTGAGCTTGGACTGGGACTTCATATCCTGATGGTCAAAGTTGTCAACAGGAAACTGGACTTAAATTGGGTCTAGAGTGGGAACTGAGTGTGGTCAAGTGGAGGAAATGCTGGCTATGAAATGCAGGCACCTGCTGCCCAGCCTGGTGTAGCTGGAACTTACTGTGGGTGCCCAGAGTTCCCTTTACCTCTAGACCTTTTCTGTCTGTTCTCCACTGTTTTAAAAGCCAGGTGTCAGATCCCAAATTCTATTCCACACTTGCCACACCTAGGCCTTTGACAATTAGTAAATTGAGAAAATCAACCCCAATCAAGGCCACCATACCACCAGCCTCCATATTCTTAATTTTCTCCTCAGAAGCATTTGACTTGGGTCATGCCCTTTTTTGCATCTCTCTTGTTCACAGTTGTACCATTTTTCCTTTTATCCACTTATTTTCTTTCCTCCTATTCCTTCTTCTACTCTTAAAAACAGCAGCTACCTGCATGGGTACAAGGTGCCACCATAGTGGGACATGCATAAATCACCATGTCCTGCTTTTTCATGTGGGTTTTGAGAGATAGAACTCATGTTTGCAAGGCAAGCACTTTATCAACTGACCCATACTCCTAGCCTGAGTTTGTCAGGTTTTTCTCTAAGTGATACATCACAGACCAGGTAGTTAGTGACAAGGTTTATTGTCCTGCAGCATTGGAGGATGGAAATCTAAGCCATGAAATTGGTAAGGCCACAGTCAGAAGCCAGTAGGAGCACCCTCGTATGAGCTTCTGTTGGGTCATCTATGGCATTCGTTGGCTTGCAGCATCATTATCCAAGTCTCTTGCTTTCAGTGTTCTATGCTGTTATTGTCACATGACTCTCTTCTTCTGAGAATACCAGCCATATGAGGTTAGGAGCCTGATCTATTCCAGCCTGACCTTAACTAATTACATCTGCCATGACCCCATTTCCCAGTAGGGTGACCAGACTTCAATACATGCACATCTTTGGAGATAGAAAACACAGTTCTATCTAAAACAATATCCTTCTCCATGTTTCCTTCATGGCTTTTAAGTACATATGTAAGGCAAGATCACACTTCAGTCTCTGGAGAATGAATTTCTGGGCCCTTTTGTCTTGGGGTCTTTCAGTGAATATGCTGGTGAATTTTTTCAAATTCCTTTCTGCTTTAGTTGTCTTTGATCAGCTTTTGCTGATTTCTAAGGGTACACCCTTTCCCCTACATATGAGACCCCAAGAGAACATCAAGCATGATGCTCTCATCCCCTAATAGCAATGGTCAATCAGAATGCTGCCTACTTCTGGGTACAGCAACCAATCCTATGGTGGATTCACATGACCCAAGAAAGTCAGTCCATGTTCTATAAAATATGAAGATACAGCATGAGGACAGTGGGGTCCCTTTATTTTGAATGCAATTCAACCTAGCAACATCCTTTTCATCTGTCCCATAAAATGAGCTTATCTAAAAACTGATGCCACAGACGATCAGAGCAGAAAGCACACAGAATGAGAACTCTTTGATGACATCATTTTAGCCTGTGGATTCAGCCCTGATTAAAGCCATTGCTCTGATACCTCTGAGATACAGGAACCAACAAATTTCTTTCTTTCACTCCACTACTCGGAATTGGGGTTTGTGTTACTTTCAGTGAAAAGACTTTATAATTCAGCTGCCTTCCACCATTACCAAGATGTTTGCTGAAGGAGCAATCATATCCCCAACAAATATCACACTTCAGATGAACTCTTTGTAATTCAAGGCCCTTTACAAGGCACTTTCCTGCCATCTGATTCCTCCTTTCTGACTTCTGTACCTTCAAGTGCATTACCCATTGGGTCAAGCTGCTTGGGCACCATGGACATTGGATGCTATTCATCTGCCTTGTATGACTACACTGTCAGAAGAGAGTCCTTATATTGTAAACTAATGCCAGAAAATGTAGGTAACCATGCCAGCAGCTCCAGTTATTAGCTGTGTGCCTGAAGACATGGAACTTGGGTTCTCCAAGCCTCAGTCTCCCTCTTTAACAGGCACACTAATTCCTGCCTTGTCTACCAATCAAGATTGCAGAGAAGATGAAATGAGGAAGAGTGGAAGTCAACAAACCATGAGTCAGGGGCCAGATAAACTTTTTTTTAAAATAAAGAACAAGCCTGGTCTCACTGGAACATGGCCACACTCCACTGTTGACAGACTGCCCACAGCTGCTTTTGCACAGTAACCAGGGTGGAGTTATTCAGGGACTTTACGACCTGCAAGCAGAAACTAATGTCAAGGGCCTTTTCAACTCTGTTTACTATCCAGTTTTCAGTTGGTAACTCCTCTCTGAATGAGGACTCTATAAAAACAAGGTGTGGCTTCAATGACCAGTGGGATTTTCTTGTGGGTCCCACTGTCCCCACCCAGAAAGCTTCCCAAAGTGGTCACATCTGGTCTTGGCCATGTATGACAATGGTTGATGCACAGTGAGGTTGGGAACAAACTTTCTGGGAAGTAATTTGACAATGATTATGCGAAGCCTACATACACCATCCCCTTGACTTCATCTCACTTTCACAAAGTTGTCTGAAGAAATAATCAGAGTTGAGACGTGTCTAGAAATCTAAGAAATGATGGTGGAGTGATTATATAAATTATTCAGCAAACGATACTGCTCTTCCAAACCCTGCTTCAAGGAACCCTTAATCTAATGGGAAAGCACTCCAGGCATAAGACCACCATAAAGGGACATTGTATTTAATATGACCAATTATCAAGAAAAGCTAACTGAAAACATACCCTAGTTTCAGGGTAATTTTCTCTGGGTGGCAGAATTATAAAATGCCTTCACAATGTTATTTTCATGTTCATTTATTTTTTTAATCAGAGAAAGAATAATTTAGTAAATAATTCTTAGTTGGAGAATCTTGAGAGACAGTTGAGGATGGGCCAAGCAGTCATGTGCGTGAACTGAAGGGGATGAGTGAGTACCCAGGGGGTCTGCTTCCTACAAAGTTCCAGCAGCCACTCAACTCCACTCACCCTCATCTTGATCTGCATGGACAGCCATCCTAGACACCCATCTGAACACCCGCTCTATGGGGCTTAGGAGCTGAATGGACAGTGGCTGACTGAGCTTGTCCAACTGCTTCCCCTGATAATTGTGCAGAGAAATGGCATCTCCTGCATACCATCATCTAAATACCAGTCACACAGGTATGAGAAGGGGTTCAATTGACCAGTTTATTTCTCAGTCATGGATTCCTCCCAGAATCCTTGTTCTCTCAAGCTCTACCAGTCTCAGGAAATAGGCACCAGAATTCCTCCACATGCCCAAGCCAGAGGATGGATGTGATCCTTGGTACCCATCAAACATGAAGAGTCATGAAATTTGCTTACTGCAGACTGTCTCCATCCTGTTTCTCTCTTTACATTATTCCCACCTAAGCTTAGGCTTCCATTGTCCTCAACTGCAATACTTTCCTAACCACTCTCTGATGGTGTACCTACTCTTAAAGCTTTCTTGCCTTCAAATCTTAACACAAGATGCTCAATCCCACTCCCCTCTTGACCAAATGGTCCATCTCTCTGCCTTTTACTTCTGACCACTCATATCCTCTAACTTGCTGTTCCTTGTCCTCTGAAGGACTTTGCCCATGGGATCCTACCTGGCTGGAAATCCCTCTCCACTTCTCTTCTTTGTTAATGACAGCAAATCCTCAGAGTCTCACAACAGTGCTGGCCCCTCCAAAGTGCTCTGCAGGGGTCACACATTGCCATGCTGGTGCACACATTGTGTACATACACATGGAGGGCAGAAGTAAACCTAAGGTATTGTTCCTAGGAAGCAATGTACCTTGTCATTTTAAGACAGGGCCTCTCCCTGGGACCTGAGGCTCACTGATTAGACTAAGCTGGCTGGCCAGTGATTCCCCAGGTCTTCAAATCCCAAGAACTGGGATTACAAGTGTGTACTACCATGCCTAAATTTTACATGGGTGCTGGGCATTGAACTCAGCTCTTCAGGTGTTCACAAATTACCCATTCCAAGGCAAGAAAACATCCACCCAGCCAGCAAAAGCATGGAAGAGAGAGCCATGCAAAGTCTTGGGGTTGTACATGTCTACTCTCCAGTGTCACAATCAAATGAATTGCTTATTAACTCAGTTTCCTCATCTGTAACATGCCCAACTTGATAGCAGGGACGAAGGTGCAAGATTTTATGACTTAACTATCAGCCACTGTGACTCTCATGATCATGTGACCTCAGTCCATGCTAGCTTCTGGAAGAATCCTTCTAGCAGGCTATCCTGAGATCTCCTTCATAACAACTAAAGCAGTCGGCTCAATAATGAACTGTTCTTACTTGCTTCCTCTCCCCAGCCTCTGAGAGACTTCAGGGCACCCCAAGGGCAGACCAAGTCCCCAGAGAGTATCAGAATGCAGACCATAGTACACAATCACTATTCACAGAATAGTCCAAGGCTTACATCTATAACTGTGTATCAACCACAAAATCTTGCACCTTCGTCCCTGCTATCAAGTTGGGCATGTTACAGATGAGGAAACTGAGTTAATAAGCAATTCATTTGATTGTGACACTGGAGAGTAGACATGTACAACCCCAAGACTTTGCATGGCTCTCTCTTCCATGCTTTTGCTGGCCGGGTGGTTGTTTTCTTGCCTTGGAATGGGTAAACATAAATATTTTTCAGTATGAGTCTTGCCCCAGGGAAAAGTTGCTTGGTTAGACTCTTGGGAAAGAGAAATAGTTTTGCCTTTGTTAGCTGGCTCTGGGCAGCTGAGAATTCTTTATCCTCATTGTCTGCTGCCCAGGACATAATGACCGGCCTCCAATCCCTTTCAATTATGGGATTTCTGATAGGAATTTGAAAAACAACTTCTAAATCCTGTGGCTTGGATGCTAGCTTGTGGTTCAGTTCCAAGGCTCTTCCCAAGTGTTTCAAAAGACTTCCCTCACCTGCCCATCTTGGGTAGCGTCCCAACCTGCTCTCTTTCTCCATGAATCCCCCACCTGGGGGATGCATAGCCTTGCTTGGACTGTGGTCTCCTTGTTAGATGAAGGGTCCGCTTTCCCTGCTGGACTGCATCTCAGTGGTGGTGGCTGGACTGAAGCAGATCTCAGCAGGGGAAATACCTGGGCTAGTGTCCAGGAACAGGCAGCCATGGCCAGGGCCCAGAAGTGAGCCAGGCCAGTTGGCTTGATCTGCTGTATTAGTGGGGCCTTCAGCAACCAATCTAAGATCCTTAAGCCTCAATTTCCTTAACCATCAAATGAGAGTGGTAGTATTCAGCTTTGGAATTTTTGTGGTGGAAATACTCATCAAACTAGTAATGGACAAATTTTCCAGGCATTGGGGACACACCTATAATCCCAGAACTTGACATACAGAGGCAGGAGGATCAGAAGTTCAATATAATCTTTGCTATATGGAGAGTTTGAAACCAGTCTGGGTGCTACACAAGACCCTGTGTCAAAAAGTTCAAGACCCAACCCAACCCAACTGAAAACTGACCAACCAACAAAACAAAGAGACAATTATTTTCTTCTCTCCTAATTTTTTTGACCATTGGCATAGCCCTCTCCCAGCCTCCACAGGTACCTGCCACTTACAGGCAAAGAAAACCCCATAGATATCTAGTTTGCAAAAGAGGGGGCAGAGTTAGACTATTTTAAGTCTAGTATAGGGCAGGGCTTAGCCCTTGTTGTATGGCAGTACCTGTGAGCAGCGGGAAGGAAGTGGCTTTGCATGTTAGAACCACACAGACATGCTTCCAACCCCAGATCCTTTAGCTCTGTTAGTCACTAACAGCTGGCTGACAGTAAGACAGGCACAGTGGTTTCTGTTTCCCAGGATCTTAGAGGTTTTGAGCTAAAACACAGGGAACCCTTCCCTCTGCCCATCAGCCACTGCTCTGGAATCCCTTAGTATAAAGAATCAAGGAGGGCCCTACCCTGGTACTGATGTGTCCCAGGAGTCTCTTGGTGAAGCCCAACTAGGAACTACAGTTCAATAATCTGTTCTTTCAATAATATGCATCTTTCAACCTTCCTAATGCTGTGACCCTTTAATACAGTTCCTCATGTTGAGATGACCCCTAACCATAAAATTACTTTTGTTACTGCTTCATAACTATAATTTTGCTAGTTATGAATCATAATGTAAATATGTGTTTTCCAAAGGTCTTAGGCAACCCTTGTGAAAGGGTTGTTCAATCCACAGGTGGAGAACCATTGCTTTATAACAAAGTTTGCAGTGGTTCTGGATCTCTCTCTCTCTTTCTCTCTTTCTCTCTCTCATTGTCTCTCTCTCTCTGTCCATCTATCTAATCTGTCTATCTGGCTGGTAGGAGAGGAGGACCAAATATGAGTGGGGGTGGCATCAGAGAGAGAGAGACATGGGATACCCAGTGTCTAATGTTAAGATGGGAACACACACACACACACACACACACACACACACACACACACACACACACACACACACACACAGTGGCCATGGTAGAAGGCTCCTTGAAGTGAGAATGGTATTCTCCCAGAACTACCCCCACTGCTTATACCCTGCCTCTATCAGGCTAAGTGTTTATTCCCTGGACTGCAGACCTCTTCCAATAGCCAAGACTCTCATGATGGTCAGACTGTCTCTTGTAAGAATTTATAACAAAAACCAAGCCCCATATGTCACCCACCCTATGAAGCTCTGTCTAAATCCCTCCAAGCTAGTTAGTCCTTCCCTCTGGCACCTATCAAAGCCCTCTGCTCATGCTCATCTTGTCACTGTCATATTTTTCAGATTGTGCTATACTTAGTTGATATTTAAAATTACATTTTTAAAATCTATGAACAATGGGACTTTCTATATTATACTGTTAATTGAACGATAAAATCCTTCTCTCCTGCAGTTTTCCTAGCACCATTCCTCAAAGCTAATCATGATTATCAATTTATTTGACAGGCTTTCAGAAATTTCTCTAAGTAAGTGGAAGTCAGAATGTTTATATGTTTATAGTTAGTTGATCCAAATGGGGTTACACTAAGTTACTTTCCTGCAAATTGTAGTTTCTAGTTTATTTTCACAGGAAAAAAAAAACATACTCATTATGTGAATGCTTTGTTGGATGTTTGCTCTAAAATGATCATTTTATTCTCTTTTAAAAAATAGTTTACTTTGCTTTTTATTTTTTGCCATTTGTTTCCCTTGGTTTCCTTTGGTTGGCTTCTGAGGCTTTGTCTGCCTTGTCCCTTCTCATGGTTGGCAGGGTTACAGTCTGCCTGAGTCATTTACCCTTGTTTTTCAAACAGTGAATGCACCATCTATTTCTTGATTTGCCTATTGTATTCCCTGATCACCGAGCTCCACTAAGGCAGCTGTAGAAACTATAGCATGTGTCTATCTCCCCACCCCTACCCCTTTTATACCATCGTGGTTTGGGACATTTGCATTCTGTTCTGTTACCATAATCCCCACAGATGTTCAGCCTTGGTTTTGTATTTACACAAATACAATGTTTACCATCAACTCTTAGATTTCAGAAACTCACCAAGATTCCTAATTTGGTCTCATTGATGTATCTTTTGGGGGACTGTATTTCATAGTCAAGTCTGTGTTCCTCTACCTCCACCCTCACATGTACTCTGGAGTGCTGTTTTGTTTCTTTGAGCCTGTATTGGTAAAGGTTAGGATTTGGAGAAGTGTTTCTCAAAGGCTATTAGTAGGTAGTGGGATCTCTAGGAGATAGGACTAAGTGAGAGATCCTTAGGCCATTTGGGATCCTGTTCATGAAAGTGGCTGAGGCCTCCTGGCCTTTATCTTCTTACCCTCTCTCTCTTGCTGCCTGGCTTGCAATGTGAGCAGTTTGCTCTTCCGCTCTCCAGAATTGCCACATGAAACCTCTGACAGAGGCCACAAATAATGAATCTTCTCAATCTTAAACCAAAAGCTTGAGCCAAATAAGCCTTATGTTTCTGATAATTATCTCAGGCATTTTGTCATAGTAATATGAAAGTGAACAACAGTAAATGTCTTTCAACTCTTTTCATACTTGAAGACAAGAAGGCAGCCAATCAGCTCTCAGGATGGACTTATTACCATCAATGGTTTACTGCTACAATGTCTCTTAACATTAAGGGTAAGAACAGTCAGAGACCAGCTTCGTTTTTCCTTTAGGATGTCTCCCAGTCTTATGTTCTGATGATTCTTCATCAAAGTTCTATAATTTGTTAAGGTTATTTTCAATTCTGCCAATTCAGAAAAAATTTCTTCTATAATATCTTTGAATATGTTTGCATCCTCTTGTTCTATGGTTTGAGTGACTTGTATGCATAATGTGAACTCTTGTATTTTATAAGTATGACTTTCTTACTGGTTACTTTCATTCTCTTTATTATCTCTCCCTGTCTTTCATTTTTGAAATCTCTTTATATTGCTATCTCTGTTCCTGAATAAATTCCATCTTACTGATGTTACTTTCCCTCTAGAATGGTTTTTATTGTTAGTTTCAATCGTTTTGCTTCTATGTTGATTGCTTGTTCACAGCTTTAGTTTGGGAATGTTTTTCTCTTGTTGGTTGTTTTCTGAGATATATAACAGGGTCGAGCCGGAGCTGAAAGCCACTGCCCATTGAATTTGTTATCTTAGAATTTGTTACCAAGTATGCTCTGCCCCTAGAACTTGCTACCAATATGTATCTCCCTGAGGTTACAAGCATTCCCAAAGGTGAAGTCCATGTGAGTCACAAAGATGGCCCCTGGACTGAAGGTCTTCTGATTACACTCAATGGTTATACATCTAGTTTAGTGATAAGTTTCAAGGCTGACCTTATTCTCCTTTCTCTTACACCTCACTTCTAAACTTTTAAGTAATGTGGATCTGGGCTGAAATAACTAGCTATCCCTACAGTCTGACTTTCATTCTTGTGTCCCTGTTCTCCTATTGTATGAAAATGAGTTGAGATGAAGACATCTCACTCTTTCAAGGTCTAGCTACATCTCTGTTCCTTCTCCAGTACATGATCGTGTATTCATTTTTAAAGGATAGTGCTACTTTTTCCTATCAAGAGAATCTGGCAACATACTTCTATTATCTTCCAAAGGTCTAATGTATAGCAGATATGAATTCTACCCTGATGTATTTAGTGCAACATCAAATTCTGTAGCCAATAACCCCATGTCCAAGTGTCAAGGGTTTTCCATGATATGAGATAATTTCCTACTTTTGTAAGAGCCATTTGCAGATGTTTCTGACCTGCAGGTGACTTGTCATGTGCTGAGTCAGAGGTCTGCATTTTTGTTTTCTTTCTTTTTTCCTTCCTTCCTTCCTTCCTTCCTTCCTTCCTTCCTCCCTCCCTCCCTCCCTCCCTCCCTTCCTTCCCTTTCTTTCTTTCTTTCTTTCTTTCTTTCTTTCTTTCTTTCTTTCTTTCTTTCTTTCTTCTTTCTTTCCTTCTGTGTGTTAGAGTCCCCTGGACCCAACTAAAGAAAGGGAAAGGGAAAGAAGAGAGGAGAGAGGAGGATAGGATGGGAAAAGAGGGGAGAAGAGAAAGAAGAGAGGAAAGAAGAAAAAAAGAGGAGAATGGAGAGGAGAGGAGAGGCCCACAAGAGACACATATCACACCTGTTCCTATCTGCCCATAGGAATCCAACACAAACCTCAACTAGATGCAAATAGAAGGCTGGGAAAGTCTGTTCCTGACTGAGCAGTTATTCCCTATTCATTGTTCTATTATGAAAAGACTCAAATGGTCACTAGCGAGGACTTCACCATCTCAGCCTCAAAGCCACCACCTACCTTTATTGAAGAGGGAATATTCTTCATTATTTTTTACCCTTTCTTGTTGTTTTGAGTGGATTTAGCAGTAAACAACTTTTAACTCATCACAAATGTTATATTAGTGTTTTTTAGTACCTGGGATGATGGCTGACAACAGATACTCAACCAAGATTTCTTGGATGAAAGAATGAGTAGGTGAAAGCTGATTTTCCCATTTTCCTTATTCTCAACTTACTCTTTGAGTCCCCCCCCCTCTTGTTTTTAAGCTCAGGAGAGAGATAGGAGGAGAGGGCAGGGCTGCATCCTTCTCTTCTCCACTTGCCCCACCCATCATTCTTTGTCACAAGCCTTTCATCCCATGTCTCACTGCACTGATGGACTCCACCCTTGAATGAAATCTAGTGGAGCCTGGCTCACAGCTCAGCAGGGTTCCTGTTGCCAAATAAGCTGAACAATGTGCCTCCTTGCAACTTGGCTGTAAG
Organism: Cricetulus griseus; assembly: GCF_003668045.3. Lineage (NCBI taxonomy): Eukaryota > Metazoa > Chordata > Mammalia > Rodentia > Cricetidae > Cricetulus > Cricetulus griseus. The sequence continues at coordinate 149,424,685 of NW_023276806.1, read as the reverse complement.
ATTTGATACAGGGAGAAAAAGAAAACCTCTGGTTTGTCTGGATAAACAGTTCACTGGTGAAATGGGCAGGTGCTCTGCCACCCCAGCTGGCGCTAAATGTCACAAGTATCACACAGGGCTGGAGTGTGGATCAAGTGCACACAAAGGTGTCTGCTCACTCAATGGGCCAAATATTAATATCCCCTTTCTCTGGCCAGCTTTTTTTTTAATAGAGGGAACAATACCCATGAAAGAACATTCACAGAATCAGATTAACAGGGAGTAGCTAGGAGCCTGACCACTGGAATCAGGTGGACTGTGTTTATTATATCTTATCCTGCTGCTTACCAGTTCTGTGACCTTTGGAAAATTGAGCAATTTGAGTTTCAGGTTCTTCATCTAGAATAATATTGAAATAACTATCCAACCTGTCTGGTTTTTAGCAAGTAGAATAAAAAAAAATCTTGGTGAAAAATAGCTATTTGATCTTTTGTAACATGAATGCATCTAAATGCCAAATGGCCATGAAGCTTTCAGCCCTGAACCTAGTGCATTATGGTGATCAGTGCAGGCTTGCTTATGTCAATAATGGTAGGTTAGCTTTGCTAGATTGTTTGAATAAGAAAAATGCCCAAATCTTTTATCATGAGACAAAGAAGGTTTGTTTCTCACTAATACTTCCCCTGCATAAAAGGACAGCTGGGGACTCTGTTCTAAGTCATCCTCAGGCTTTTAGGACAGACACCACCTAGAATGCTGTCAGTCAGTGCCCATTGCAAGGCAAAGTATATTCTTTTACTCTGTGATTCTCAGTTTAGTCATATGACTTCCTCTGGTCAGTGGACTATTAACAGACTTAAAGCAAGTGGAGACCTGAGCATACATTTACATGTTCCTACTAGGACTCTTCTAACTCTACATCAACTTGAGAATATGCCTGAGCAAGCCTTCTGAAATGACAAGAGATACATAGAACAGAGCTGAGATTCCCTAACTGCCCAGTAATGGCCATCCCAAATCAGTCAGCTCCTAGCTGTTCCCAGACACATGATCAAAACAGCCAAGACCAGAGCAGCCTCTCAGCTGACACCAACCAACTCTAGATTCAGAACAACAAACACAGTTGTAGTAGGGGTTGTGCATTGTTATACACAATAGATAATTAATACAGTTTGTTTCAAGCTCCCCAGGATGTGGTGCCGTCTTAGTCCTCAGGAGAAAAGATATATGGTAGATTTTACTGAAGACTTCAAGAGTAGGTCTCAAGGGGATTGACATCCCAGAAATTCACAAATAACCATTTATCTTGATTTCTTGTCTTTGTTTCTTTGGCCAGTAGGCTCTCCACAGCTTCTCCGTCTCCTTTACCTTACACAGTACATGACTCTGCCACGTGACATCTACCATTCATCTTTACACTAAAGTCTTTCACCATTTCTTTTATAAAATAATTCACTGTCCCAGATATTCAGGATCTACAGACTTGGAAAGCCCTTCAAGTACAGGATCTGCACTCAAGAGTAAATATTTATCCTCTGTGTACTTGAGGAAGATCTGGAACATTAGACTTCTGCAAATACTCAGTGAGATGACATGAGAAAGTGGATAATGTGTTTCAGGATGTCAAGGTGACAAGTTTCCATTGTATTTACACAAGGTCCTGAGGCCTGGACAGGTCATCAAGGCCCAAGGTCAGAAAGTTTATGAGAGGTCAGTTGTCAACAAGCATCTGGAAGTCTTAGTCTTCACTGGATCAGACATTCAGCCTTGGCACTAGACACTCTGAAACTTGGCCTGGGTTTATACAAAGCTTGGCCCAGCATCTCCAGTGGCTTTACTGAGCTTGGCAGGACACATTGACAGAGTTGGATTAGGCAGGCTGCAAGACAACACCCAAAGGCAGTGGTGGCCTGCTCACAGATCACTTGTCTTCAGGCGGGGCTTTACCTGATGGAGAGCAGGGTCTGAGCTTGTTCCAGAGGCATGTGGACTTGAAGTTGGTTTTGACAAACCAAGACTTTACACAGGCTGCTAGGCTCCCTTGAGCCAGTGCTTGCTGGACTCTATTCAGAGGAATTGCAATTGACAATGGACAGGGCGGTTTAATATTCCACCCCTCCTCTCTTAATTCCCTCTGCATAGGAATGTTCTATAGCAGGGGCAGCAGAGCTTCAGAGGGGTTGGTGGAGAAACAACTTTGGTGGAGTTTCGGGCAGGTAGATCATGTGTGCATATGCACATGCATGTGTCTCTGTGTGTTGAGTTGTGGGTTATGTTCCATGTGGATCCACTGCATGATTTTGAATAAGTCACATCCTCTCTTGGGACCCTATTTCTTCATCTTAAAAAGGTTTCTAGAGAAAACCTATATGAAGTACATTTGTAGGAAGTACAATTTCTGTCTTGGATAGATGGCACAGGGCCAGGCCACCCTTCAATTCAGCTCTAAGATTTTAATCACCGTGATGAAGGGTTAAGACTATACTGCCCAGCATAGACTTCTTCTGACTTTAACAAATGCAAAAGACCTTCAAGGTCATTTTCAATGTCGTTCTCAGTTTCAGAAAGGGACCAGAGAAGAGAAGGTACTTCTCAATCTCATAGAGTGAATTTCAGCCCAAGAACTCAGGTTCTCCAGTCCATAGAACAAAGCTCTTTCCAGCACAACTGAGGTTTTCCACCTTAAAAAATCAATACAGTTTTTAAACTCTGAGACTTTCAGATGTTCTATCTTTTACAATAGGCTTCGTTCTTTCCTTCTTTAAGCAACTTTTAATGTTAAATCAGGGCTTGAACATGGAAATTGGAGTCTTAAGTTCATGATAAACCTGTGAAATTCCAAAGGCATAAATATTGCTTGGAAAGCCTGGAGATTTCTTTCAGCCCAAGCCTTGGACCAACAGTATCCCTACTGGAAAGGAGATGGCCTCCTCCTACATAGTTGGTACCAATTTCAGCTCTAGGATGGAACCTCTGAGTTGACACAATCCACCCCATTGTGAAAAGGGAGAGTTATGACCCTCCCTACTGATGACTAATACTAATGAGAAAAGTCTGCTTGGAATCCCCAAAACCAACAAGAACAATGAAACTTAAAACAATTCCTTAAACAGCCAGAAGGCAAGTGGGAAACTCAAGAGTATGGAATAAGGAGTTGGAATGGAACAATGGAAATAGCCCGGGTCTCATTCATAGACACTTGGTGGCTACCTACCAGGTGTCAACCCATGGGCCAGGTACTTGTGGGCTACAGGGAGGAAAACAGCCCTCTGAGAGCTCATAATTTCAAGAGATTAGATAAGCATCCCTGTGATAATAGTGAAGAGAAGTCCCATATCATATTGAGAAGCCCAGCTCAGATCTTTTTTTGAGCTTTAATCCAGCATCAGCTATGTATATGTCTCAAAGGCATGAGAGCATCTTCAAAAGAGAACTCACAGTCTTCCACCCCAAATTCCAATGACTCTGTTATTTTTAACTGACACCATCATTTACTCAATTTATTCATCCCAGCAGTCAGGCTCATCCTTGATAAGCACCTTGCAGCCAGTGACTGAATCTTATAAAACTTAAATTCATTTCACACGTCTCACTCTGTTCCTCTTGATTACTGCGTCCCCAAACATGAGTCAACATCCTCTGTTGCTTCAGTAGATTCAGGTTTGACCTGGATTATTGATTTTAATCCATTCTCTATAGAGTAATAAGACCGTTCTTTAAAAGACACAGCTGGTTCAACCATACTTCTGCTAAAAACATCTCAGTTAGAATTTGTCATTCTACTGTGACCAACTGTTGTGGTACATTCTGTACCCCATACTTTATGGTCTCATATAAGAGGGAAACCAAGAAAACCATGCTTTTAGATAGTAGACAACAGGTAGCACAGACTGTGATTTCTGAACTTGATCTTAGCAAAAAGGCTGAGAAGTGATAGAACTGTATTTTCTGAAGGTAATAAAACAAAGACCTCACTACTTGGAGCTGACTTCCAGGCTGCAGCAGACAGGAAGGAGGAAACAAGAGCAAGGAAATAAGGCAGCTAGGCAGCTGTTGGACTAAGGTGATGAGACTTAAGTTGAGTTATTATACCATCTAGAATTTGTGAGCACAGTACCGGAGAGGGCCTGTGAAGTCTGTTTCCATCAAGCTGCTTGGGACCCCTTGAACCAAGGCTCTTTTCGGTCCCTGACTGGCCACTCCTCTTTGTACTTCATTGTTGTCCTTCGCTTCTGTTTAGGACAGTCCTACATCTAGTACCAGACCTAATTCTGTCTGCTTTAAAATCTCTCACTTCAGCTCTGTCTGCCTTTCTCCATCTTCACTCGCCACCATCCTGCCCAAGACAGCTGGCTATCTCTCCCCAACTTGTTGCTTTACTTCTAGAAGACTGTCGTCCCCTCCACTGTATCCTGTTCCATATCAACTACCCACAATGGAAGCTAGCTCTCCTTTAAGATGATCTCACTGCATGGCCTAGTGCTTTTTATGCTCTATTTAGTTAGTAATTTTTAAATTTTTTAACATGGGCACCTATTATTTCCACCATTGTAATGATAATTATGATGTTGATATCAATAAAAACCAATGCTGGGTAATGATTGCATGGACAAATATATAAGTATTCCCAATATGTTTCTTTTTCTTTTCTTTCCCCCGAGACAGGGTTTCTCTGTGGCTTTGGAGACTATCCTTGCACTCACTCTGTAGACCAGGCTGGTCTAGAATTCAGAGAACTGCCTGCCTCTGCCCCCCCCAAGTGCTGGGATTAAAGGTGTGCACCTCCAATGCCCGGCCCCAGTATGTTTCTAACTGCACAAGTTTTGATGATCTGTGAGTAGATACGGGCATGTTCCTGGTCTCCCTGGAAGTGGCTGACCAGGGACTCATGTTCATGTAAGTTGGGAAAACCCAGGCCATATGTGTGAAGCCTTAGTCATCCCATTCACCCAAGACCTCAACTAGGAGCCAACACTGATTCTGAGAAGTGTGGGCTTCAGCATTTCTTTTCCCAGATTCTCTTTCTCAGAAGTTCGGAAGCATTCCTCAACCATGCTGCCGATCCTCACCCTCTCAGGACCACTGTGGCCTGAGAAGTTCGGCCAGGGACTCTAGGTTTACTTCTTCACTATCCTCTTACTGATCCATTTCTCACTAAGTAAGTGAAGCTTATCTTTCTGAGATCTGGTATTGCTTCCTGTGATGTCTACCGCTTGGGACTTCTGAGAGTCTCAAATAAGAAAATGAGAGGAAACTTAGTATGAAGTGGTTGAAGGGACCAGCTCCCCATTTCAGCAGCCATAACAGCCTAGCACATGCTTGCCTGACCTTGCCTTAGTCACTAGGAGGTCAGATACCTGCCTTGTGGCAAGGAACCAATCAGAAGTTAGCTGGTGGTGCTATGCTTTACGGCTCTGGGTGTGCTTTACGGACAAGTGCATAGGAATGACACACAGAGCATAGCAATCACCCTGGGAGGGCCTATGGGCCATAGCCACCAATTGACCAATCAACATAGGGCAGTCCCTCCAAGCCTGGAGGCACACCAATCCTGAGCCTGTGCGTACCCCTAGACACTCCCCTTATGCTGCCCTATAAGATCTCTATGCAGTGGCTTCTCGCCGTCTTTCCTAGCCATCCGCTGTGGTGGATGGATGAAAGGCCCGAGCTAACATGGGGTTAGCTCGTTAAACAACTACAATAAAGCCTCGTACTGTTTGCAACAAGCTTTCGACTCTGCCTGGCGATTGGGGTAGCTTGTGGTCCTGGGCAGAGATCCTGGGGCCTGAGCCTCCGGGGGTCTTTCATTGGTCACATTTCCCCTTCTCTGTTGTTCCAAAGGCCTCCAAGTGTCAGTGTCAGACTTGTTATCTCCTGATGATCTTGGGTAAAGTGTCCTTTTCTCCCATGTGTCTCTTCCCCCTCCACATGTATACGTGTCTGCAGGTGTGTGGGTTCACTTGTGTGAATGGGTGTACTTTGCATAAGTGGCTAGGGCATGCATGTGTGTGTAGAGGCCTAAAGTTGACATTAAGTGTTATCCCCAATCACGTCCTATTTAGTTTATTGAGGCAGGTCTCCTGCTGTACATAGAGCTCACCAATTCCAGCTAGCCAGCCTCCTCTGGGGATCCCATCTCTGCTTCTCAAATATAGGAATTACAGGTGGCTGCCACACTTCCATGGTCTTTCTGTAAGTTTTTGGAAATCTAAAGTCTGGTTCTCATATTTGTGGGATGTGTTTTGTCCCCTGAGCCATCTCCCCAGCGCAAAGGACTGATGGAAAGTGCTTGCAGAAGTGACGCTGCAATTCTGCCAATGCCCCTGGGGTGCTTCCTTTACTTTCACAAGCCTCCGTGTCCTCATATTTTAAATGAGAATAGCTGTGCCCACTTCTTAGTACCAGTGTGAGAATCAGAAGTAAATATGGAAAAATATTTTGTAACCTGTTCATGATCTGGTGAAAGGAGAAACTCAGGCTTGAAAGTCACTGTATGATATCTTGCATTTCCCTATCTAGGGTAGTGCAGCTAGTATTCCCATCTGTAAACTGGATTATGACTGTATCATATAATTGCTAATGTGTCTAATAACAAGAGGATGTTGGCTGTCATCTGTGATGTGTATGATCTACAGCAGGCAGTGCTGGACCCAGCATGAGGTTGGCTGGAGTGGTTGATATGGATGACAAAGAATATTTCTCACTGGTGTTGTTAGGAAATGTTGGTGTGTGTGTGTGTGTGTGTGTGTGTGTGTGTGTGTGTGTGTGTGTGTGTGTGTGTGGCTAACAAAAAGCAGCCTGGATAGCAGTCAACTCTATTATAGTCTTACACTATCCACAGACAATGCTGTCCTTTCCTACTGGTACCTTGGGCAGCTCTTTCCCCCAGTTCTAGTGGAAGGCACTGTAGTGTGCAGGTGGTACAATTCTCCACGGCTTGTGTATAAACAGCGATAGTAAAGTATACTCGATGGGATAGTCCAAGAAGGTTACAGTTCCAAAAGCCTCTTTACCTAGTGGTCTCTGGTAAAGCACCGAGGAGCAGGGCTCTCCTGGGGTCCTTTGGTGATCATGACTGGTAGGTTGGGAAAGGAGCTGTCCTGGCATTTTCTGTGGCAGTGACTTGCCTGAGCCAGCAGCTCCAGGTCTGCTGTGGCTTCCTCATGTTTGCCCCCCCTCACTTCTTCCAAGAGAAGAGGACCCAAAGTCTGGTGTGGTGGGGCATGCTAGGATCCCAGTGCTCAGGACACCGAGGCAAGAAGATTACCATAAGCTCAAGACCAACCTGGGCTACATAGTAAGACCTTGTTTCAAAAACAACAACCAGCCCCAATAAACAACAAAATATAAAGAAAGGTATCAAGTCCTCTCCACAGCCCAGGGCACGCCTTACAAACAAGCGGTGTGTGCTGGGCTGGTGGGGAGCTCTGGTGCCTGCCACTCACATGACCTCTGAGCCAATCTTTTCTGGGTGTGGACTGTTGCCAAGGGTGACGCCATGATGAAGGAATTTTACTTCTTGCTATTTGGCCTGGAATCAAACTGCTTGGGAGATGGTGCCTGGGCATTGTGTGAGGAGGAAAGTGCCCAGGCTCAGGCAGGCAGTGACAGGACATGGAGCCAGCCCCTGTTTAGTGACAATAAGCCAGGGTGAAGGACATGGAAAAGCCGATGCCCTGGAGAAGCACAGCTCTGGCCTTCTGGAAATGTCCCAGCTGTGGCTTCACACTGCTCCCTGGAAAGAGGTCTCTTGTAGGTCCTTCTAAGATGAGAGACACAGCATTTTTCCAGATAATTAGGGCTCTAGCTCTCTTCCTCTGCCTTCATTCAATCAAGGTTACTGTGGGAATCCCACAGAATGGCCTGAGCTGCATTGAACTGTAAGTGGAGAATGACAAGTTACCACTCCACTGTTTGAATCTGGAACCAAGCTGCAATGTTAATTTCCCATAAATGCAGTCAGTCATTTTTTGTTTTGTTTTTAAACAAACACAACCCTAGTGGATCATCTGGAGCCTGAATCCAAACCTCTATGTGTTCTAAAATTAATGAACCAGAACCGAATTATAGAACAGAAACCCCTTTTGAATGAAAACACTATTTTATCCGGCTTGTTGGACCAGGGTTTGTTTTCTGTCTCTTAAAAAAATGGGAAGCCATCCATTTTAGAAAATATCACTCAATGCACAAAGTACTAGGAAAACCCCACAAATTTAAAGATGGATGTTACCTATAGCTCCTTCAGTGGGATATTTTCATAACTTTTCCTATGCATAAGAATAATTCCATTTTTGTTTTATATAAGTATTCTATGGGACTATTTAATTGCTTTTTTACTTTTATGACTATCTTATGGAATAGTTCCATGTCAATATTCAGAAAGCTGTTTTATTCTTTTTAATGAGTCTTAATAATAACCAATATTCCATTGGTTCATGATAGTTTATTTTGATAATTGTCTACTGATGACTATTTAGGTTTCTTCTATAATTTTATTTTGACAAAGAATGCTTCCTTGAATATTTGAATTGTGATGTCTGCTTTAGACTTAAAGTGTGTCTGAAACAAAGACAATACTTCTACATCCCGTCTTCCATGGAAACATAATAATTTTAATTTTTGTTATTGGTAATGAAAATACCATTTCTCCATTCTCTGGTGTGCTAGATTACCAGCACTGTAACAAAAGTTCTGACGCAGACTACTTATTAAGAAAAAGAGGGTTATTCAGTTCACAGTTTTGGAGGTTTGGGAGCATGGTGGTGGTGTCACTAACTGAGTCCTGGTGAGGACCTTGTGACAAATGGTGAATGGGAATGGAAAGAGTAAGAGTTAGAGCAGGCAGTAGTGAGGAAGAAGGGTCAGGCTTGCTCTCTTCATAGCAACTCTGTCACAAAACTGCCAACAAGTGTCAGGAGCACATTACCAGTGACCATGGGCCTCCCACTATTTTCTGCCTCTAAGGGGTTCTCACATGTGTCCATATTCCTAGCCTGGAAACTAAGTCTGCCATCACCTGAACCTTTGAGTGGGTGCAAACCACCACACCTAACAGTAACCTGTTATAGTCTGTCACTCTAATGGTCCTTCCATATCTCCAAAGGGGGACCACAGAGCACAGGGGGACCAACTGTTGGTTTTGCTAAATTTGGGGAAGGACCCTCAGACATGACAGTTCTAGTTTTAAAACTAGGAAACTCATGAGCAGGCTGAGACAAGTTGATTACCGTGTACAGACCATGATTGCTGTGTACACAGGATCTCTGTGAGAGCTGCACAGGCTCCATGCTGTGTTTTCTCTGATACCTGGCCTGAGGTGGCTAGATTGGAGTCCATTACATTCCTTCTCTAGGGAATTTGCTTTGAGTACAAAGAAATTGTTTCTCACCAGCAGGAACTAGGTTTGCAGTTTTAGTACAATAGGGTGACCGAGAAGCTTTAGTTAGCTAGGCACCAGCTAGAGAGATGGGGAGAAGAAGGGGGGTGGGAAAGCAAGATGAACTGGTTGTTAGAGGGGGCAAGCTCTTGGAATAACTGTCTTCTCCATGCAGAAGCAAGATTCCTCAACATCCCATAGTCCTTCCCATGGTCCCTCCTCCTTCTCACACTCCTTTCCCTTCTTCATGTGTGCATAGATGCACAGAGGCCCAAGGCCAACGTCAGATATGGACAAGTGATTACTGCATGTCACACTGCAGCTTCATGATGAGATTTTTAATTTTTCCTTTTTCAATTTTTTCCCTTAAATTTTGTTTTATTGAGGGAGGGCAGGGGACAGGTGTAAAGGAATGGGGAAATGAATGGGATCAAGATGCATGATGTGAAAGACACATTAAAAAAAAGAAGTCTTCGATGGATCTTCAAGATCTTATTCATTGAGGCAGAGTCTCTACATTGAATGTAGAACTGTCTGATTCTTAGTCTGGGTAGCCATTTTTCTCTTGGGCTCCTACATCTCCTCCTCCTGAGGAGATACAGGTGGGCTGCCATGGTCTCCCAAGATATATGTCAAGTTCAAACTCTGGCTCTTGCTATTTGCATGATAAGCTCTTTAACCATGGTGTTACCCCCCACCCCTCCTTTTTTTGAGACATAGCAGCCCAGGCTCGTGTCTGAGTCTCTTGCTTCTGGCCTTCATAGTGCAGGATTGCAGATGTGAGGTCACACCCAGACCGAAGACCTTTCCTGATCTCTTTCTTTAGATTTCTGTGTGACTATCCACAATAACTACCAATACACCCCCCTCTCTCTCTGTTTCTCTCTCTCTCTCTCTCCCTCTCTCCCATTTTCTGTCATTTGAAGGAATCAAAGTTGTTAGCCAGCTGGTTCCATCCTCCAGGGTACCATGCCAGGCACTATCATCCTTGCCAATGGACTGGTCCACAGATCAGAACTCTCATGATCTGGCTAGCCTGACTGGCCCAGATGTGCTTCCTGTCTGGTTTGGTTGGTGGTTGTATGTATTGGACACTGCCAAGCTGAACACTATCTTGGAGTCTCTGGCTTGTAGGAGTCTATCTCAGGCCAGGAGTAGGTGAAGAATGGGTCCTCTCATGGAGTATCTGCTGCACACTCTTCATGAGTTTAGCTTGGCAATATGCCTCTTCTTGCCAACACAAGCTCTAACCTCCTGACCTGGCTGCTATCATCTTGGAGCCTCCTCTACTTCCTGGCCCTTCTGGTTTTTTAATGCTATTCTGATAACCTCATCCAGATGTCTTGAGTGGGTAGGATTTCACCTCCATGGTTCAATCAAGGCACTGGGCCAGGCTCTTTCCTCTGCCAGGAACTTACTGTCATGTTCCCACAGAGGGGGCTTTTCTTCATTAGGTTTTGGCAGTAACGTAGAGAGATCTACCTTGATTATCTTTGCTAACACAGTTTCCATGTCTCCCCACCTCTTGTTCACCTTCATTCACAGCTGCACAATGATTTATTTCCACACTAGACTTAGTTATTTAAATGTAAAATGCTACCACACCTCATGTGTTTGAACATTTGGTCTGATGCTGATGGTGCTGGTTTTGGAGACTGTAGATTCTTTCGGACTTGGGTCCTATCTGGTAGATGATGTAGGGCAGTAGGGTCTAAAATAGAGGGTTACACCTGGTCCCTGCCCCCAACCCTAGGTCCTTACTTCTTGAGACACTGAGATGTAGCAGGTTACACAGCAAGTTCCTGCCACCATGGCTGGTGCCCCAACAGCCATCATGCCTTCTCCATCACACAACTTTGAGCCAGCAAAGAATTTTTTCTTTGCTTCTTGTCTTCCCTGATAGACTTTGCTTACTGTACCCTGGTGTCAGGGACAGTGTCTCTCAGGTCAGTTCCTCAAGTGTAGACTATTGTTTGTATTTGAGATTTCTCTTGGAGGCCTGGCTGCCAGCTAATGGACTCTGAGTAATAATCCTTAGGGCTCATTTGGTTTGCCCACTGATGGGTTCACTGTCAGTGGATTAATCCTCTCTGATGGAGTAATAACCTGATGTCATGTTTGAGGTTGTAGAAATGTAAGGTGGTGGAGCTTAGTTGGAGTAACATGCTTTGGGGGACTATGTCTTGTCACAGGCTCTTTTCCTCCTCTGTCTCTCTACTTCCTGGATCACTTGAGGGGAGTAGCTTGGCTTTGTTTCATATTTTCTTCTATGACTTTGCTTACATCTCAGACCCAAAACATTGGGGGCCAGGCAACCCTGCACTGAATGAAGCCTCTGAAATTGGGAGCCAAATCAAACCTTCCCTTCCCTAAGTCATTTTCCACAACAGTGAAAACTGAATCAATGAACTAATGATAGGAAAGACCCTTGCCACAGCATAGGGGCCTCGGAGCCTTTCTATGGTTTGTCTGGGTTGCAACTGAGCTCTGTAGCTTACAAGATCATGTGATGACTTGTGCTACACTTGTGTCAGCAAATCTAACTTCCTGCTGGGCTTGACCTCTGCTGACCTACCCAGATCATCTTCCTTTTGTTCTGTTCTAACTCAGCTTCAACCTGAGTTAAGCCATCTCTGGGCCTTCATTCATTCTCTCCCCTGTATCCCTAATGTGCCTCCTTTTGTTTTGTCTGCAGCTAAGAGAAATCTGTGATGTGATTTTAAAATACCTCCCAGGCTGGACTTATGTCATTTTCACCTGTTCCTCCTTCAATACATGTATCCTAAGTGTCTCCTTATTCATTTGCTTGTTTGCTCTTATGTAATGACTTCCCTGCACTCCTGAAGTCATTTTAATTTTCATTATCTTTAAAGACACCATTTTGGTCTATCTCTATATCCACAAATCCAGAATGCTCAAGATTGCTTACTGAATGAATGAATGAATAAATGAACAAGCAAATGGGATATGTTAAATATCAAAGTCAGCCACTTCAACAGATGGCCCCTAACAATTTATTTACATTACATAATCCATACAACATATTAATTCAGTCACTCACTAGAGAATTTCATAGTCAAATCATCAAGGATAGGTCAGAAGATGATATTCTCAAGAATAAAGATTGAATACTTTATATAAAGTATTTTACAGGTTTTAAAGACTTAAAATTAATTTCCTGCTCTATGTACAGTCCAGCATCAATGTACATCTGTCCCTGTGTTACTTTTCTCATGTGTGTGTTTGCATGCACACACATACAAGAAGCCATAGTCCACATTGGGTGTCCTCTTCAATTACTCTCTACCTTATTTTTTGAGAGAGGGTCTCTCACTGAGCCTGACACTCACCTATTGGGCTACACTGGCTGGCTAGCAAGACCATGGGCTCCTCTCTCTCTGTTTGCCAAGCTCTGGGATTACAAGTGCAGTGTGCACTTGTAAACTGCAGTTGGCTTTGTGCATGAGTGCTAAGGTGAGCTTGGGTCCTTCATTATCATTTGGTAGGAACTTTACCTACTAAGCCATTTCCCTATCCCTCCAATGCCAGGTTACATTGAAGTATCACCTCCGCCCTCTTACTAGATTATTTTGACCTTTATTGCCCAGGTGTCTGGGGCTTCTATTCAGAATTTCTAATATATTCCAGAAGACATATTCTAGAGAGCACCATCACAGACACCACCACCAAAGGAAACTATACCAGAGGGGAGAAGAAGCTGCTGGATTATCCTATGAGGTGATGATGTTCCCAGGTCCCCATTATTTGTCACTGGAGCAGAGGCACCTCTAAGATAGGCACAAGGGACACAGAGAACCATGTGGCCCAGTCCCACACATGGCTCAGGACAGTGTTCTTACAATACAGAACATCTTTCCTGGAAGGCTGTCAGTTGATAAGCCTGCCCTTAGTGGAAAGCAGCCAAGCCCTGGGTGTCCAGAAAGGGTTTGTATTTCAGTTGAAATCATCTCCTTAAGGCACTCAAGGTCTGTTGATCTTTGTGTTAATTGAAAATAGTGTTGTACAACAACCAAGGGACTCTGAAGAGATCACTTCTCTCTGTGACTCAGAGTCTCCCTACCAGTACAATGAGAATTGGTCTGGATGATCTCTAGGGGCTCTTTCATGAATCAGTGCTCCTTCATTTTGTCTGGGGATAGAGGTTCAAAAGTATGGGGTATCCAGGACTCTCTCTCTCTCTCTCTCTATATATATATATATATATATATATATATATATATATATATATATGGTGTGTGTGTGTGTGTGTGTGTGTGTGTGTGTGTGTGTGTGTGTGTGTGTGTAAGAGAGAGAGGGGGCAGAATTGTGGACCAACTGGGACTTTCAGTTCCTGTTCTTCTACTTTCTAGAAGTACCTTTGGCAACTCTAGATGACCGGACTATAGGAATAGCTCATGTCCTATGTACTAATTGTTTGACAAACCCTTCCGAAAGTGTTATTTAAATCTTGATATCAAAACCACCACAAGACATTGTAATCTCTGGTGGAAATAGCTTTCATGCTGGCTGTAGTGGGATCATTTCTTTCATCTCTTTCCTCCCTCATTTGTAAAGTGATGTCACACTTGTGCCTCTCTGGTACTGGGAGAATGACACATAGCAGTAAACACAAGGCACCCAACGTTGTGAGTGGGCATGACAAATGCCCAGTTACTACTCACCTCTGTCATCCATTTCCCATGGCATTTATTAAAGTATGCTTGCAGAGAACAACGTCCCCCAAGTACCTTCTAATGGACATAACTTCCTGCCCAAGATGTTTCCCACAAGATGAGATTTAAAGGAATTTTATGGTTGAATACATTAGGAAAATTCTGAGCCCACACTCCTGTCCTGAGCTAGTGTTCAGTGACATGTGGGTAAACCAGCTTTCTGAAAACACGGATAAAGCCACAGATCTGTAGCACGTTCTGCTTTCCATGATATAAATATTCCTACAACAGCCAAGCTCAAGTTACCAAAGTTACATCACTGAGCTATCCCAGATGACTTGCAGAGTAACTGTGTGTGTCATAGTCTCCATGTGCCCTATAATAACCTGTTTTTGCTTTATTTGACTCCGTTCTTCTCCAGAATCTTAGACCACAGAAGTCCTTCACCTCTGAATCATCCTCTCTTATCCAGAAGGACTGGTGTGTCCTAGGAAATCACTTCAGGAAGTGTTGGTATGAAGTATCTCACTTTTTCTCTTCTAAAAACATTGATTTTCATTAAAACAGTGAAAATGTTTTTGTAAAATTAGGGGCAGCAAGCAAGGAAAGGAATGCAGAGAAGACACAGCTCCCACCTTTCATGGAGAGGGTGACTGACACATGAAGTGATTATAGAATGACAGGCTAGATCTAGAGATGGGGACCCTCTGAAGAGCTGTGGCTGTAGAGACAGCCCTTCCTGTAATGTGGCTATTGGCTGAGCCTTGGAGCAGAGGAAAGCAGCTGAGTGTTTGGAGAGACTCAGAGGGCAGAAAAGGGTACTATGCTTGGGTAGAGCCTGAGCAAAGACCTAGACAATGCATGGGCATCTTCATTCCCTTTAGGCCTTTCCTGGGGTAGATGGAGTGTCGCTCACAGAGCAAAGCTTCCTGCTAAGTTTCCTCACCTCTTCATGCCTGCCTGTCAGGCCCATGTCTCTGAAACTGGGTATATACCCATGTGTTCACCTGTGTGACATTCTAAGGTTTCCAACCACACTACTATATTCATGGGTGTACCTCTTGTGGACTTAGAATGTAATTGTTTTGGGTGAAAGCAGTTGCTAGTATGCAACACTGGACAAGAACTATACTATTCCTCCTACTAGCCACAAACCATTAACCTTTACCATGCAACCTAGAATCCTGTGAACAGTCAAGATACTTCATTGGGAAGCAATAAGAGATGCTCCTTTTTGTGGTGGTAATGCCTACAAAACCTAAAATTTACAACCAACTATGCCACTGATATACACCCATCATCACCACGTGTTTCTTATCCCTCTAAATGAAAACTCTAGCCCTATCAAATACTTATTCCCATCCACTTGTTTTTGCTGTTATTTGTTGATCACTGTTTGTATCTGTATTAGTTACTTTTCTTGTCACTTTAACCAAATACCTGCCAAGATCCATGAAGGAAGGAGGGACTTGTTTTGGCTCACAGTTCAAAGGGATACAGCCCATCATATCAGGGAAGGCATGGTGTGGGGACAGAGGGCAGTTGATCTCATTGCATCCACAGTCAGAAAACAGAAATATGAAGGCTGAATTTAATTGGCTTCCTTTCCTCTTTCTTTTTCTCCTTTCATTTAACCTGGGACTCCAGCTGCTGAGGTGTCACTGCTTACATGCATGGTGGGTCTTCTCAGTTAAACCTCTTTCAGGAAGCTATCATTGATAACCACTGAAGGTGTTTCTCATTAGTACTCTTGGTTTTTCTCTACCCATAAAGTTGATAGTTTAAGTTAACCACAATATGTTCACCCCTCTCCACTTGACATCAAAACATATTATTTCCTTGGTGTCCAACCTTTTGGCTTCCCAGGTATACACTGCTATTTACAAAATTCATGCTTGAGCATGGCACAATAGAGGTACCCAAAATAGCCAAACTGATCTAATGTTTCAAATAAGGTTTCAGCTTTGTGTTGGGCCTCATTTGTAGCTGTCTTGGGTGCTTATGGCACTTAGATTCTGGGTTGCATAGCCCTACAAGTTTGAGCCATACAATCATGAGCACTATTCTAAGAAACTGAATTGATCAACTTACCTACCCCTGATACAAGCTTATGTGATAACTCTCTCTACTTAGGAAGATTCTGAAGTTGAGATACTCAAAACTGCTGAGCTAGCAAGCAGCAGACCAGAAAGTAAGCTCAGATCTAACTCTAGGCTCACAATGTCCTACTCCTGTCTACTTTGGGGCCAAGACAAGTCTCAACAAGAGAGAACCCCTGGAAAACCCTGTGAGGCTCCTGGTAGATGAAGGCTGGAAACCCATTGGCTCCAGAGCTTATCATCACCTATGTCTCCCTTTATGGTTGGAACATGAAATGACCCCACAAAGGCTCATGTATCTTATAACCTGGTAGGGTTTTTGTTTGTTTGTTTGTTTGGAGGGGAGGTTGTCGACCCTTTAGGAGGTGACACCTGGTTAGTGCAAGTAGATTGGCCCCACATCTCTGATGTCTGCTTCCCCCCAGCTATTTGCTTTCTAGTCCTGTGAGAGTACTCCCGCCACCATAAACTCCACCTTGCTTTCTCTGTCTCCAAGAAGTGTACCCTCTTGAACACAGGCATGTGTGGCTCTGTGAGCCCTCACAGTGTTTACTAATGTAAACTGTAACTGTTCAAGATCCACTCACTTCAAGCTCGGACACAGATCTGAGGCAACTCATTTCTGTTGTTTCTTCAGCCTTCTTGGTGTGAGATTCACAGGGTTTAATTGTGCAGCCTGGGTGTCTTTTCAAGCTGCAGCAGAGCAGAGTAGAAGGGAATGGGCTGAGGGATACTGTGTCTGGTTGTAGGCCATCAATACAGGGTGTTCCCACCCTTTTCCCCAACCTCTTTAGCTCCTTGTTACCCTCCACTTGCTAGCATAAACAGCCCAGATTCTTCCCAAGTAAGACCACTAGTTTCCTGTATCCCTATACTCTTAGGAGCATCAAATCTCTGACTTCCATGCTCTGACAAGGAAACGACTATAGAGTCTTTGAGCAGAGAATGGCTACTGATGGGATCTGAGGCAGGCACATGGCCTAAAATGGCCAAACATACTATGAGATAAAACCAAAAGGCTGAATCAAATCAGGAAAGGTGGGCAATATAAAAATATGCACAGCAGATTCACATATTGGTATTATCAATCACAGACTGTAAGATAATTGATGGTTAAGGGAATAAAATATAGGGAAAATTTACGGATATAAAATAAAAGCCAGCTGGAAATTCTAAAACTGGAAGATGCACTAATGCATTTTCAGGTTCAATGTTAGTTTAGACACAGCTGAAGAAAGGATCAATGAACAGGAACTTAAGTGAATACAGTGTGTACATGATTAGCTGCACCCTGCGATCCAATACTCACAAATCCCCATTTATTGCTTCCTGAAAGCATCCTGAGTTCATACAACACACACACAATCTTTGTGCTATCTACTACATATGATCTACTGTTCTGTGATCTCAGATGGGTTCTCCATAACCCTGCATCTACTTGTTCTTCCCAAGTCTTCCATTTCTATTTTCTGAGAGAATTCTTACCATCCAAGGATCATGTACTTGCCACCTCCTCTATGATCCTTTCTCAGACTCTGTCCTGTTTGAGATGTAGAGGTGTGTGTGTGTGTGTGTGTGTGTGTGTGTGTGTGTGTGTGTGTGTGTGTAGGGATGATTTAAAAATAGTTACACGAATACACATTATTTAATTCATAATGTCTTCTTCTAGAGTGGGACTTGACCCAAGATACTTATCCTTTTAATCTCAATTCTTAGCATAAATGCCCAGCAAAGAGTTGGTTTTGGATACATGATGAATTATGCAATATCTAAATTCCTTTCAGACTCACTTATTTGTAATAAGATACTTATAGGTTGGATAAAGTAATCCAAGTGATGCTGTGACTTGTTGCTTCTTTGTTCACCCCCAGTCCAGGACTCCATCAGAATACAAGCCCCATAAAGACAAGATTGGTCCATACTGTTCTGTTTACTGTTGAATCCCAAATGCCCACATACATTAAGTGTTCGGAAGTAGCTTACCAAGTGAAGAAAATACTGCCCCTAATATCCTGGATGGGAAGGGAGGTGATGGGGGACAGCTGGACATCCAGCTTGGGCTTTTCAGGTCCAGTGAGAACTAGACTCCAGAAGGCACACAGAGCCCCACAACAGAGGAGAGAAGCTGCAGAGAGAAGCTCTGGAGAGAAGTTTGGTGACTTGGCAAATTCAGGACCTAATCTTGGTTTAAGTTTTGGTCTTATCCCTTTAAGGACAACAGTAGTACCTGCCTGGGGTGCTTCCTTCCATGTATATGTATGTGTGGCACATGTGTGTATATATGCTTCCATGTGTGAGGGTGCACATGTATGTCTGTACATTTTATGTGCCTGCATGTAAAGGCTCAAGGTTAACATTTGGAGTCCTATTTGATAGCTTTCCCCTTTACACACTGGGGCAAGGTCTCTCAATTGAACTAGAGCTTACTGATGTGACTAGTCTTTCTAGTCAGCTTGCTCCAGCTTTCACTGACTCTGCTGAGCACTGGAATTACAGGTGGTCTTATAAGTCCCTTGGGTGAGTGCTAGGGATTCAAACGCTGATCTTCATGCTTGTAAGGCAAGAACTTCCACCACAGGGTCACCTCTCCAGCCCTGGAGTGCTTTCTCAATGAGACTATACTTCCAGCAACTTTTACATGTCTTTTCATTCAACCCTCTCCATACAGCCTTGGGCTTGCTGCTGCTGCTGCTGCTGTCTACAAATGAGGAAACATGCTCAGAGATCCTCTGTGACTTTCTCAAGCTCCCAAAGTATAAGCAAGAGCCTTAAAACTTTAACCTAGGCTATTTTTGTTTTTCAAGGGTCATCACAACCTGCCTTGTCCAAGGCACACACTTCACAGAACCAAGGCTACAGCCTAGGTCTGAAGACCCCAATCTGTGATATTCTCACTGTGTAATGTACAGCAGTGTTGAGTTTTATCCAGCTCATGAGCCAATACCCACAGGACAGCAGAGAACACCAAAGACCAGAATCCACAAATGAGGTATGGTGGTTTTATAGCCAGTGGTCTTCCTGCTATGCTGCTACAGCTGGCATCTCAACAGTCCAATGTCATGAAGCTGCTGTCATTATTGGTGTCTAACCTGGATTCCAGGCCAAAGACCTCAGCATGAGAGGAAGGCCTGGGGCCAGAAGATCCTCCCTGTCTATGTCTCTGCCTTTGCTTCCAGCCTACCTCTCAGCAGCCCCTCTCTGCCCCTGAGCTAGCTCTGGACCCAGAGCAGGTGAGGAATGTCCTTCTTTGCAGATGCCCACAGTCAGGTTCTAGGAGGCTTTTCCTTTGTCTCTGAGATTTCCCTGGCTGTGGCTGCAGCCAAGAAGCCCGTTTCTCATTAGCTGTACTTTTCCTGTACAATGAAGTGCTCATTGAACCCATAGAAGCAAGAAAGTCATTTACACTCAGAGAAGACAGGCATGCCAGCCTTGCCAGTGTATTACTCCCTGGCTCATTTTATCTCCTTCATAGAGCTCTTTTTTTATAATTTTTTTAAAATTTAAATTAGAAACAATCTTGTTTTACATGTAAATCCCAGTTCCCTCTCCCTCCCCTCCTCCCCTGCCCCCCACAGATCCCCTATCTCATCAGGAACTACAGATGCAAGCACAATAAACAGAATACAAGAGATGGAAGAGCTCTTGACGAATGAGTGGCTACTTCTGTTGACAACTATGCCTAGACACAGCCACATGCAAAGGTGGTCCTAGGGGCTGGGGAGGTGGTGACTCTCTTTCAGTAGGAGAATTTGAACAAGAAAACCACATTGTGACTGCAGTTATCTGCCCCCTTTCTCTGCCCCAACCTTCCTCCTGATTGTTCTAATCTTGGGTTTCTCCAATAAAAGCCACAAAAACCATCTGCCCACCCATCCTCATTATATTTCCCTCATTCACCCTTTCTGCCATAACTCACCCCTTCCTCAATTATGCACTCATCTTCCCTTCTTTTTAGCATCCCTTCCTCCACCGTTCATCCACTCCCCCCTTCATCATCCTTTCCTCTTTCCTGCCCTCCTCCACTATCCACTCACCCATGCTGATGCAAACTTATGGGTACAGTTTCGTGAAATGTGAGAACCAGGGAAATTCTTGAACACAGCTTTGAATAAGCCGGGCTCGTTCTTTCCGATTTTGCCAATGAAGAAATGGAAGTCTGGATGGTTAACTTGTTCCAGGTTGTGCATCAAGTTCATGGATTGTTGAACAAATATTGATAGTTTTTTTTTTTTAATGCATGGGGCCCCTCCACCTTCATCCCCACAGGTAAGATGGTATGAATATACTCACAAAACATGCATCTTATGATTATTGCCATTCTGGTAATTAAGCACGACAATGTCAGGTGACAGCAAATCCATGTGGCAGTGGGTGTGCTGAGTGATGGGTGAGCAGAGAATGAATTATGACAGGGAGGCTAAGAAGTGTCTCTGAGGAGGTAACTTCCAAGGGAGGCTGCTCCAGGTGGGGGGACAACTAGTACAAAAAGGTCCTGTGCTGAGAAATAAGCTTGGTTTGAGAAACAGAAAGGAGCCACTATGGTAAGCATAAGAGCCAGAAGAAGTGTGGAATAAGAGTTCAGCTGGCCCCATTCATCCTGTAGGGCCTAAAACCATGTAACGAGCTTAATATAAATATTGGCCCAGTCAAAAGCCATAGAGGTTTTAAGCTGGATGCTGACAATAAGTGCTTTCTATGAAGAGTCCTCTGGCTGGGACTCTAATGAAGTCAGGGGACAGTGTACAGAACAGGGCTGGCTAGAGACTCCTGGGGTAAAGGAAGTGAAAGATGCTGGCAGCTACCTCTGTCTGTCCCCCGCCATGATGGCAGTAGCACAGTGGACAGAGAGGACAGTGTGAGGGATTGTTTGGAACACAGGGCAGACCAACTATATTCTTCATGTGACCTAGATACGTGGGCCGTGAAGAGGAAAGACAGGTGGACAGTTTCAGCCTGAGTGGCCTGGGTCTATCCCCATGCCACTTAAGAGAGGAGGAAGGCCAGGGTAGAACAGAGCAGCTGCTGTGGAGCTCAGCTAGACAGGCCCTCCAGACACTCAGGGAGCTGCAGGCAGAGGTCTGAGAGAGTGGCCAGGACATGTTCGCTGTGGGTGTCACCAGTACTTGGCATCAATATACAAACCACAGGGTGTGCGTGTGCGCTGCATCTCCTAGGGCCAGGTCCTCTTGATAGCCTAATTCAGGGCTACTAGGATGGGTCTTTCCCAACCTCTACACTACCTCCAGGCCAGAAAGGAGCTCTGGAACTTTCATGATTCCAACTAGGCCTGCCTTCTGGGACCATCTCTTAAGCAGACACAGAGCTCACCCAGGATTATGGGGTGGTGGTGGGTGTATAGAGAGTCAACACTGAGCTTCTTAAGATAGGAAGTCCAGACTCTCCAAAAGCAGGAAAAAAATTATACCTCTCATTCTTATGCTAGAATAGATACTTTGTGGAGTTGATACTCAAAAGGAAACTGGATCCATGTTGTCCTTAGAATGTGCTATGACTACAAGATGTGGCATTTGTTGTCACATAGCCATACCTCGGTCGTCATGGTAACATTGTGTATGATACAGGACTGGGGAAATGCGGCTACCACCTGACATGTTGGGTCTGATACCCTCATGGCTTCACCCATCCCTGTCACATGTGTTGGGGTCAGATATGAAGACTTAGGTTTTATGGGGGTAGCTCTAGGGGAGTGCCTATGTAAGAAAATAGAAGGTGGAAGAGGGCAGGGTGGCATCTTTGCATGACATCCTCAAAGGACAGGAGGCACTGGACTATTTTGGAGTGACTGTAAGACCCTGGTCCCAGGTGAACCAGACTACAGCCATTCTTGCAGAGTCCCTAGAGGACCTCCTAAAGAAAAGGTCCCCCAAAGGCTTTGTCTAAACTTAAAATGATGCTTAAGTGCCCTTCTCTCTGGCTTCATCTCCCACTACTTTCCTCTGCTTCTGGACTCCAGGAAGGGAGTCACCAGCTCTGGCTCTCTCTCTGTCCTTTTATACCTAGACTCCTTCTGCCTCAAAGGTATAGGCTGCATCCAACACAGGCTGGGGAGCAACCCCTCTGGGCCTTTGCCGCCATAGCTTCACATAGGCACAAGACTCACTTGCTCAGCCAGTCTGACCATTGGCATGCAGCCCGGCTTGCTTTCCCTTCATCCAGACACCCACAAAGCAAACAAATATAGGTGCCTTATTTTTAAGACGATCTAAGGAAACACAGCATCAGTGGAAAAGATACAGAAACAAGTGTGCTAACAGAAAACTGAAGCTCAGTTTCATGAGGGGCCACTGAGGTGGCTAGAACAGGTGTCAGAGTTGGCCCACAAAGGTTCGAGTTAGAGTATCTATACACTGGCTCTCATCCTTCTTGGTTGGAGGTCACACAGGCCAACACACACACACACACACACACACACACACACACACACACACACACCAATCCCTGTGTATGCAGAAACATTCACTCATCATAGAAAAATGTCTCATAAGAAGGAGGGGAGATATGGGGAAGCCTGGGATCTGACTACAGAGGGCACCAGTGAACTCCAGAGGAGATAGAAGAGATATAGGGTGGAGCTTCCCCATCCTAGTCAGTGCTTTTCCAACCAGACAATCTTCATTGTTCCTTTAAATTTCCTATCTGTATCTGAAGTCTTCTTACTAATGTATCCAGCAACGTGTTAACTTGATGTTCCTTACATCCCCAGGTAGAACATCAGCTACACAAGAGCAGGATCACACACCCTTCTCTCCTCAGGGCCTAGTACAAAATAGATCCTCAATGAATATTAGTAGAATGAATGAATGAGTCAGTGAATGAATACAGTACTCCTCGGACTGGTGACTGAAGACTTCTAGGGAGGGTGACCTCCCTAGGTAGGGAGGTGACCTCAGACAGCTAGGTAGATGTAGAAGAAGACAAGTAGAAGACAAGAAGACTGGGGGGAGGAGAGGGGTGACAGCCAGCCAGGGATAATTACAATTGATACTTGCCTGTCTTCATCTGGTTTTTGTTGTTGTGATAAAATACCCTGACCAGAAACAAAAACAAACAAGCAAACAAACAAACAAAACCAACTTGGGGATGAAAGAGTTTATTTGAGCTCACAGTTCCAGATTATAGTGCACCATAATGGGAAAGCAAGGTGGCAGGAGCTTAAACAGCTAGTCATATCACATCCACAGCCAAGAGCCTAGAAAAGTAAATGCCTGCTTTTGCTCATCCCACCCTCTTCACTCTTACACAGTCTAGGACCCAAGTATAGGGTATAGTGCCACCCACAGTGGGCTTGGTCTTCCCATATCAATTAACATAATCAAGATTGTTCCCACAGAAGTTAACCTGATCTAAGCAATTCCTCACTGAGACTCTTCTCGGGTGATTCAAAACTGACAATTAAAATTAACCACCACAGATGTTTTGTGGGGGCATCTTTGGTGGACCTTCAAAATAACTAAGGAATATATGAAGAGTACAGAATGAAATCCTACTACCAAATTTGGGGACTTTCACACCAATAGTCATTGCATTATTAAGAACACTAGTTGAGCATGGTGGCTTACATCTGTAGTCTTAGACTTTTGGTAGTTAAGGTGTGTTGCCATGAATTCAAGGCCAGCCTTGGCTACAATATGAGAAACTGACTCAATAAAACAAAAAGTAAGAGTGAAGGAGGGAAGGAAGGAGGGAGGGGGTAAGGGAGGGAGGAAGGAAGGAAGGAAGGAGGGAGAGAGAGAATATACTTAGGTACTGATGTTTGTACAAACACTTCTTTTAATGCATGAGAGTAGGTCCAAGGTCACCCTGATGACATCACTCTTGCTGACTAATAATCCAATCTATTTTCCTGAGTGGGACAGATGAGACTGGATTTACAGCCTGCACATATTCAATGGGTATGTGAAGCATGACCCATTTTAACAGCATTGCCATGGGACAATGTGTTGAATGACACTGGAATCCCTGCTTCTCCAGTCACTTCAAGAGTGACCTTGGACAATGCATACACATTTTTAAGCCTTGGTTTCTTCTTTCTACAAAATGTGGATGATAAGGCCACCTTGTAATATTACTGTGGGCCTTAGTAGAGTTTGATAGTGTTCCTGCACTTAGACAGTATTCTATAGATAATGACTGCTTCTATTACAATATCACAAGCAATCACAATATGGATGTTAGCTGTTAATAGCATGAGCAATTGCAGCATGGATGACAACTGTAGAGGCTTAGACCATGCATGATGGCAATGCACCAGGCTCCACCTGGCTAGGTAATAACTGCCATTGTAATCATAGCACATTGGTATTGTTCGTATTATTGGTATTGTGCATGTCTCTTACAATGGCATTGCCCCAGACAGAATATCCATAATGATAGCTTCTATTACTGAGTGCATACCTTGAATACATTTCCTCTTATTGGCCCAGCTGAACCTACTGTGAGTGGGCTGTATTATGTGGTTCTAGTCTGGTCCCATCCGATATTGCCCTTGATTGATTCCTATCACTTTGATGCTTACCAAGTAGCCACCTGGGCATGCTGTGTCTTCCCATGGGTTTCTGAGGAAGGAAGGGTCCATACTTACAGAGGCTAGGATTCTCTAACTTCAGCTGATTTTTTGATCAGTCAACAGATTGGAATTTATTTCATGTTGATTCATTGTCCTCCTGTCCTCCTTCTTGGTGTGTGTGTGTGTGTGTGTGTGTGTGTGTGTGTGTGTGTGTGTGTGTAAGTATATACATGTATTGGCATTTGTATGAATGCAGGTACATGTGCGAACATGTGTTCACAGGCATGTGAGTGCACATGGAGACCAGATGACAACCTTGAGTGTTTTTCCTTGGGTGCCATCTACTTTGTTGTATTTGAGACAGGGTCTCTCTCTGGCCTGTAACCCACCAAGTAGGTGAGGCTAACTAGCCAGTTAGCCCCAGAGTCCCTCTGCCTCTGCTTCCCTGATGCTCTGATTACAAAAACATGACCCAACACATATACTTTTCACATGAGTTCTGGGGGACCACTTAACCAACTGAGCTATCTCTTAGACCATAGTCCCATATCTTGATTGGAGATGAAGAACTGAAAACGTCTTAAGAGTACTCTGGTCAAAGTGCTAATTGTGGATCCAGTGTCATCTTGGGACAATAATGTGAGTTTGGCTTACACACATTTAACATTAAATGGTGAGTTTGCTGATTAATTCAGGTTTGGGAACGTGCATACCCTCAGAGATGTGGTATGATCCATGGGTATTTCCATGTGCAGCCATTCTCTGCTATTAGGTGGACTAGAAATACAACACAGACCCCCAACATCTTTGTCACCTTCCTTCTACATGTCCACTGCTACCTTGAATGCCACTCTCCTTTTGCTATTTCTTGACTGTTCCCTCTGAGTGTCCGGGCAGGGTGTTAGTTGGCTTCCTATCATTGTGAAAACACACGAGGTGACCAATGCAATGCAGGATGGCTATACTGGCTTAATGTCAGAGGTCTCAGTGCTTGGCTAGCTGGTCCAGGGCACTTGGTCCTGAGGTGAAACAGACCATCACACTAAGAAACATACAAGGATGTGAAATAGAAGAAGCGTCATGCTATGTCCTTCAAGGGCATGTCCTGAGTGACATCACTTCCTTCTACTAGATCTCTGCTCTCAAGGTTCTACCACTTCCCAGTCATGCCACAGTTCACCAATATAAAGCCTCTATGGGACACTTAAACCGTAACAGACAGCATCTCCTCCTGGAACAGGGCACCTCTCCTTCTTTCGGAAGATTCCCTTTACCTTTCAGTGTCACCATTACCTTCCAGAACAGCCTTTTTTTTCTGACCCCTCGCCTAGGGTCTCAGAGCTCTTTGCTTTTTTTCTCTTTTTCTCATGCATCATGTTTTCACCTGTCTGTTGTCTCCAGACCAGTAGAGACCACATCTGTTTCATCTATTTTGCTCTTCCTAGTGCCTAGACCAGGCTCTGCCATGAAGAGAGTTAGCAATAAGTTGAGTTCAGTGAGGGCTGGAGAGATAGATCTGTTGGTAAACTGCTAGGATGCTAGTTCAATCCCCAGAACTCACATAAAAAAGAAAATTTGGGCATAGTAGTACATGTAAGATCCCAGCACTGGGGAGTGGAGATAGGCAGATGATAGGAGCTCACTGGCCAGCCAGCCTAGCTTACTTAGGGAGTTCTAGGCTAGTGAGACACTCTGTCTCAAGGAAACAAGGTAGCAGCACCTGATGAACAGAAGCAACGGTTGTCCCCTGGCCTCCACAATCATATGCACACACACAAATGCGCACACAAATGCGCACACAAATGCACACACACACACACACACACACACAAATGCACACACAAATGCACACACACACACACACACACACACACACACACACACACACATATATATATATATATATACAGTGATGATACATGCAATTCCATGCAAGATAGAGAATTGTGGAAAAGCCTGTGAACAAATGTCTATCATCTACCTTGTGCCACTAGTCATTTTGTGATTTACAACCTCTATCTCACAAGGCTTTAGATGACATCTTGGGGTTGGGATTCAGTAAATAAGGGAGCATCTCTACACTCATCTTCATTGGGTGACCTTGAAAGAGTCATTTCCTGTTTCTGGCTGTCTCCAGCCCCACAATCTATAGATCTGGGATGGGGCTACTAGCCAGTGTTCTGGGGACATTGACAGAGGACAAGTGAGGTAATGCCCATTTGAGGTTCTCAGAAAGAAAGAGCTTCATAAAAACCTATGGCTAGAATTTCATATTCAGGACACAGCCCAGGCTCTAGGCTTGGCCAAAAGTGATGCAAAGCCTAGTGGTGAGGTAGCTTCCAAGGCAGGAGCCAGGGTGGGGAGAAGGAAGTTTGCCAGCAAATGTCACAGTGCTCTGCCTTTACATCTTAAGTAGGTGCAGATTCAAGACAAAGGATGAAACTTTGTGGGCTAAACCTTCCACTGTCAATGATAAAGCCCTTAACACGGTTTCCAGATGTTTCTAAATATACTTCTGATGTACAAAAAGCCAGACAGTGGTCAGAGATAGCAGTGGTCTTTGTGGATAACAGTACTAGAAGGACAGAACTCAGTTTTCATTGCTCAACTCTATTAATTAGCAGCCTCTCTGGGTCTCAGTTTTCTTACATGTTACAACCTGCATGAAGAAAAACCCTCCATACAAATCAATTGTCATTACCATAATTATCACTGTGTCGTCTGACTTGTATTAAGTCCCGGGGTATCTGCAAGCATTTTCACTTGGCAAGAACTTCCAATGAGGTCCTATTCTTGCCTCTCCTGGGCAGTAAGGCAGGCATTCACTTGCCACCAGACCAATGTCTTGCTTAACGGCTCACCTGTGGAACTTAGGATAGTACCCAGCCCATTCCAGCCTTTTGATGACACTTGCTAACTAGATCCGAACAGCTGCTCTGGAGTTAGGGGTGTGTAGGCTATCAATGCCATTCTGCAGATGAGTAAACAAAATGATGTATTCATGGTCACCACCTCTGTGAAGTCAGAGTCCAATCTGCCAGGCTTGAATCCAGCCCTCACCCCAACACCTGCTCCTGGGGATTCCCCATTCCAACTGTGTTCAGTAAGATGGTGCAGGCAGAAGAGTACAGAGAGTCTGTGGCCTCTAGAGCCAGTGGAAACCTAAGCACCCCCCATTTCCAGGTTGTAGGTCTCTGGCTGAGTCGCTCAATCATCCTGTGTTTCCAATCCTTCCTATAAATTAGGGGTCACAGTGATCACCTGTTCTTTGGGATTGTTCTTTGTGAGATGTAGCTATTCTACAGAGGTGAGACTAATCACTTATGATTGTAAGTTTCCTGAGGGTGAGGACTGTATACATCTGTTTTACTTCGCTAACTTGCTTAGGACCTAGGAACTGGAGCCATATTTACTTCTCATCTGTCAAGAGCCAGGCATATACTCAGATCTCACACTGCCCTCTCCCATACCCCTTCCGCAAGGTGATTTCCTTCTTCCCTCTACCCTTAGTTCCCGCTCCTGCATGTATTTCATTATCCAATTTATTATGTTCTTTAACAAATTTTCTGCCCCTTTCATGACCTCTTTTTATAGTTTCTTGACCTCCCCCATGGATAATTTTAAATCTAGGTTCTACGCGTAGGAGCAAGTGAGGCATTTGTCTCTCCAAGTCTGGTCTAGTTCATTTAACATAGTAATCTCCAATTGCATACATTTTCCTGCAAATGCCATAATTTCATTTTTCTTTACGGCTGTACAAAATTCCATTTTGTATATGTACCACATTTTTTTTGTCCATCCATCTTGGCAGACATCTGTTTTCTGGCTATTGTGACTAGTTCCACAATCAACATGGTTGTACAAATATCTCTGATGAGACCAAAGTTATAAAATCATTTCCTTACATCTTAAATCATCCACTGCACACAGTCAAGACAAGCAAGAAACAAAACAAAACAAAACAACCCCCCTCAAGGTTCAGAGAGGTCACACAAACTACCCTGCTTTCCCGGCTGGTAACTGACTCAAACTCACCATTTCCATTGCTCAACATATTATTAATTCACAGCCTCTCCAGGTCTCGCTGAACATGGAAGACTGACTCTCCTTGCTACCATAATGCCCCCCAGGAGAATCTGCACCCCAACACTTGGGGAAATGGTGGGTACTTGGATATAGTGTTTGAGGGTGAGGGGATCAGGACACTGGAAACAAATGATGATCCAATGTTTTCAAAAATCAAAGACCACTGAAGGAAGCTTGATGGACAGTGGTAGCAACTTAATCTTGCCTGACCAGGATCTGTCAAAGGGGTGGGATGGGAAGAGGACAGCTATATTACACAATTATGATGACGCACAGGCCTTTCCTGGGCCTAAAATGCTTCCCGAGTCCTGAGGGGAGTCACATCAATGCCTCATTGTGCCCACAGACGAGGAAGTAACAAAGACTCCTTATCTTGCAACTCGCCATGCCAGGACATTCTGGACTGTTGAGCAGTCTCCTTTGGCGGGCTGGCTTCTGGTAGCTGGCTTTCAGTTGCTACTGAATGTCTAACATAGAAAGTCCAACTGCAGTGAAATCTTTGCCATGTCTGTGGCTTTCTTCAAGCGACAGTCTCACATCTGTACATCTCTGTGTCCTGGCACCTGGTGTAGAACTTGGTATGGAGCGTAAAATCACAGAATGTTGAACCAAAGTCCAAAAGTTTGGCCAAGTAGAAAAGGAAGGACCAAAGTCATTGGATGCTGTTGAAGTTATCAACATGGTCACACCCAATTGGTCCTGCCAGTGGCAATGATGAGTTGCCAAAACTCTGAAGAGATGTGATTGGAGTGCAAAAAGGTCCAGAAAAAAAAAAGAAGACTGTGTAGGGCCACTGCTGCCATGATTGTAGAGAGAGGCTGGGTCTGCTGCCTTAAATGGCCTGAGCTGGGTGAACAGATGCAATCCCCATCTGAGTGACAACAGCTCAGAGATGTCTCTGCATGTGGGAGCAATTTGAAAAATTTCGGATCCCAGATTAAGCTAGTTAACAATATTCATGGATATATGTGTATGTGGGATCTGCCTTGGGAAAGGTTTTCAGTCTTTGGGCCAACAACCCCTTCCCAAATTATCTTAGCTACCTAGACTCATCTCTAATGCAGGAGATAGAAGGCAAAGCAGGCTGGCATCTCCCTTTTGTTCTTCACACACATGAGAAGTGAGGAAGAACTGTTGGCCCAATACTAGCTAAGTTTTCCCTTGGAACTTGGGATTGGTGGAAGGAAAAAGTCAGACAGACAGAATGGCAGGCATTCAGGCATTCTGAGCAGCTGTCCCTGCAGTAGCAGCCATGTTTCTGATGCCTGGATCTGAAAAGCAGAGGAACCCTATCAGTGGGGAAATGGAAGCCTGGAGCATATGTACAGGAAGGGATGGAGATCAGAGATATAAGGAAGTGCCAGCAGGGCTTCCTGCTTCCAGGCTATTTCTGGACTGACTGGTGCCCCTAGATTCTGTGAAACCCTCCCCATATATCTTGGGAGAAATCCTCTTTTAAAGATGCCTTCTCTTGTCTCTAGTTAGTTATCCAGAGTCCTAACACCCTTCTCTTCCATAGCCTTTGATTCCTCCCAGTCTAGCACTGCTTCTCCAGGTAGACAGGTTCTTCATTAACCATGCTGTTCTACTTCTATGGTGCCCATCTCTCGGAAAGGACTAGGAAATACAAAAAAAAAAAAGAAAAGAAAAGAAAGAAACTTCCTTGGAGCTGGGACTTTCGGTGTGATTTACATTTCCTTGAGACAAAAGTGAGAGGAAGGCCACTCCAGCTGCTCCCATGCTGCCACTGGGATAACTTTCCAGAGGTACTTGCTTCTGGCTGCTCGCTCTGAGTGTGCTGGGCAGGTCTGAGGCATCTGCTCTCCGTAGGGTCATGGCAGATGGGCAGGGTTCAAATTCTAGCTCTGTTATGTCTAGTTCAGAGACTTTGGGGATTGTCTTAACTTGAGAAGAGAGAGGTGCTTTATTCTCACCATGCTGGTTTACAGTAAGCGATAACAGGGCTCGACCCTGATGCATCAGCATCAGCTGACAGTCCCACCACCTCCCACGCCAACTCATGAATCATAGTCACCAGCCCCTCGGAGACAGCAAGGCCATCAATTCCCATAGCTTACGGTGTGCGTGCCTACATTTGCATCCCACTGTGAGGTTATATGTGGGGCTCCCATTCATGTCTGGAATCTTGCACCCTTCCTGCCAACCCATCCCTGGATTTACTGACAAAGCAGAGAGGCCAAGCCTACTGGCTCAATGGCAGGAAACAGGGGCCAGGACATGCACAGTTGTAGCAGATGCCCAGAGGAAAGAGACTAGAGCAAAGGGCTCCTGTACAGGATGTGCTATTGATAGGCAGGGCAGAGGCATCTCTGGCTGTTTTCCAGAATCAGAATTACAGTGTGCCTGGTTCCACCTACTCATTTTCTTGTTTTTATTCTTTATTTCTGTCCATTTTTTAATTAAGTGTACTTTGCTCAGATATAATTTACATGAAATGGAAGCATTGGTTGATTGTGTGTGTGTGTGTGTGTGTGTGTGTGTGTGTGTGTGTGTGTGTGTGTGTGTATGCATGCATACATGTGTGGTCCATGTGTCTGCAGGTCCATGTGAGCTTTTGTACATGTGCAAGTGGAGGCCAGAGGACAACTTCAGATATCACTGCTCAGGAATGCTACCCATTGTATTTTGAGAAGTTCTCATTGGTTTGCAGTTCACCAAGTAGAGTGGCTGGCCAGTAAGTTCCAGGACTCTGCTTGTCTCCATCTCTCCAGTTCTGGAATTACAAATGTGTGTCACCACACTCAGCTTTTTATGCAAGTTCTGTTGGTAAAACCCATGCTTACCAAGGCAAGCACTGTGTAGACTGAGCCATCTTTCCAGCCGCTGAAGCACTGATTTTAAGTTCTTAGGTCCATGACTGTTGACGAGCAGGTATACTCTTCTTCATTACAGCAATCATTTTATGAAATATTTCTGTCACTCCCAACACACAATTCTTATATGGCCCAGATAACCCAAGCCTCAGGAAGCTACTAATCTGCTTTTGGTTGCTATAAATTGTGTTATGTTTTCTAGATTTCATCTAAGTGTGATTATTTGCATCTGGCATCTTTTTGTCAAGATAGAATTTTTAAGATTCCTCTATGTTGCTGTTTGGTCTTTTCCTTTTGCTGCTGACCATAATTCCATAGTATAAGATAGCCCCTCCCATTGTAGTGCTGTGACCTCGCAATTGGATTAATGTCAGATAGATGCATTGCTAGGATTATGACTAGTTTCTCTCCAAGTCCACACAACAATCGTATGTGACAGGTACTGTCAGGATGTCCTTCCACCCTCTCACAGATAAGAGAACTGAGTACTAAGAGGGATAATGGAGGAGCTGGAGAGAGCTCAATGGGTAAGAATGGTTATCTGAATTTGGGTCCCAACACCCAAGTTAAAAACCTAGGTGTAACCCACACTGGCCTGTAACTCCATTGCTGTATGAGGCAGAGACAAGAAAATCACAGTGGCTTGATGGCCCAACAAGCCTAGCTCCAGGTTTAGTGAGAGACCTTGCTCAAAAGAATCAGTGACAGAGAAGGCCACCTGACATCTTCCTCTGGCCTCCATTAGTGAACATGTACACACACACACACACACACACACACACACATGCACACACACATGCATGCACACATGCATGCGCACGTACAGGCACACACACAGGCGCACACACACCAAGGGTGTGGGGGGTGTCTGATGGATTCGTTATAAGAAGACAAGGACTAAAATAGCCATGCTGTGTTCAATGCTCACTGGCAGTAATGACCCAAAGAGCTAGATAAACAACTCCAGACAAATCTCACGGTTTGGGAACAGGTAATGAGTTAGCCAGACCCTCTGTACCACCAGTGTATTTATCATGAAAACTTCCAAGCAACCCCATGGGACCAGGGACTCTCTAAACGGAACTGGGGGGTTTGTGAAGCCAAGTAACTTCACTGAGCCTGTCTTGTGAATCATGTTTCTAGGTGTCCCTTGTTCCCAGACTTTTCCTGCAAATGAGGTGAGAGGAAATATATTCTTCTCCACTTCAATAATTATAGCAGGGATGGCTACAACATGCTCCCCATCCTCCCAAGAATCAGGTTGAGTCTTTTGACCAATTTGGGTCAATGGACTCGGAGAAGTGAGATCACAACCTCCCTTCTAGTCAGAGGCAGTTAGGGGCTGATGTGGCTCCATTATCTATTCCATGTCCCTACTCAGATGACCATGGAGGCTACATGTACAAGATAGACAGATGGAGGAGGACTTCTTGGCCCATTTCAGATGTCTCATGAGCACAAAATAAATGTGTGGTTTGCTAAGTCCATTGCCGGGTCAGGAGCTCATACTGTAGCAATAGGATGTTAGCTCTCCTGTCTAATAATAATATAGTAATAACAATAATCACAACTCATGTTATTTCAGGCTGACTCTGGACCATGCTGAATAAAACTGCTGTCTTCATCGGTCAAATCCTTGGATTTGGGCAGCTTATCTGCAAACTTAAGTGGCAAATTGTCTCAAGTGGGTATCGGATTTGCTAACAGCAGAGGATGAACAGGCCCTCTCTGGGAAGCAAAGTCTAGGAATTCTATTACCAGACATAACACTTGAAGTGGTGCATGGTTAACACATGTCTGCCCCCATGGGTGTGGACACTAAATAGAACCCACACTTATTTTAAGACGCACTGACACAGGGCTCAGAGAGGAAATAGGCATTGAAAATGATGCATAAAGCTCCTCATAGGTGCAGTCCCTTTGCCTGGCTCCCGTTGGTACAGACAGAGGGCTAAATAGAAGCTCTTGCTGTCTGACTTCCCATGGAGGCCAACCCCATCAAGTTATAGCCTGCTGGTTTCCTGTGACCCCATGATTCAGTGTGAAACCCCGTCCCCCAGTTTAAGTTTACAGGCACAGCTAAACTTTTAAGGAGGAGATGCATGAGCCAAATATTAATATATGAGGAGTAGTGGTCCAGAAGATAGAATATTCTAGAACAAAAGAGCAGTAGGCAAAGGCATGGGGTGATCAGAAGACTGGGCATGATTAAAAATAGCTACTGAACAGAGTGTAGTTGGAACATTCAACAAGTAATAAGATGAGTAATGAGACGAGGCTGGAGACTTAGATGGGAGCCATACTGTGTGTGTGGGGGGGGTAGGTCATGGTCTAAGTGAAGCTCACGACCTTTGTGTGGAGGTCTAATCTGGGTCATGAAGAAGACTATAACCTGCAGGTATGAGGCAGGCCTTGTATCTAATTGTCCTCAGGTACTTAAGGACACTCGTCCTGACACTGAAGCTCACCTACTTTCCTTATTTCTTAATTGCTTATAATTTTTGTCATAGAAGAGGGACATTACTTATTGTGTTCTTTCAATGTCCCCAACAGCAGGTACTACTTTCAACTCTACTATCAAGATGAGGAGATCGATGTTATAAGAACTGGAAGTCTCAACTCTGGCCATATCCAGGATGGATACTTACACAGTCTTCCTGGCCATCCAAATGCATTTCTATACTGGTGGCCAATTTGCTGGTGCTCTGGCTTCCCACTGGCCCTTCTATCCTGTAATCCCTAACCATAAAGGACAATATCAAGTTCAGGAGGGGCTTCTGGGCTCTGCCTATGATCTGTAGTTGTTGGTCAGTTCCTGAACCATGCTAGTTGTTCAGTAATTTGAACAACAACACATGTTATTTAGATTACAGGTAACAGAATTAGTTTGAACCTATGTTCAACAGTCTGGGATTCATCCTCTTTCTATGCCATGAAGCATTTCACAGCTAGAACAAGTGGGGATCATTTCTGCATAAGGCAAACCATGTGGGTACCTTGTGATTAGCTTCAGATGACATAGTTTGAGGAGGATGATAAATACTTTGAATTTATGTAGGAAGGAGTAACCGGGATAAGGGGAACACAATACTGAACCATACAAGGAAAGGCTGGCAGAACTGGGGTATCAGGCAGAGGCTGCATCTCAGAAGCAGTGTGCTTGTCTAGAATAAGCAAGGCCCTCAGTTCTATCCTGGAGGAAACCCACCCCTCACCAATAAAATGAATTAGAGATGTCAACTTGGAGAAAGGAGCATCCAAGAAACAGAAGAAATGCCTTCAAATGTGTGAAGGATGCCATGTGAGAAGGGCCAGATGCAGAAATGGAACTAGCACCAGTGGGCAGGATTTCCTGTCAATGAGGCCAATGTGTGTTTGCCTGGTCATTGGGAAAATACCTTCTGGCTACCTCATTTGTGCAGGTGGTAAGCTGAACCTGGGAGGAGCAGTGGGGAACATGAATAAGGAGCTATCACTCATGTGGGAGACAGACATAAAACTAGATGATCACTGAAAAATCAGAGAGAGATGTTGATGGATGGAGCTTTGCATCCTTTAGAGGAGCTTGTCAGGGTCCTCAGTCAGAGGGCATTGACTGGAGGCTCCGAGGATGTATGGGAGGCTGTCAGAGAGGAGAAGACAGAGGGAACAGCACAGGCAAAGTAACCAAGTTGTAAAATGGCCTGGCATTGGAAACCAGGTAAGACCCAAGCTATGTATGGAAGGAAAGGTAGCTGACAGTGATGGAGGTCCTCTTGGTCTTAAAGGGTTACCACAAGATCTAGCAATTCCACTCTTAGGCATATACCCAAAAGATGCACATTCATACAACAAGGACATCTGTTTAACTATGTTCATAGCAGCATTATTTGTAATAGCCAGAACCTGGAAGCAACCTAGATGCCCCTCAACTGAAGAATGGATAGAGAAAATGTGGCACATTTACACAATGGAGTACTACTCAGCGGGAAAAAAAAAACAATGGAATCTTGAAATTTGCAGGCAAATGGATGGAACTAGAATAAACCATCCTGAGTAAGGTAACCCAGTCACAAAAAGACAAAAGTGGTATGTCTAAGGACCCTGAAAAAGACATGCATTGTCCCCCAGAGAAGGGGAAAGGGACATGATCTCCTAAGCTAATGGGGAGCATGGGGGAGGAGAGAGGGAGTTAGAAGAAAGAGAAGGGGAGAAGAGGAGAGAGGAGGACGTGAGGGAACAGGAAGATCTAGTCAGGGGAAGAATAGAGGAGAGCAAGAAAAGAGATACCATCATAGAGGGAGCCATTATAGGTTTAAAGAGAATTCTGGCACTAGGGAAATGCCCAGAGATCTACAAGGTTGACCCCAACTAACAATCTAAGCAATAGTCGAGAGGCTACCTTAAATGCCCTTCTCTGATAATGAGATGGATGACTACCTTATATGACATCCTAGAGCCTTCATCCAGTAGCTGATGGAAGCAGAAGCAGACACCCACAGCTAAACACTGAGCTGAACTCTGGAATCCAGTTGCAGAGAGGGAGGAGTGATGAGCAAAGAGGTCAAAACCAGACTGGAGCAACCCATAGAAACAGCTGACCTGAACAAGGGGTTGGTTGCTCATGGACCCCAGACTGATAGCTGGGAAACCAGCACAGGACTGTTCCAGACCCCCTGAAGGAGGAAGTCACTTTGAAGGTCTGGACAATCTATGGGTCCGCTGGTAGTGGATCAGTATTTACCCCTAGTACACAAATGGACTTTGGGAGCTCTCTCTACATAGAAGGATACTCTCTCAGCCTAGACACAGCGGGGAGGGTCTAGGCCCTGCTCCAAATGATATGACATACTTTGAAGATCCTCCATGGAAGGCCTCACCCTTCCTGGGAAGCAGAAAGGGGTTAGGATACAGGGTCAGTGAGGGGCTGAGGAGGAGGGAAAGGAGAGGGAACTGAGATTGACATGTAACAGAAGCTTGTTTCTAATTTAAAATTTAAAAAGAGAGAGAGAGAGAAGTTTGGATATGAGCCTGGAACAGCAGAAACAGTGAAGAGTAGGAAGCAGAGATGATCATCCAGGCAGGAGCTGCCTTTGCAGCAATAGCTTGGAGCACAGCTAAGGGAGAATTTTGCTTGAATTAGAGACATTCAGGGGTGAGGTAGAGTAATCAGGGTGTGGTTAGTCACTATCACCAGAGGCATGTGAGGGGCACGGAGGGCTATTGGGAGGTATCTCAGTGTCCAGAGTAATCAGATGAGATGACCCTCATGTTGTCTCAATCTGAACTTTTCTGTGAGATAAAGCTCACAGTTCTATGAGTAGCAGGCAAAGGAAACCAATGAAATTTAGGGCACAGTAGTACTGGCACTATAGATAAATGCTCCAATTTTATTTCTGGCAGCTGGGCACAAAGATGACACCATCTTCCTATCCTGGACATGAAGAAAAGCTCCAAAAGTCTTCTTTAAAGGCCCTAGAGTAGGAGTGGGGACAGAGTTCACAACAGGCAGGCACCTCTTGACACAGGAGCTGTCCTGAACATTTCATCTTGGTGAGCCATTTGGTTCTCATACAAACATGTATAGCATTGGATATTTGTTGGTCCCATTTTTACAGATGGAGAAATGAGACACAGGGGTTAGCAGGCCACCCAAAGTATCAGAGCTGGAATTCAATCTCTAGGACTCTGGCTGTGCATCCTGGCTTTTAATTACCCTATTACACCAAGGTGCTCCTTACTTCATGAGACAAGCTGTAAAAGCCCACAAGGCACAATGTTTAGCATTAGTCTGGATCTCTTTGCCAACAGTTGCCACTTTGTGGGTGGATTTTCCACAATGAAGCTAGAGCTTCCCAAGAATCTGTTATTGATCATATAGTGAAATGCTCCTCCAAGTCAAAGGTTTCAAACTTCTGCTCCATGACAATAACTCCTACAGAGAACTAAGAGAAAACAAATATGAGATCAGATTTAAAAAACACCCAGGTGTCTACTTTTATAAATAGAAATTTTTCACTTCACCAGAGAGGAAGTTAGAGTAGCAGGTTTTTGGCTTCTTGGCCCAAAATGGCTCTTGGCCCTCAGCTGGTACTCTCACAGACCTTCGTGGAAATGTCTGAAAGAGCAGAGAGCAGAAGGAAAATGATCTGTCTCAAATCAGAGCTTTGATGCTCATTAGCTCAATAGTCAGGAAGGGATGGGAAGGGAGAGGATGTCCATCACCATGGCAACCATGGGAGTGTCTAGTCTGTGGTGATGCAGAGGTCTCCCTTTATAGAGAATAAAACAAGATTAAAGAAGAAAAGCTATTCATTCAAGGTCACCCAGAGAAAAAGCACAAGAAGTGGAATTTGTGCCTAGATAACCTGGGTTTTGAGCTTGTGTGCCTCCAGGTAACCACGTGTCTTCCTGTTTCACATTTGTGGACTATTCTCTCATGTGCAATGTAAAAAATAGACTTCGTGTTACCCTCAGGGTATGTTGTATTTAAAAATACTCGATATTCCATCTAACCATGACATTAACAACAATGGTAACAAAAAAAGCAGTAACAGGGGGCAGGGAGCAGGTTCCAGGATCTCACCTAAGCATTTGATGCATTGGTCTATTGAATCATCACCAGTACCCTGTGACGTACAAACTCCATTGATAAGGGAGGAATCAGAGAAGTCAGTCATTTACCCAAAGTGACACGTTAATCATCTGTTAAACAAGAATAAGAATAAATCAATCAAACTCTTTGAATTACTCAAAGACTTCTATAGTTGCCCATAAGTTGATCATTATGAAATGATCTACTTTTACATCAGCTATTTCAGACACACACACACACACACACACACACACACACACACACACACACACACAGAGGAGGGGGAAGGAGAGAGAGAGAGAGAGCACAAATATGTAATTCAGTGGCAGCTTTGGAAGTTATAGGAAACAGATAATAAATTCCGAAGGGTCATGGGGAAGTGGCTGGCCCATGTTGGAAGACACGGTAGCCTAATGCTTAATTGAGTACTGATGCTGAATATTCAATGTGTTGCTTGTCCAAAAATCAACCCTTGGCTAGCTCTGTACCTAAGCCATTCTGGTACCATTAGTCACCTAGTGACTTGAGTCCCTTCCAATCAGGGTGGAGACCACAGGGCAAGGAACCTAATACCTGGGGGTTGCATGCAGCTGCCCACAACCATGAATAGCTAACAAGGAGGCTCAACATGAACTTGTAGATTTACTTAAAACATCATAGGTTTTGTGGTGATTTAAAAAAATTGAACACATGAACTTCATAGATGACATGTTGAAAGGTTGGACCCACCTGTGGGGGCCCCATGAGCATGTCATCAATGAACTAGGAACCTCTTACTGGGCTCTACCTCTTAAAGATGCCATCCCTCAATATTGCCATCTGGGAACTAAGCCTTTAAAACACGAGGACCTTTAGATGACAGCTGAACCATATCCAAATCACAGCATCAAGGAAATGATGAGACAAGAGCTATGGAAAATCGTCTGAAAACAAACAATAGCAAAGACCATAAGTAATGGGGGCTAGTGCCTGACAGCAAGCCAGCCTGGCAGTGCATTGACCAGGGCTGTAAGAACCAGCAAAGAGCTGCAGAGAGCAAAGACCTAGAGAGCCCTGGGAGTGAGGTTGATGCAGGAAGATTTTCTAGGGCAGAGACTCATGTTCATTGAGTTCCCAGTACCTGCCAAGTTCTGTGTAGGCATCCCAGAGATTCATCTAATAAAATATTGCTGTTTCTCTCTGTGGGGGAGAGATGTCACAGCTATCAGACAATGAAGGAATTCAGACCCAGTGCAGGAAATCCAAGGGTCCAGTAGGTATCTCTATGAGCCAAGAAGACCAAGGATTTGAATTCAGTCTACAAAAAAGAAGGATACAAAGAACTCTTTTCCTCTCCCTCTGAACTCTGGGCTTCTCCTACTGCCTAACCTGAACAGATGGAGAGCTGGGGCTTGGTATTTGCTCTCAATGACTCTGCTCTGATAGGAACACTCCAGCATCCTTTGCTCCAGTGAGCTCTGTGGTTACTCTCCATCTCTCCATCTCTCCATCTCTCCTGCTGCAGCCTCTAGCCTTACTCCAGATGCTCACAAGAAATCCTCTTTCCTATCTTACCCAGAAGGGACACACCTTTGAGACTTGTCAGATTTTTCTCTGTGGATTTTCCCTATTGCTGCCTGAAAACATGAGGCTGGGAGCCTAGCGAGGCCTGCAAGAGCAAAGGACACAGGCATCTCTGAATACTTTGGAGGGAAAGGAACATAGGAAGGACAAGAGATAGAGATGGACACACACACACACACACACACACACACACACACACATACACACACACATACACACACACACACACAGAGAGAGAGAGAGAGAGAGAGAAGAGAGAGAGAGAGAGAGGAGTAGGAGTAGGAGGAGGAGGAGGAGGAGGAGGAGGAGGAGGAGGAGGAGGAGGAGAAGAAGAAGAAGAAGAAGAAGAGCACCATGGATAAGTGACAAAGAGATATGGAAAGGAAACAGGACAGGAAAAGCTGCCAAGTGTTGTGGAGGGTTGAGGTGTGTGTCTCTTTTCTGTCTTTGCCCCAGAACAGAGATGGGGCAAAGACAGAACGGCAATCACAGCATCATCCAAGGAAATCTCCAAGAAGAAAAAGGAAGAGCAGGTCAGGAAGCAGCCACACAGCCCTTAGCTCCTGAATAGACTTTGCAGCTTGTAGTCAGATAAAGATGTTGACCCAGGGTGCTGTGACTTCTGCAGTCAATTTTGAGTTTCACAGCCACACCCCAAGGATTTTTGTCTGTACCTCAGTTTCCTTAACTATAAACCAGGCTAAGTGAAATTGTCATTTGTCAGAATTTCTGAGAGGACTGAGTGGGATATAATACCTGGTGCAAACCGTCGAGGGCTGTGCAAGGTTCACCGTGGCAGCCTAAGCAGCAGGTGAGAGGGCTGTGAGACCCTCCCCCCACACACTCTGTTTTAAAAACAGTTGGCATCCTTTCTCCAAGGTCAGTCTGACTGGGAATGAATGCCCCAGAAGAAACACCCATCATTACACAAATGCTTCCCAGCCTTGCCAGCAGGTCCAGCTGGGCATCTGTGAGAAAGTCACATGAGCTTTCTGGCTCCTTTCAAGTGACAGATACACTTCATATTTTAAGGACCACATTAGCTTGAAGAAGGGGTCTTCAAACCTGTGTTCCCTGGGATGAGGAGACAATATAGGGCGGCAAAGGGTCCATCATGCAGTCAAAGCTTCATACTTAGACATGACAGAGAGAGGGTTAGGCTCTCCTCCCATACTGCCTCCTCCAGGAAGCCTTCTCTGGTTCCTCTAGACTAGACACAGTGCCTTCTCTGGGCTCCCTGATACAAATATGCAATTGGAGTCTATGTGATGTCCCAGTTTGCCAACTAGACTCATGGTTCCTGGGGGCAGAGACCACTTTGATTACTTCCAGGTACTTAATGTTCAGGGCCTGGCACCTGGCAGTGACTCATTGGGGTGCTCATACACTTGAATGGGACTGAATTTCAGCCCACATTCTTTTCCATTAGGCGAGACATTTTCAAGGAGGAAGGGCTGGAGCCAGACTCTGCTGCTGGAGGCTTTGTAAGCAACCTTTGGACAATCTGTGCTGTGCTGAAGCTTTTGGGGGAGCCAAGTGAGATTCCAAGGCAGATGAGGGCTAAAAATGGTGGGAAGGAGGCTTACTGGCTAGAGAGAGCCTGGGTGGGGTGAGGGACAAGACCAGAGAACAATTCTAACACCACACTCTCAGGCATTTAGGTTCCCTACAATATTTCCCCAAACAGAACAAATAGTTCTGTTTGTTTGACTCTCATAAGAAATCTAAGGGCTGAATAGGGCAAGTTCAAATCCACTGTTGTCTTTTGGTGTGAGCAGGACAAGGCTGAGAGAATAGTTACTCAGCTGGATTTGTGGTCAGACATTTAGACTTCTTGCTCTTAAAAGAGCAAGAAAAGGTGGGATGTGCTGCCTTTGAGTCACGTCTAGTTCCTCCACCTAATGTGGTCGTTCCTTACCCACATATTAAACAATGCACATCACTGGGGCTGATATTGATTTTACCAAGCTCCGTATCAAAGTGATCTCCTCCCATCTAACCTGTGATCCCATGAGATGCTCAACCCGTAACCCCATTTTACAGATGAGGAAATTGAATCTGAGAAGGGATGAAGCCTGGAAGATTCCACAGTCAGCAAAGAGACTCAGTTTAAACCTAAGGACTCGGAGTCTAGTGTCTGTGTGTCCAACTGCCCACCATTCTGCTGAGTTATACCTTCCTTGTAGGAGTCATTCAATGTGCAGCCTCCAGAGTCCAGTGATGAGTCTCTGATCCATTGCCAGAGGGGATGCATGCTGCTCACTGTATTCCTCCAGACGTGGGAATGCCCTATCCTGGAACTTCCCTGGCAGCTGTGCTTCATCCCTGGGCTTGGCCGCAGGAAGGGGATACTAATGATTCCAGTGTGTAAGGCTGGGGCAGACTGAAGCTAGCTAATCCACAGTAAAAGGCAGGACTCGCCCTCCTCAGCTTACTCATTAGAAGTAATCTAGTCAGGGCAGTGACTCCTTGTGTCTTGACAGAACTTGGCACTGGGGTCAAACAATGCTAGCTCCTGATCCAGCACCAAAACTTAGCAGCTGGATGACCTAGCTTAAGATTGGTGACCCCTGGGTGACCTCTGGGGAAGAAGAAGTGAACAATAAGTCCCATCCTTTACCAAGAAGCTATTTGCCATTGGTACCTACTTGGAAAAGGGTAAGTCAGTTTTCTCCAATGGAGTGACACAGAATATTTAAACCACACCCCAGGACAGGCCCCATGCCCAGGAGTAGTTGGCCAACACAAAGTGGACTCTGTATTTTGCGTGCTTTTGTTTTACTTTGGGGTTTATTTTGTCTTACTGTTTTTTTATGTTTTGATTTTTTACTTGGGGGTTTTAGGGTTTTACTTAAGAGAAAGCATATGAAGTTCGGTACATAGGGAGGTGGGGAGGACCTAGCAGGAGTTGGAGGAGGGGAAATCATAGTATCAAAATATGTAAAAATTTTAAAATTTATTTCTTATTTTTTGAGACAAGGTTTCTCTACATAGCCCTGGCTGTCTTAGAACTGACTATGTAAACTAGCCTGTCCTGTAACTCAGAGATCTACCTACCTTTGCCTCTAGAGTGCTGGGATGAAAGACATATCCAGAAATATTTTTAATAAAAAATATTGTAAAGAACATAGCTACAAGATTTATTTTTAAAAAAAGATAGGTGGCCTCACTGAACCTTGGCTTTTCCATTTGTAGCAAGGGGATTATATGAGTCTCATAGGAGGATTAAACAGGACAATACACTTGAGATGTTTCAGTGTAGTAACCAGCACATGATACAATAATCTGCCACTCAAACAGAAGGTGGAACAGAAGGGGCCTGGGACTCAGAGTCAGACAGAGCTTGTTTCCAATTCTGCCTCTGCCGACTATAAGCTGTAGGGCTATGCAGACAGCAAGTTTCTGGACTCCAGTTTTCGTAGCAATAAAACAAGGTTGATGACAACAACCTCATGGGGATCTGTAACCCTGAGAACAAAGGGGTATGACTGGATGGAAAGTTTCTAATGTGACAGTGGGAGTGTGACTGGATTGGAAATGTCCAACATGACAGTTGAAAGAGTTACTTTCACTCTTCTCCTTGAAGAAGTAAATGAGGCTGTCATTCACCCAACATTTAAGACTGCTGTCTGGATTGTAGGAGGTGGTCACTGGAACCACCATGATGAGACCCCAGGGGTCTCTGTCACTGAAGAAGTGGCCAGCTATCATAGATAAATCATGGTGCAGTTTGGAAGGTGCTCAGATGGAGTTCTCTGCACAGTGGACTGACTCTCTAGCCTCCAAGTGGACTAGCTATGGGTAGGTGGACTCAGGGCTTTTCTTACACCAGGGTGCGGTAGCAGTTGGGTGGCATGGGGTCAGCTTGCATGGAACATCAACATCCCTTAGTTTCTGTAGCATATAGCATCTATGGCTTCTGTCCCCCTCTGCCTTTTAGAGCCATCTTGTGGCATGCCTCTGGCTCAGGGAACAACTCAAACTCTATTCTGGGTGACATGCTTGGGACCCCTTTTCTGGGCCTCCCTGAACTGTGGTTTACTGGAACCTCTGTGACATTCTGTCTCTTCATCCCACCTCTTCTCTACATATCTGTCTCTGCTCAGTTATCTTGAACTATGACTCAGTTGATGTCTTGGTTCAAGTTGCTACCGATATGCACATTGTGTAGGTGGCCTATAAACAGAAGTGGTTCATTCCTCACATTGCTGGAGGCTGGGCAGTGCAGTGCAGACCACACTGCTTCCAGACTAGTAAGAGCTTCTTTTGGTCTCTTCTTCCTGCACCCTCATGTGACAGAACTACCTGGAGATCTCTCTGGGCTCTCTCTTATAAGGGCATCAATATCATTTCTAGTGTTACTGGATTAGCTAGTGAACAGTAACGGATCAAAAGCCTTTACATATTCAATTCAAATTTGACAGTTTGTTTTCAGAAACATTTAAGCCTTGGTTAGTCGAATCTGTTGTGAAGCTTGAAAACACAGAGGGCCATCTTACTGAAAACAGGCAGCAACAGAAACAGGACCAGGACATGTAGTTAGGAGGCAACTATAGATCATCTGAAAGACAGCTGAATGCAGGGAGGCTTTGTCAGAG
Source organism: Cricetulus griseus (assembly GCF_003668045.3). NCBI lineage: Eukaryota > Metazoa > Chordata > Mammalia > Rodentia > Cricetidae > Cricetulus > Cricetulus griseus. Next base: position 149,380,376 of record NW_023276806.1, on the reverse strand, counting down.
GAGCTACGAAACATAGTGGTGGGTTAGATTGGGGGTGAGGAGACAGTGAGATGAGGAGCACTCTGGAGGACTCCAGGGTTTGAAGCTGAGTGCACAGGTGCCTAAGATTATATGATGGAGAGGCTCCACTGTAGGGGAGGAAAGTTGAGTTTCGGGGTTTTCACTGGAATGCTGATGAGATGCCAAAGGAAGCTGTGCACACAGTTTCAGATAGATTTCTGACTTCTAAAGCCTTAACATTGGTGAGAGATGACACTGGTGATGGTGTGTCAGGGTGGAGAAGGTATGGTGAGCATTGAGCACTGAATGCAGACCCCAGCCTGGGTGAGGAAGTGGTGAAGGAATCTATATCCAACATACCAAGGATGAGAGACACTTTGGTCTATTTGAGAGACTATTTAAATAATGGACCCTCAAAACTTCAATTAGCCCAAGAAATGCATTCTGGGAGAAGTGAAAGCCAAAGCCTGGGCCAGTCAGAGGGAAGCTTTTCTTCTAGAGAGAGGGATTTGCACCTTGTCAGACCACCATACAGCACATGCTCAATAAGTAGGTGCTCAATAAATTGAACATCTTCACCCACTCATTTTTGAGTGAGTGTATAAACACAAGTTCCCTAGTCAGTGGACATGATGAGTTCTTTCTAGATGGATTCGTACTGAGGGAACATAATAAACTTTTACAAAGCTGTGTGGTAAGTTTCAGGCCTCAAACTGAGTTCATAATTCCAGGCTATGTTGGAGCTGCTCTTTCTTGATCACCGCTTAAGTTTAGAACACACCCTTCTGTTTCCTCTCCAATCAGCTTCCCTCTTTGCTGCCCAAATCTCACTCCTATGTGAGCTCACCTCTCCCATGGAGCCACAGCTGACAGAGCTTGTAGGGCTCCAGGTCCAGCCTCCTTCTGGAACTTACAGTGCAAGTTTTCAGGTTCCCAACCCTTATCTACAGTCCCTATGCTTCTGTATGCGTCCACATTTTTCTTTCTCTAATGTTTCTCTTTAGCTCATTAAGTTGTGTAGACTGCTAATCCTGCCACCATTCTCATTAACATCCCATTTTCTGGGCCCTATCATCTGCCAGTCCCCTGCTGTTCTTTCCAGCCAACTTCATCTAAAACCACACCTTCGGCAGGGTGCCCTATCATTCTGATTAGAAACCAGCAGCCCATCATTTGTCCTTCCCTGAGTCCCTGGTTTGTTTGTCAGTGACTTCTATATCCAGTAGAGGCCCTGAGCAGAGGTGGCTGCAGGGCAAGGCTGCAGGGCACACAAGAGGTGAGTGTCATGCCTTGCTGTGGGAGAGAACACATGGGGAGAGCACTCATGGGGGGCATATGAAGGAACACATGAGGAGCTGGCCTCTCTGGATGACAATGTGTGGGAAACAGAGAACTAGAAGGAGAGTGAGGGGAAGATCTGGGACCCATTAAGGAAGAAACTTAGCACTCTGGAGAAAGCCCTGTCTTCCCCTGGAACCACTTAAGAACAGGGTCAGGTTAGCCTGTACACCAACTTCCCTTGAGAATGGGCCCCGTCTCTGGGGAGCCAAGAGGCAGTTTGGCCTGAGTGAGACACCATGTGACAGGCCTTCCCATTTTGTCTCAGCCTGCATCTTCTCCAAGCAAGTTTAACCCTAGGGCCTATTGAGACCATGAGGTCGGGATGCGTGGGAAGAATGAGCGTCGCCATTCTTTGGGGTGTCCCAGATGCTGACCGACCGTGTGACTCTCCATCGGGCAAGCAGGCTCCCCTTCTCAGTCTCAGAGAACAACCCCAAAGGGTCACCATTTGGCTACTTCCAAGAATTCCTATTTCCTGACTCAGCTCCAGAGGCCACAGCTGCCCTGTGACGATGACACATGAAGAGTTGTCTTAGGAAGGGCCCCAGAAGAGGTTCTCTTACATATAGCCAGGTCCGTAGGCTAAAGAATTCCCCAACAAGGGCTAATGCTTGACAACCAGGGACTCCCAGGTCCACTGAGGCTCCACAGTTTTCAGAAAGAGCCCCAGCTTCCAGCATCCAAGGACTCTAGCACTTTCTCTTTCTCATCATCTGGATCATCTATGAAGCTCATGCATCAAAAGCGTCTTTATCCATGAGCCAGACATGTACAGTGAACAAGTTATACCCTTCTTTTACTCATTCATTCAGCAAGTGGACTAAGGGGTCCCCAGGGCTGGTGCTGGTCCAGGCCTCACCCCTACAGGAGTGAGAAAGAGAGGGTCCTGCCTTCTAGGAGCTTGCATTCCATTATAGGACTATATCCATTTTCTGGATGAGAAGCTGCAGGCCCAGAGAACACTGGGCAGAAGAGCAGCGACTTAAGCAGATGTGTGTCTAACTCCTTTAAAAGCCAGTCCTTTAATCCTGTCCCTTCTTGCCACCTGTTGTGGGCCAGGAGCCATGCTGAACCTCAAGGGCTTTCTGCAATCTTTCCGGACCCTGGAAGTGCCCTCTTTCCTTTTCTTTAACTAGACTGAGGCACCTGTTTCAATTTTTAAAAGTTCCTCTCTCAGTTTTAGTAAGATATAGTCAATGAGCAAGAATCTACATACATAGCTATACAATGTGAAGTTCTGATATGGGCACATATTTTGGAATGCTTACTACTTCAAGCTAATTAAGAGATCCAACACCTCACACAAGTGAAAATATTTAAGATCTTCTTTCTTTGTGTGATGGTCAACCTTTATTTTCAATTTGACTGGATTTAGAATCACCTAGGAGACACACCACTGGGTATCTCTGAGGGTGTTTCCAAAGCAGTTTAACTAATGAGGAGAGACCCATTCTGAATGCATGCAGTACTATCTCATGGGCTGAGCTGAGCACCAGTGCCATGACTTTCCACTTCCTGACTACAGATGCTATGTGTGTGACCAGTTGCCTCACAATCCTGCCACTGTACTTTGCCTGCAGTGATGGGGTGTACCCTCAAACCATGAGCCAAAAGAAACACCCCTTCCTTGCTTTTGTCAGGTGTGTGATCATAGCAATGAAAAACGGAACCAGTATGCTCAGCAAATGCCAAGTTAGTGAGAGCACAGGCATTTACTAACTGGTCACCTGGCTAGATGGCAAGTGACTACATTGTCCTCATTGTCCTCTCCTCTGAGAAGCTTAGATTGCTCTCTTCCTCCCAATGCTTTCAGGTTCACAACCATTAACTGAGTTGCTTGGCCTATTCTTTGAAAATTATCTTCTCTAGAATGTCCTTGGCTCTGAACTGTTGATGTGTAGACAGGTAGTTGCTCATGTTCAGGGCCTGTTGTCTAAGCCTTCCCTTGGCCTCAGACCCTGAGGCTTGGCTGAGAAGAACAGGCAAACACAGTCCCTGAAGGAAAGTTTTGATTCCTGTTGCCCTCAGTATGAATGTGGTCCTGAGATTGTCTCAGATGGAGAAGAGTTGGCAACTGGAGGCTCTGAAGCCAAGGGGGCCAGCAAGTGGGCACTTTGGAAAGGCGTCACCCCAAGGGTAGGGCCCGTATCTTCTGCCTTTCTACTTTGCCAGTCCTCAATTCCTGGACTATTGAATGTCAAAGCCACTGAATCACTCCTTCTGAGAACACAGTCCTCCACACTTTGAAGGTTTGGCTTAGGAACAAGATAAGCAAGGTACTTTGGAAGTTGTTCCTGGGGCTTCCCACACCCCTTTACCCCCCCCACACACACACACACACTTGGATCTATATCACAATGCAGATACTAAAACCTTTTTGTATCTTCCTCACTGACTGAAAGGGAAGTTGACAATATCCATGTGTCCTGAGCCAAGGCCTTGTCCTGTGACACTACACTAAGAGATCACTTTCCTTGGCTTCCTAGTGGGGAGTGGCTTTGAGTCAGGGCCAGAGAAGTTCTCACTGTCATAGTCAATTTTATCTTCATGGACCCCACAGATGGCCAAGTAGGAGAAGTGGAAACTCTCTTGAGTGGGCAGGAACTCCTAACCTCTGAGCAAGAATACAGCCTGATTCTATTTCCATTTCTCCCCAGTTCTCTCTGGGACCAAAGACTGGAGAGCACAGCAGATGTTGGGGGCTGCTCTACAGAAGTCACAGAAGGTGGGGAAGGTGGAAGGAGAAAACTTACTTCTAACATGTGCTGAGAGTCACTGAGTTCCTGTACTTTTACATGTGAAACTTGCTAAGTCTAAAACCCCAATGATGTAGGATGTTTGCAATTCTGAGTTCACTATCAATAAATCTAAGGCTTAGAGAAATAAAATAACCTTCCCAAGATGACATCCCCCACTCACACCAATGGACACTCTTATTTCTCTAATACCTAAGGCATCAATTGTTCCAGAAGGAATCTACGGATCCCTCAAACACAAAGCTATAGACTGTCACACTGTAAACCTTGTCCTCACCCCAGTTTTCATCTGAGGGGATCCCTTTATAATGCATAAATAAAGGCCAGAGAGGTTTGCTTTGCATTCAACATGAAGGTATGGCAAGATTTGAACTCAGGTCTTTAGACTCCAGCTTCAGTGCTCTGTCCAATCATTCATTTTCTTGAAAGACAAACCAGGAAGTCATTCCCTAGGCTACCCCAAATCCTTCAATACGGCTTCCACTCTTCCGACCTCAACAGAACAAGAGAAAGCTTATCCACAGTCTGTTATGGTACCTCTTCTTGTGCCATAGCAACCTTACTGTCATCTCACACCCTATGTCCTAGTATCTTGTGGGCTAGACATGGAGCTCAGTAGAACAGCACTTGATTAGTGTCCCTGGGATACCATCTGCAATACCCAGAGGAAAATTTCACAAATATCTTATGATGCTTCTTGAACTGTGTGAACTTCCCTTTACTGCAAGTAAAATCTACAGTTATCTACATGCACAATTTTGAATAAAAAATAGCCTACACTGACAGTGACAGGAGAAATCAAATAAGAAAAACATCATAATGTAAAAAAAAACTTATAAAAAATAACATGCATTTCTATTTCTAAATACTTTCCCATAATCCCACTGGAAGACACAATGAAGGGGACTGATACTCACACATATAGATAGAACAACCATGCACCTGCATGGACAAATGTGGGCTGAGAGGGTTCATTAGCAGCTCACCTGCCAGAAGTGGGGTCACCATTAGTGATGTGAAATTTAATTGAACAAAACTTTTTGGTAATTTTTAAACAAACAAACCAGAGTGTGACCTTCCCTTTAGTAACATGGTGGCTGAAAGTGTTTTGTGTTAAATTTAATACAATGTGAGGGTTCTAGGCTCAGTTAATAAGGCTTTTGCTCTATAAAGTCTAGAGACCCAGCCCACAGCTCCATGGGGATCAGGACAGGTCTTGACTGTGCAAACTTATGGTGTATGTGCATGGCCTCTCCCTCTGAGTTTTCTGCATCTCCATTTCATGTTGCTGTAATAAAATCTTTGAAACTGACAATACATAAACAAGTCTTGCTACCTGTTGGGAGCTGAGCACAATTCCATTAGAGAATTTTGGGTGTGGGGGTGTTCCAAGCCTCCAGAGCTGCTCCGGTCTGCATTGTATTCCAGATGCTAGCTTATTTGCTGTTGAATGGCATAGCCTCAGTGGAGAATATCCCTTAGTTTTGCATCTCTACAGAACTAAGCGTTTGAATAGGCCTGCACCAGGGTGGAGGGCTAGGTTTACATGACGAGTGAGGACAGAAGGTGAGGTGTCTGCGTAGAGGTCTGGAGGGGTAGAGACTGTGGAGAGGTTGATAGGGTCTAGGGAGAGAAATGGTCTCAGGGGTCAGGGAAGGTGGTTAGAAAGCAGCCAGGAAGATGCTGAATAAAGGAGAGACTCCAGTTTTGCAGCATGGAACTGAGAATTCTTTAAAGATGACAAGATGCCTATGTCTGGTCTTTATTGCCATTGGGTTGCTAGGAGTTTCCAAGTCCATGCTCCCCCACTCAGGCCAGACCTCGTGGCTTCTGTGGTTTGGGGCTGAGACATGCTGGGTCACGACAGCTACCCAGCTTGCTCTAGGATCCTCCATCTTTGTCTTCTAAGGCTGGAGTTACAGGCAGGCCATCAAGCTTAGCAGGCACTGATATGGGTTTCTGGGAATCTGAATTCTGGTCCTCACACTTAGAAGGCAAGCACTTTAACTACTAAGCCATCTCCCCAGCCCTTCTATTGCAGAGTTGGCTAATATTTTGATTTTATAACTGTTATTACTAAGAATGCCACTTTTCATAAATACATGGTACAAAATGGCAGAAGAATGTTTGTGGCCATTTCAGAAATTGTTAGAAATTCTGGCCTAACCCCAAGATAAAAATCCATTGAAATATTCTTTTTATGAAACTCATGTCAACAATGCAAGCAGTAATTTTAAAAATCAAATGCTCTAATAGAATGAAACACAAAGGTATATTAATTTGACAATTGCATGTTAAGGAATGAAGGAAGGAAAGTATTAAGTGTTTGTTCTCTGAAATTAAACCATTATGTTTTTTTCTATAAAGGAAAACAATGCTTTGTATGTACAGTAAAAACTCAAAGCCTCACTGCATGAGTCATTTCAGACTGTGCCCATTAGCGCTGCATGGTATGATGGTATCCGCAGTACAAAGTGCCCGTGCTGTGCATTTGGAACCAAGAGTTCAGTGAAGTCATGCAATGTAACACAGGTGGACATGTCGGGGTTATTAAGTGATTTGAATTAATTTTTGATAACTGCATGGCCAGAAACTTTCATAGTTGTCATGTTTTTAAGTCTAAGAACCTGGGGGTCTAAGCTAAACTCTCCCCATTCTGCTACCCTGCAACTTGGGGGATGAAGGGGAGAAGCAAGGACTACCAGGCACTTTTCCCTAAACTATGCCATGAAATGCTGTCCCCCACAGTGGGCTGAGTTCTTAGGCAGATTCCCTGTGGGAGAAAACCAGGAAACAGTGCAGGCATGATCAGCAACTGAACTCTCCCTGGGTCTTTGAGTGAATATGAAGTAGAGCCTTCCAGGTGCTGTGTCCTTCCACCATATAAGGACAGACTGATAGAAAGTACATTCAGGTCACCCTATGGTGCTCCTACGCTAGCCTCTGTCATGTCCACACCAGCTTCCATACCCAATTCTGAGGGTTACGAGGCTTCAGAAATGAGCCTCTCATTACTGGGTGAGAGTGACAGTGTTCAGACAGACAGACAGGAAGAGAAAATGGGGAATGTGTCAGAACAGCTCAAATGCCATGGATTCTAAGAATAGTTTGGACCTGGGGCAATAAATGGATATTGTGCTACAAAAGATCTTGAGTGGACTCTTTCCAGGGCATGACAGTGAAAGTGATCACTCAGGAGACTTCAAAACTGGTCAGGTAGCTGATACAAGGGTCCAGGAAGCCTGAAATAACCATAATTGAAGACTTTCCATAATGTTCTTCTCAATCTCCTATTACAATCTCTCAGTCCTTTCAATCTAGCAGGGGTGCCCTCAAGATATATAGGATCCTGGATCTCAGACACGTAAGGGCAGTGCCTGAAGGTCAGGAGGTGGGTATTGGGGTCTCAATTCAACTGCTGGTCAAATACTTCAAGGAACAACAGGCCTCTGGCTCTAGTTTTAGCTCTTCCTCCAAAGCTTCCATGTGCTCTAGTGCTGGTCTCTGTGGCTATTCTAATTTCATTTTCCATATCCGCAAAGTGAAGGGCTTGGACTCAGGGAATGCATGAGCCCTTTGTCATGTTTTTTGCATGAAGGAGAAGAGTCAAGCAAACATTGGCACAGGAGAGAGAAGCAAGAGGTGGTCCATGGAAACTACATGCTCAAGTCACAAGAAGTCAGTGAGCCCCAAAGGAAACCAAGCAGAATCACAAAATCTCAGGCTCATGGGCAGGTTACTTCTTGTTCTACTTGAGAGGAAGGAAGAGGAGGACATCAAGGTCAATCTATCCAGAGACTCTGGGATGTGGACAGCCTGTTCCTCAGTCCCTATCTAAGGGAAGGGGTGGCTTGTTTGGTGTGGGCGACTCTGGAATGAAGGACAGTCCCAGAGAGGTTGTGGACTCCCTGGTGACTACAGATGCTCTGTGTCAGAGGAGGAGGCAGCATAATTCCTTTTGAGGAAGATTCCCTTCCTCAACTTATTTATTTACTTTTGCTGAGTGATTCATTGATTCAACCTCAAAACCAGTCTCCAGAGGAAGCAGGAAGAGCCCATCCCTCAAACCCCAGTGTCCCTGTGAGGTTTTGCTCTGTGGAACTTTCCTTAAAAATAACCACATCAGGGGGCCGTCAGGGTGGAGGAACCCTCAAACCACTGTGGGACTTAGGCAGGACTCAGCAGCCTGGAGCAGATCTCTCGGGAGCCTGGTCAGAGCGTCTTTTCTCTACAGAGAAAGCTTGGGTAGAGGTCTGAACATTAGATTCACAATCTTGGATACCAAAGGGTGTCATATCCCCAAAGAAAGAATAGAAGGCAGTTTGAATAGTGAATGGTGATATGTGGCTGGAGTGAATGGTAGCATGATTACCCTAGGGGCCTGAGAACTAGAATTCTTTGCCTTGTCTATGTTCTGTTTCTCCAGGCTATAATATACTCCAATTCTCAACACAATGGTAATGGTTCCATTATTTCTTTATGAACAGCAACCACCCAGAAATGGATCACTTTCTTTGTTATAATGCATCTAGATTGGAAATGGGCCAACAAGACAAAAGGTTATGATGAATGCAGAGTCAGATTGGAAATGACTTTAGCAGACCTGGGTTCTATTTCCGACTTGATGTGTTAAGCTTTATAGACATTGAATGGATCGCTTTTCTAAGGACACGAAGATTCCCAGTAAGAAAAGCCTGGTGGCTATAACCATGAAGTGAGAGAGGACCAAAGGGAAGATGGGTAGAGCAAGGCTGGGTGCAGACTTGCCATCACAGTCACAGGGATTGAGGGACATATTATATTGTCCTCCACCTCTTGACTGATCTAGGCTAAGTCAATGATACTTATCTCCAGGGGTTGTTGGCAAAAAGAGTAGCACTTGGTGAACCAGAAGGCCTGAGTCTCATGTGAGCGCCATTGCTCCTATGTGTCCAGAGTGAGACTATCTGCACTGCCATGGCTATAGCAGGAGCACTAAGCAGCAGCATTCTCCTCAGTATTCTGAATGTATGAACACTATAAAGCCAATCTTTATTTTTAAAGGCAAAAAATGTATTTAGTAAAATGATTAGTATTTTTGTATTTATATATATCAAGGGAGCTCATTTAATCCTCACAGTTGCTCTTTAGTATTTAAACCCTGTGATGGCTACTCTTGGTTGTCAACCTGACAAACCCAGGGAAAGGGTATCTCAGCTGGAGAACTGCCTCCATCACATTGACTTGTTTTATAAAAAGCTAAATAGCCAATAACTAGGCAGGAGGTATAGCTGGGACTTCTGGACAGAGAGAGCTCTAGGAAGAAGAAGGGGATTGCCAGCCAGAAGCAGAGGAAGCAAGACATGCAGGAGGAGAGGTAAAAGCCACAAGTCACATGGCAGCACATAGATCAATAGAAATAGGTTAATTTAAGTTGTAAGAGCTAGTGGGACAACCCTAAGCTATAAGCTGAGCTTTCATAATTAATAATAAGTCTCTGTGTAATTTTTTGTGAGCTGGGAACCCAAAGAAAAATCCATCTACAGGTTTCTGCTCCAGGTTCCTACTGTGACTTCTTGCTTTGACTTCTTTCAATGATGTACTGTAACCTGTAAGTTGAAATAAATCCTTTATTTCCCTAAGTTATTTATTATGATGTCTTTCATGGTAACATACTATGGGAACTATGACATTCCCATTTACTGATGTGGAAACTGAGGCAGATAGCCTGTCTGCATGTTTTAGCTATGTAGCATTGTCTGGGGGACTCAGAACAGTTAAGGAACTATTGGGAGTGATCTGAAGTCTAATGGATCCACAGGAAGCCAATGGAAAGTTCTAGAGTCTTTACTTCCTTGGGAAAAGAAAGCCCAGGATCTGAAAATGAAGACAAGAAAGTGGACCTAGATGGTCAAGGAAATGGAGAAAAGTGGCAGTGTTGAATAATCATCTCTACAAGTAGCACAAATTTTGAAGAGGAGGGAAAGTCACTACTGATGTCCAGGGAGCGCTTTTGCTACCCCTAAAACTGGAAGAAGAAGGCCCAGTTACTACTCAGATTTCCCTAGGAACTAGCCGAGTGGGGGATCTAGACTAGAAAGCAGATTCTGGTTCTCTGCAACAGGTCCTAAGCCTAGAGCCAGGCAGAGAGTTATTCCCTCATGGACATCACTCCCTCCCACTTACTTCTCCCTTTGCACAGAAGCCTCTGAGGAAACCAGCTTGAGTGCAGCACCCAACAGCCAAATGTTTCAGGTATTTTCAGGTTATGAGAAAATGGATGGGGAACATGACAGAAAGTAGCCTAGTGGTCTGAAAGAAATCTGGCTAGAAGTCGGGAGGCTGAACTTGCATCCTGGCTTAGGGTCTGAATTGACATCATCTCCCAGGAATACCTAAACAGGGAGAATCATACATGTCTGAGTCCTGGTGTTGCTACTATGGAATTGCTGTCTATTTCTTCTATAAAACTCAATTAGAGACCCATGAGAATCTGAACTGAGATGCTTGAATGCTGTACAAATGATGAAATCAGAGAGCAATGGGAGACATCTTTCTGCATGCCTTATTTTCTCACCTCTCCTCCTTCATAGTCTTTCCCTTTCCTTAAATATTCTGGAAAGGTTGTGAGCTCACATGTGATGCTGTAAACATCATGCCCTTACTTGGGAAGCAGGAAGCTTCCCACCCCTACTCATTTTGTCCTTCAGGGATTCTCCCCTCTCCCCCTGCTATTTAGTTTCCTGCTTCCTGAGTGGTGCAGAGACCTGGCCACTTGTCCTGAATTAGTTATTTTATTCTCCGTCTAAAGAGTCACATGAGTTGGAGTGTGTTTGTGAGTGTGTGTGGGTGGTGTGAGCCACAGGGCAGGAATAAACACATGGAACCAAGGGGAAAGGCAGGGCTAAGGGTCACTCAGAACAAGCCAATCCCAAGAAATTAAAATTAGCCCTGGGAACTGGAATGTTGGGGTCTCCAAGGAACAGCAGCTGTGAAAAGAAAGCACATGATGAGTAAAGAAAATCCACTCTGCCCCACACCCACTGCAAACCTCGCTGGCCCACCACATCTGCCCTGGGGTCTCTCCCAGCTTTTGTCCCCTACCCCCACCAGGATATCTCTAGCCAAGTCTGTGAGGCTGAGCAAGGAGAATTTCCTTCACATGCTGTCATTTTCCTCTCTGGTAACCGCAGAACAATGTGGCCTAGGATTCCTGATAGCACAAAGTTTAATTGGAAACAGGAAAGCACAGGACAAGTTTGGGTCTGGGATGGTGATGATAATGAGAAAATGACAGGCCTGTCCAGGCAAGGGGGTGACAGAGGAGGATGGTCACATGGCAGGGATGGTGTATGCACACCACACGCTGGAAGTTCCCTTGGGAGAGTTGGACACGTGAGGGAGAACTCAGGCTTGGCTCTCAAGGGGAAGATGCCTGGGTAAGCAGGATGACAGAGGAGTTTGGGGGACTAGGTAGCTTTTGCACACATTCAGAGTAGGTGTGTGGGAGCTGGTGTTTCCACAGGGCTGGAACTCCTGCATCAGACTGGCAGCAGAACACGAGGGTAACAGAGGAGTCAAACAGACAGGGAACCCATGGAGAGCAATGTTTTACACATCAGGGTTGAGACTCTGGTCCTAGATCCCTAAGGGGCTCCAAGTAACAAGCTCAGTTTTCAAGGAGTCTGAGTAAAAAAAAAATGAAGTGGGTTATACTTCTATGATTAGGAGATGGGTAGCAATATTCAGAGCCAAATTCTGCTGACCATCTAGGATATGGTGGGATATGGACACTCTGGAAAGCCACTTAGGGGAGGGACTAGGTAGGAAAGGCCATATTCTCAGGACTGTGTGTGCTTTTTGTGCCCTCAGCACTGGTCTCTCAGATTTGCTCACTCCGCTAGTCATTGTCACCTAGTATGGGAAGCTTCCAGAAAAAGAAATACAGAAAGTTTTATATTGTTTTCTTCATTGCTATATCACAAAATACCCAAGGAAAGCAATTTAAAAGAGATGATATTGATTTTATCTCATTATTTCAAATGTTTTGGTCCATCATTGTAGAAGCCATGAGGGAATAGAGCATCTCACATTGAAGTGGCCAGGAAGAAAAGAAATGTCTGCATCAGTGGGATTCCTCCTTGCTCCTTCATTGCTATATCCAAAGCCCCAGTGAATGGGATGGTGCTGACTGTTCAGTGTGGGCCTTCTTTTCTTGAATAACCTTCTCTGAAAGACCCTTATAGATATAGGCAGAGGTGGACTTCACCAGTCTCCTAGGTGGCTCTCAATGGGTTCATTGATAAAATCATAATCATCATCTTAGTTTTCTTTACCAAGAAGTCCTCAGCACTGAAACTATGCCTGGTACATGGTAGGGAGTCCTCAGTGGCCTGCTGATTAAGTGTGATGCTCCCAACATGTCTATGATGAGGAACTTAGGGCTTGGAGAAGTGGATTCAGATTCCCAATGTGGAGGAAAAATGAAGTTGTGGTTTCTATTCTCTGCTCAGAAAGTCAGACCTATTACTGTCAGCCCTATCTCTAGGGAAGGCTATTCCATAAAGTTCCCAAATAAGATGAGTTCCTGTACCAATGCCTTTCTGAAAGAATCTGAGACTCAGTCATAAGCGTAGTTGATTCTTTAGCTGAAAATTAAACACACACACACAAATGGACACAGACAGAGACAGAGACAGAGGCCAGAGAGAGACAAAGACAGAGAGACACAGTGACACACAGAAAGACAGAGAGACATAGGAGACAGATCAACAAAGATAAAATAGATAAACAGAGAGACAGCGACACAGATAAAGAGACAGAAACAGACACAGAGAAACACAAAGACACACAGAGAGACAGAGTGACAAAGAAACAAAAAGACAGAAACAGACGCAGAGAGACAGAGACAGAGAGACACAGAGATAGAGTCAGAAATAGACACAAAAGTACAGAGACAGAGAGAGTGACACAGAGACAAAGAGAACAAATCACTGCTATCTACTCCTCTTTCCCAGGTTTACTCCAGTCCCATAGCTGTGTGGCAATGGGTCACAAGGAATGCATCTCAGGTGACTGTGTGTGTTCTCGATATACTCTTAAATTGCAGGATTAAGTAGATAAATTCTAAAAACACATGAACAATAGTTAGACATAGTGGCACATGAATAATTCCAGCACTCAAGAAGAAAAGATTGGAAGATTGCTGCATTTGAGATCAAGTTCTAGGCAAGTCAGTGAAATAGTGAAATAGTGAAATCTTGTCTAAAAACAACCTCAAGACAAAGCAAGCAACCAAACAGACAAGCAAAAATAAAACATGCATAATATCAACTCAATACCAATAGATGCTTGGATATGTCGTGCCATTTTTATTGCCTCTCCCTTATCATCCCCTTTCTTCATTCTGTTCTTGTGATCATTCCTATAGTTTTCCTTTACTACCAGATTGAAACTTGTCAAAGCCATTTTACACACACACAGACACACACACACACACGCACACACACACACACACACACACACACACACACACACACACACACCAAATGCCATATAACCATGTCATATGACTATCATATGGCCATTCCTAATACCTGTACAAAGGTGATCTTGCTTTTTCCTACAAACATAATCTACTTCATTATATATCATCCACCAACTGCAAAAGTCATCTAAATATAGCACACCTAAACTAGAGAAACTGTCATAGTATAGTTGCTTGGTTCCTTCCTTCTCCCAATCTTCTAAGCATGACTTAACTTGTGTTTTTGTTCTTAGGCTCCTTACTTGTCCTCTAGATTCTCAGGGAGGAGGCTTTGTTTTATTTCATATCATGGAAGCATTCTGAGCAGTCAAAAGAGAACTCCCAAATCCTCCACCTCTGCATCCATGCTCCGTCCAGTATCTAGACCCCAAACACTCTTCATTCCTTTGTTGAACCTCATGTTCCCACTGTGGAGACCCCTAACTTGTGCACACTCTTTAACTAATTCTAAGACATCAATCCACTGATTTTTCCAACTTTCTACTCTGACTGCATCTACTTTCTTCTACCATAACCACCATCATTTCTCTACCATAACCACCATCATTTTTATAGCATCAGCACCATCATTCAAACACATCTTAAAAATAAAAGGCTTTTCACGACTCACCAATCCTCATCTATTTTTACTGTGTTTTATAGAAAAAGTATGTATATCTGGATATCTGGAATCTGAGTCTTCTCTTTTCATTATATTTGTTATCACCATCAATGTCTCCATGTTGTAAGTTCAAATTACCAATTTTTAACTTATTTTATTTAACAATGCAATTGCATTTGACATGATCAATTACTTCACGCTGGAACACTTTCTTCACTTGGCTTCTGGGACACTGCTGTCTCAGTCTTTCTCTGTCTGTCTCTCACCTGTCTGTCTGTCTCTTCATCTCAGCTACTACTGCAAATTTTTTTTCCCCAAGAGATTATTTTTTTATTAGTTCAAATCAGAAACAAAGCTGCTTCACATGTCAATCCCTTTTCCCTCTCTCTCCCCTCCCCCAAATCCCCCACCAGCCCCCTATCTTATCCCCCCTCTGCACCCCAGGTAGGGCAAGGCCCTCCACAGGGTTCCCCGAAGTTCTTCATATCATCCTGAGCAGGGCCTGGCCCTCCCCTATGTGTCCAGGCCGAGAGAGCATCCCTCCATGTGGGATGGGCTCCCAAAGTCCCTTATTATGCTGGGGTAAATACTGATTCACTGCCAGGGGCCCCATAGAGTGAAAAGGCCTTCTCATTGACATCCACTTTCAGGGGTCTGGATCAGTCCCATGCTGGCCTCCCAGACATCAGTCTGGGGTCCATGTGCTCCCCCTTGTTCAGGTCAGCTGCCTCTGTGGGTTTCACCAGCCCGGTCCCAACCTCTTTGCTCTTCACTTCTCCCTCTCTGCAACTGAGTTCCAGAGTTCAGTTCAGTGCTTAGCTGTGAGTGTCTGCCTCTGCTTCCATCAGCCACTGGATGAGGGCTCTAGGATGGCATATAAGGTAGTCATCAATCTCATTATAGGGGAAGGGCATTTAGGTTAGCCTCTCCACCATTGCCTAGATTGTCAGTTGGTGTCATCCTTGTAGATCTCTGGAAATCTCCCTAGTGCCATTTTAAGATCTCTCCTTGAACCTATAATGGCTCCCTCTGTTACAGTATGTCTCATCCTGCTCTCTGCTATTCTTCCCCGACTCAACCTTCCTGATCCTCCATTTCCTCCTCTCCTCTTCTCCTCCTCTCATTCTCCCAGCTCCCTCTGCCCTACCCTCATGCTCCCAATTAACTCAGGAGATCCTGCATATCTTTAAATACAACTTTTAACCATTGGAGCACCAGGCTTCTGGCTCTTTCCCCACATTTCACCCATGGTGTTCTCATTGAGTCTTATGACTTTAGAATGTGTGTGTGTGTGTGTGTGTGTGTGTGTGTGTACACACACACACACACACACACACACACACACACACAACACATATATAATATATATATATATATATGAATTATGGCAATGGCTTCCATCTGCTGCCTGTGTTCTGTTCTCACAGCAGAGAGTGATGCTTCAGACATAGCTAATTGTTACCCTCTGCTCACGGTCTTTTCAGTGATGTCCTATCTCATAAGTCAGATTCCTTCCTGTGGATCACTCACATGATACCTGTCCCAAACATTTCTAACTCTGTCTCCTGCCCTCACTCCTTTGGCTTCACTTGCTGCTCCTTGAACAAAGCAAGGATGTTCCCATGCCTTTCTACTTGATATCCCCTTGCTTTAAAAATCAATTTTCTAATTACTCATGTGGTGCTTAACTTTACCTTTATTCATGTCTCTACTTCATCAGAGAGACCATCACTCATCTATCAACTACAATATAGAAATCGCCTTTTCTAGCCCTTTCCCTAAAATGAGATTGATGACTTCTCTTTATGCCATCCTAGAGCCCTCATCCAGTGGCTGATGGAAGCAAAGACAGACATCCACAGATATACACTGAGCTGAAATCGGGAATTTAGTTGAAGAGAGGGAGGAATGAAGAGCGAAGGTTGGAGAAACCCACAGGAACAGTTGGCCTGAACAAGGGAGAGCACATCGACCCCAGATGCTGTCGGGGAGGCCAGGACAAGACTGATCCAGACCCCTGAACATGGATGCCAATAAGGAGGCCTCTGCACTCCAGGGAGCCTCTGGTGGTGGATTAGTATTTTTCCCTGGTGCAAGAAGGGACTTTGAGAGCCCATCCCACGTGAAGGGTTACACTCTGGCCCTGGACACATGGGGAAGGGCCCAGGACCAGCACAGGAAGATTTGGTGGACTTTGCAGAGCCCCCATTGAGGGCCCTACCCTGCCTGGGGAGTGGTGGGTGGATGGGGTGGGGGGTAGGTTGGGGGTGGGGAGGAGGGATGGGGGTGAGGGGAGGGAGAGGGACTTGCATGTGAAACAAGCTTGTTCCCTAACTAGAACTAATAAAGAAAGAAAGAAAGAAAGAAAGAAAGAAAGAAAGAAAGAAAGAAATTGTCTTTTCTGTTAGACTCATGCCCCTCTATTAATAGGCATGTGACCCCCAGTTTAGACTCTGAAATGTTCTGTTTCCTCTGCAAGGTAGCTCTAATGAGTATGCCCACCTTACAATGATGCTGTGATTATTGAATGAGTTGACGTGTAAAAAGCACAGGAAATACAGCTTGGCATATGAAAAGTACCAATTCAATATAGGTCAACATTATTCTTATTATTGGGAGCCAGCCTGGCTCCCTGAAGATGACCACCAAATAGATACTAATATTTTGAAAAACTAAGCCGGGCTTTGGTGGTGCATGCCTTTAATCCCAGCACTCAGGAGGCAGAGGCAGAGATCTCTGTGAGTTCGAGACCAGCCTGGTCTACAAGAGCTAGTTCCAGGACAGCCTCTAAAGCCACAGAGAAAGAGAAACCCTGTCTCGAAAAACCAAAAAAATAAAAAGAAAGAAAGAAAGAAAGAAAGAAAGAAAGAAAGAAAGAAAGAAAGAAAGAAAGAAAGGAAAGAAAAAAGAAAAACTTAATGCTAGAGAATTCACTCACTGACAGACAGAAGAAATCACCAGAAGCAGCCCTGTAACTCCAGGCCTCTGTATTGTACATTCCCCTTGGCCTGTCACACAGTGCAATCCTCTCCAGCTGGTGGAAAATAGGGAGGGGAATACACTCCATAGTCAAGCCTGCTACCTGCTAGCTGTCTGGCACTTCAGCACTTCTCTCACCTTTCTAAGCCCCAGCTCCTTAAAATGAAGGTAATAGCTGCCTGCTTCCATCTGGGCAGTGGGAGCATGTTACAAGAACCTGATGCCTAAGAATGCTAATGTCCATCACCCATGCACGTGACTGCCATTTCACATACCTGTGAAAACGTGACGTGCTTTTTATTCATTTTTCAGTGTGAGGACCAAGTAAAAGAGATGCTCACTCCACTTGAAGATGGCTGGGAGCTTGTGTGTTTTCCGTTAATTCTTACAGTGAATAGTCATTCACCACATTTCTGCTAGTTTCACCAGTTAAGAAAGAAATTGGAAACCAATTTGTATCTGAATTTCCACAGTAAAAGCTGGGAAGGAGGAGGCGATGCTTCTCCCAGGCACTGTTATTGAGAGGTGAGTTCATACACACCTAGAGGAGCAGAGCTGGTTCCTTTGGGGAAGGTGGCTGGTTATACAAGACTGAAATAGGATGCAGAGAGCAGTGTGAGCCCAGAAAACAATGGAGCAAAACCTCTTAGCACATCTGTAAAAGACATCAAGCCTACAAAACAAGGTGAAGAAAGGATCCTACATGGAAAACAGACCATTTCTCAAAACAAAACAAAACAAAACAAAACAAAATACCAAAAAAAAAAACAAAATAAAACCAAACCTCTCATATTTTTCCTGTCTCTGAGGATATCACTGTGCGGGAGAGTGAAGCAAGATCAGAAGACCTAGCAGTGTTGCAGATGGTGCTAATTTATTCCCTCTGTTCAGGAGGATGGGCAGGGTTGAGGAGAGCAGAGTCAGTCCTAGGAAGTGGCTAACACAGTAGGGAGCACTGGTGTGGGCCAGATAGAGAATGAGGCCCGGGGCTTTTGGAAGGGCTGGAATAAAGCAGGGTGGGCAAAGCCTTCCCTCTGCAAGGCCATGGGGGTACACTGAAAATGGCCCCTAAGGACATGGGGTACACTGAAAACGGTCCCTAAGAATACCCATTTCCTGATTAATGACACCTGGTTGTTCCTATAATGTGAGGAAAAGGCTTCCATGGAAGTGATTAAATTCAGGATTTTGAGACAAGATTGCCTTGAATCTGGGTAAGCCCTGAAAATGCAATTGCGTTTATCATTACAAGAAGAGGAAGAAGGAGATTTTAGACACAGGGGGATGGGGCGTGGTGACCATGAGGCAAGAGATAGGAGAGACAAAGTCACATGTCCAGAAATGCCCTGCCTTCAGCAAAATGGAACCAGCAAAGGCGAGAACAGGACTGTCTGCTGAGGCCACCTAAGAGAGAGTGGCTCTACTAGGGCCTGGATTCAACTTCATGAAAATGACTCTGACTTCTGTCTATAAATGTGAACTTGAAATTTCATGTTGTTTTAAGTCACAATCGCACAGTAGTTACAGTAGAGAACAGAAACTAGTACAAGCCAGAGATGAAATATCTGGGTCACAATAACTCAGCTCTACTTTTAGGGTGCAGAAACATCCAGAGGCAATACACAAAGGAGCAGGTGTTGCTATTTGTCGAGTACAACAGGGAATGCATAAGATGTGGTATTGGCTTAGCTGCAGCAAATTGAGATAGGAACAGAGACTTGGGAGGAAGAGGCCCTCCAGCTCCTCAAAGGAAGCTGCAGTTCTGGATTTTTATAAGAACTCATCTCATTTTAATTGTTGGTAGCTATTTTAAATTCCTCTCAATACCATGCAGGCTGAACAAAACACATCTGTTTGGCCACATCCCACCCATGAGGCTCCAATTTGCACCCTTTGGTCTATTGTATGCTTGATTCTGAGCTAAGCAGTGAAGACACTGTGTCTGTCCTAGAAGATCATGGTGAGGGAAGGAAGCAGACAAAATGACTGGATCTTTGGTAGAACTGGGCAGAGAGTCCAGGGGTGGGGGGTGGGGAGAGCAATGACAAGAGATTGTTTTTCCCAGTATCAGAAGAAAAAGGGACAGTGAAGAAGGTTTGTGGAAGGAGCTGATGTCCACATCAAGTCTTGCATGCTGAGGTGGGACTCAGAAATGGGCAAAGCTCAAAAGGGAACAGGTGGTGTGGGCACCAGCTAGAGCAAGGGCCAAGAGGCCAAAGAATGGGGTTGGAGGTACAAGACAAAGAAAAGTTCAAGATCTACCTGGAGGAAGAAGAAGGAAAGGCCTTATGTGTGCATGGCTGGGTTCTGAACTTATCCTGAGGATAAGGGGAGATATGAGGGTTTGGTAGTTTAAATGTGCCCCTCCCCAGGAAATATTCAAGCCCTAGCCTGCCTCATTTGTAAATGTGACTCTGGAAACCAGCTCTTTGCAGATGCCATAGAGTTCTAATGAGGTCATACTGGATTAGCATGGGACTGAATGAAGTGATAGGTGGCCTCAAAAGAGGAGAAACTTTATACTTAGACACAGAGAACAATGGCATGTGACCTCTAAGAAGACAGAGGTTAGAATCAAGGAATCAACATCTCCCAATAAAGGATGGCCAAGTGTGTAGTACTGCCAGAAGCTGGAAGAGGTCAAGGATCATTCCTTGGAGATTACAGAGAGACACAGCCCTTCCTCCTCTGACTGTGAACTTCTGGCCTCCAGAGCATTCTACCACCAAGTTGGTGGTATTTTACTATTGTAACCCAGGAAAAGAGTATGCCCAATATCTCAATAAACCCATAAAATAACTGATACAGAACTGGGGAGATAGTTTAGTGAAGTACTGACCTTGTAAGGTTAAGTAAGGCCTTGTAACCTGAGTTAGATGCCGAGAACCCACATTAAAAACCAACACAAAACTGGTGTGGTAGCAATTGTGTGTAATTCCAATACCGGGAAGGCAGAGACAGGTGCATGCCCGGGGCTTGCTGGTTATCCAGTCTAGCTGCAGGGGCAGGTTACAGGACAATGAGAAATTATGTCTCAATAAAAAGATAAAACATCTGAGATCCTCTGCCTTCACACGCACACACACACACACACACACACACACACACACACACACACACACACACACACTGATACAATAATAAGCTACCACTTCTTATATGCTCAAGTATTCATTCTTTATTCACAATATCCTGAGAAGTAGACACTGTTATCTCCTTATTTGGTAGACTAGAACACTGCAGCCAGAGAAGTGATGAATTTGCCTAATTCCACACAATTTGTGCCTGATAGAGCTGGGTTGTGACTGAAAGGGTCTGGCTCCAAGTCCCTGCCCTGGGCCACCTTAGCACCAGAGTAGATCCTCTCTTGAGCAACACAGTATTAAGTCACTGGTACCACTTTCCTCCCTGTGCACTACTACTCCAGATGGCCTCCTCTGGGGTTCCATGAGGATTAGATAGAAAGAAAATATGAAAAGTATTTAGTAACCTGCAAAGTGCACTCAAGGAGGAGCAAGAATTTGAAGTGGGGCTGGATAGAGGGTCCCATGGTTCAGAGTGCTTATTACTCAGCCAGGGAACCTAAGTTCAGGTCCTAGTGCTCAGACTGGGTGAGTCACAATAGCCTGCAGGAGGATTCGATGACACTGGCCTCTGTATATGCATACCACACTCATGAGTGTGCATGCTTTTATGCATGCACACACACGTGCACACACACACACACTTAAAAATAATAGCAATTTTTATATTTATTATATTTATTTTAAATAAATCTTCTAAAAAAATCATTGAAAGTGGAGGACAAGCCTTCCAGGACAAGGAAAATCAGCCTTAACTATTGCTCTGAGATAGGTGGTGGCACCAGTTGTAAACATTAACCCTCTCCATACCCTAGGAAAGTTCCAAAACCCTTACAGAAGCCACCACCCAGGACCCCAGGGATGACCATCCTAAGGCTAGTTCCTCAAGCTTGAGTCCAGCCTCCTGGAAGTCACCAGCAGCTACCTTCTTTGCAGTGTTTTGGGCTCCGAACAAATCCCACCTGAATCACAGAGTGTGTTTAGTTACAATGACTCCTTAGTCTTACTGAGGAGAAGACAAGCAGTGTGTTAGTTTTTTCTGGTGCTGTGATAAAATACCATGACAAACAACAATTTTAGGAAGAGAGAGTTAGTTTTGGCTTATGGTTTCAGAGAGATGGAATTCATCATGGTATGGAAGACGGCATGTGGTAGGAGCAGAAACTTACCTCATCATACTTCTCATCCACAAACAGGAAGAAGAGAGGGAGAATAGAAGTGGGGTCCTCAAAGCCCACCCTAGTAACATACTTCCTCCATCAAGGCTCTGCCTACTAAAGTCCCATGACCTCCCCACACAGTGCTACCAATTGGGTTCCATGTGTTCAAATATATGAGCTTAGGGAGATACTTTCCATTCAAAGCGTTAACAGTCAGAAATACCTGGTGACCAATCTAAAACCACATGACCAGAGTATTCTGCCCAGCATGTCCTCTCTGTCTAGCTATGGTACATTTAGCCCAAGCAGCTGTCCTATGAGGAGAACTTGAGAAGAAAGATGACATTTGAACATGCTATGGCCTGGCACCAACCAAACCTTTCTTTTTCTAGCTATTTTCATGTAGCAATGAAATGTTGAGGGAGAGAAGTTCTTGCTTGGTGCAATTTGTTCCTTACACCTTGTGGGTGACACAAGCTTGGTGGGTTTGAAAGAATCAAAGATGGTAGGTAGCATATCTCTTTTTCAACCCATGCATCCCGTAAGCACTGAATTCCTATGTGCCAAGGAACATCATATTCTTTATATTTGGGTATAAAGAATACAAGACTGATATATGGTAGGAATCTCCAGCTCACTCCTACTTGATCTGGAAAGCCTCATTCCTGTCTCACTCTCCCCACTCCCCCCTCACCCTCCAGAGAATCTCCAAACAAAGGGAAGGCACCAAAAAGCCCAGTTCTGTGTTCTTGGCAGCTACTTCAGCTTCCTTC
This sequence comes from Cricetulus griseus, assembly GCF_003668045.3. Taxonomy (NCBI): domain Eukaryota; kingdom Metazoa; phylum Chordata; class Mammalia; order Rodentia; family Cricetidae; genus Cricetulus; species Cricetulus griseus. The sequence continues at coordinate 149,358,157 of NW_023276806.1, read as the reverse complement.
CTTGAAGTTGCCACCTGCCTAAGTTCTCACCTAAAGTGGTTAGCTTTTGACCATACTTGGGCACAAACCAAGCTTGTGGAAGATGCATCATCACACCTCACCTACATCCTATAAAGTCTCCCTGCTTTTGTTTGTGGGCACAGCTTCTTAGGCCTCAATCTCTGGGACTGCAGAACCTGCTCGGGAGTTGCTTTGCTCAAATAAACCTGTTGTTATACTTTTAAAATTCAGCTTGATCTGGCTTACTGCATCAGTGGAGAAACCTATTATCAGGGGTCAGAAAAACTGTTAACTATCTCCATTTCAAAGGAACCCACAGGCTAAAGGGAACAGACACAAGAAAAGCAATCATGCAGCATCCCTAAAACTCACAAGCTGGCCTTTGCATTCATGACTTTCACCGTTTTCTTTGTATACTGTGCTATTTGTACTTGATTTAGTATTTTTCTTTTGAGTTGATTCATCCCTCCACACCTTACTTAAACAGAGGCTTAGAGTTTATCTTAAGCACTAATTCATAGGTTTAACTTAACAATTTTCTACTACACAGCATGATAAAAAGCTAACTGTTAAAGAAAAAACTCATGGGGATATCACATAAAACCATCTCAGACTGCTAAGAGGTAGGAGGCCCACCCAGCAGACCCACATATGCTATGATAGAGGAAGCAACACTGTTGTCTCATCAAATCTTGACTGACTGAGACACAGTAGGGTCATCAGTTTGGTAAGTAGAGTCTAGAGGCAGGAAAGAGATAAGCATGTGCCTTACATCCGAAGATCACAGCAGTACGTGCATCCCATGTTTCAACCGTCTGACTGGGACACAGGTTATTCTCATTTTCAACTTTCTAGACCAGAGGTTATGTGTCAAGGAGGGTCTGTGATGTAAGACCAAATATTTCTTATTTTAAAATTTTGTCTGTATATGTGTGTGAGTGTTCAAGTGTGTATGTGTGTGGGTACATGTGTGTGTGTGCCTGCATGTTGAGGCCAGAGCATACCATTAAGTATCATTCTTCAAAGGTTTCTCACTTTCTTCTCATGGCCTAGAACTCTTCAAGTAGGCTGGGATGGCTGGCCAGCAAGCCCCAGGAATCCACCTGTCTCAGTGTCCCTAGTGCTGAGATCACAAGCAAGGCTTCCATGCTGGGCTTTAGTTTATTTTGTTGTTGTCATTGTTTATGGGATTTTTTTTTTTTTTGGTTTTTCCATACAGGGTTTCTCTGTGTAGCTTTGGAGCCTATCCTGGCACTTGCTCTGGAGACCAGGCAGCCTCAAACTCACAGGGATCTGCCTGCCTCTGCCTCCTGAGTGCTGGGATTAAAGGCATGCGCCACCAACACCCGGCTGGTTTTTTTTGTTGTTGTTGTTTTGTTTTGTTTTTTTTTGCATGAATTCTTGGATTGAACTCAGGACCTTGTGTTTGCACAGCAAACATTTTACTCACTGAGCAATCTCCCAGTCTGAGGTCCACACTTCTGAATCTCCTACTTCTATAAATAAACAATGCTGAATGGTATTTCCATGAGAGCTTGTCCTGGTATTATACTGGTGGGCTATCATCTCTAGAGCTTGTATTTAACCATAGTCCAACTAGGACAACACATAAAATCACAAGCATAAGGATACAACAGCCTCTTTTAGACAACTTAGAACATGTCTTTATTGAATTAAATGATACACAAACCTCAGGACTTTCTATATCAACAACAAAAACTTGCTTTTAATACCTCCCTTCAGTAAATAGAACACACCAGTATGATGCAAGCCATTCCCTGACTCATTCATTCTGTTTTCTTGAGCACCTTGTACATGGGAGGTTGTGGGAGGCACTGGGGTTCCAGTAAGGACTCAGGCACACACAGCTTCTGCTTCCATGTAGCTAGAGTATGAGACCAACATTAATAAAATGATCATCTCAGGAGTGTGAAGTGTGGTGTCATGCTGAAGACTTGAGATGCAGTACCTGTTTACAACAGTGGATTCCATCTAGAACCTGGAGAAGGGCAATGGTCAGGGACTGTTGGCACAGACTTGGAGCATATGTGTAGAAACATACCTGGTTGCCCTTCACCATGTTTCTTCCACATGTTAGCATGAAGTGAGATGCTGCCTCATGTAACTCACTGCAACTATCTGATGTTGGTATCTTAGTTCTTTACGGGGAAGTACAACAATGCACCTATGGGCACAGACTTGGCTCTTGGCCCTGCCAGGACTCAAATCCTGGTCTGTGTGACTCTAGAGCCATGCTTTCCCTACCTACAACATACATTGCCTGCATATGAGCATTGGCCATGGCTTGGATGTTGAATGTCTCCCACAGGCCCAGGCATGAGGTTTTGGTATCCAAGGTGGAACTATTGGGGGGGGGGGTGCTGCAGCCTTTTAAAGGTGAAGCCTGTGGGGGGTGCTTAGTTAATTGGTGGGTGCCTTGAAGAGGATTATGTGACCACAGTCTCTTCTTTCCCCCTGATTCCTGGCTCATGATGTGAACAGTTCCATCTGCCTGTCTCTCTGAACTTGATTGCAATGCCCACCTTGAGAGAATTCCTTTCATGCTGGCTTTGAGAAAGGAACTCTCACACAGCGAAGCTGCCTATGAAGAGACTAACATGGCAAGGGATTACTGAGGCATGCCAGATCACAACCAGGGAGAAACTGGGTGTCTTGGTTACTTTTATATTGTCATGATAAAACACAATGGCCAAGGCAACTTGTAAAAGGAAGAATTTAATTTGGCTCATGGCTTCAGAGGTTTGGAGTCCATGATGGCAAGTGAATGAACAGCTAGGAGCCCACATCTTGATCCACCACCGTGAGGCAGAGAGAAAGCACTGGGAACAGCATGAAGCTTTTGAAATCTCAAAGCCCACTCCCCAGGGACACACCTTCTCTAACAAGGCCACACCTCCTAATCCTTCCCAAATAGTTCCATCACCTGGGGACCAAGTATTCAAATATTAGAGTGTATGGGGACCGTTTTCTTTCAAGCCATCACACTGAGGAACTGAGAGTTGTCAGCAATTACATGATTAGGGAAACAGGTCCTTTCTCATTGGAGTCCTTAGTCCCATAAAAGACCTGGTGAAGCAATTCCTGAACTTTTGACTCAGAGAAATCAGGGGATAAAATACAATGTTGTAAACCACAAAGTTACTGATACATTGTCACACAGCAACATGGAACTAATCACAATCAGGACTTGCCCCTTACCTACCAACTTTTAGAAGTCTATAATACATCCCTGACTTGTATGAGATCCAAGTCCTTCAGTAGAATATTAAATCACAGCAGGCCTAAGCACACTGCATGAGGTCTGTCCTCAAAATAATGTCCATGAATTTGCCCTTGGCCTAAGAGAACACATGCATGCAGACACTCTCACTTGCACAAATGTGGGGTTTGAGTTCCTAGTGTATACAGATCACTGGTCTAGATCTTGTGAGGCAGAAAAACTAAACACCCACAGTCACTGGGAGTGGTGGGAAGACCTACCAGTAATGCTTTGAATTTGGGATCCTCCTACCTCAGCCTCAGGAGTAATACAGACATGGGCCACCAGGCCTGGATTCATCTAATTTTTAAATCAAATACTATATGGGTTCTTACTATAGGAAGCAATACACAGGAAGTACTGGAACGGGAAACCTTATCACCAGAAATTCCCTTTCAACCCTAGGCATCATCACTTATCAACTGACTTTCAGAAAATGAGTGGCCCTTGGTGATCTTCCTTCTCAGGGCAATACACCTGGGTGCCTGTTTAGGGAAAGAGGAAAGATGTTGACACAAACCACGACCCCTTTCACTTCCTATCTCCTCTCCCTAGCTAGATGCCAGCACCTCTACCCTGCCAAGGGACAGGCATTATAGGATCGCCAGGCCCCCCACGAGTTGGCTCTGGCTCTAGCTCGAGGCCTCTGAGCCGCCTTCAAGTTACTGTAAAAATTCAAAGTATTCCAGCCATTTTAATTACTGGGAGTTGCATAAGCCAGAAACTCGTTTACTCAAAGGAACAGCAGACCAAAAAGAAAAAAAAATTTTTTCACCATGCCTCAGGCCCTTCCCTCCTCCTTCATGCCACTTGCCTCCAATCACATGCTCCCAGGCCTCAGAAAAGCACCTCAGGTGTGGGCAGTCTCTTCCAGCATGTGTTGGTATGACATCAAATTCTTCTCTTTTCCTTGTAAATACTTGAAGCAGAAGAAGTTCCAGGCACCTTCAAGCAGTTTGGAAAATTACTGGTCATGCTTCTCTGGACAGGCTGAAGACTTCACTAGGCTCTGTATCACACATGTAGGGAGTGTGGGGACAAAACAGAGGCCAGTGGGCAATGGGGGTCTCTTGGGCAGCAAGTCAGGGGGATTTCAGCTCCTGAAGTATGAAAATGACTTCGCTATGTGATTCTTAGAAAAGGAATGACACCAGTCACAGTATTCCAGCCATTCTCCAGTGTGGAGAGGAAATACTGACAGTGCTGCTGTGTGTGGTTGGAAAATCTTCCACTCTTTCTGAGGCTTCAGTAACCTCTGATCACTTCCTTACCCAAATCTACCCCCAGCTTGCCAAGGACATGCTGTGCATCAGGCACTGTGTTAAGTGCTCAGGAAGGAAAACTCAATTAGCCCAAGCCAGTCCTCTCACTGGGTAAAGATGGGCAGGACACAGCATTGTGGATAGAACATGAAATGTCCTCCACAGCTTGTACATTTGTACATTTGGTTCCCAGCAGGTAGAACTTTTTCAGAAGGTTGTGGAACCTGGGAGACCTGGGGCCTACCTAACATCAGTGGGTCACTGACCGTGGGCCCTGCAGGTGACTCTGCTTCTTAGTCCTCCAAGATCTAACAACCCACAGCACAAACTCCTGTCCCTGAAGAGAAAGTCTCCCAGGCCCCACACCTTCCCTGCCGTGATGGGGCCAAGACAATTTTTTTCCTCACTTAAATCACTTTTGTCACGTGCCTGGTGAGGCAAAAAGTAACTAATATAACCAGAAAGTGACAGGCCAAGCAGTGTGATAAATTTCAAGTTGGATCATTCTGAATGGATGGCATCTGGCTCAGGAGGGAGGCAGTGCTTGATGACACCCTGACTGTATAATAACATTGAGAGTGGCTGTCCAATGATGCTAAGGTAGTGCCAAGCTCTACTGCATCCTTCTGATGTCCCAGTTCTTTTATTCAGGTCATCTCTAAAGTGGGGACTAATGCTGACCCAATATTACAGACAAGGACACTGAGGCATGAGGAGGGAAAGTTACTTATCCAGGGTTTTACAGTTAAGAAATAACAACAGTGAACCTGTGAATATTTAGCAAGTGGCTCCCTGAGACAGGAAGCCTTGCTTTGTAGTGCTGACCAATTTCTGTGGTGTAAATACTCCCATCACAACTGTTTCCTAGTTACACTGTGCTGTCACTGACTGCAGAATTGAGAAAAACACAAGAGCAGAGCATGGTAATGTCACTACTTTGCAGAGAAGAATCAATGGAAACAAGCTTAGAGCCTTGAACTTGAGGCAGTAGATACATACACTCTTGTCTTCTGATGGCTTGACTCATGATTTTATTCCTTTTTAACTTAAGATGGTGGGGAAATGATATTGCTCATTAGAAACCATACTCCAGTTTTTGGATTTTTTTTCAACATTTCCTGAGCTATTGAAGCTCAGGAAACTCTCTCTTGATATGCTGGGTAGGAGCAGTGAGCACTAACCCTAACGGGCCCCCATCATGACAGTGAGCACTGACATTCTGCAGTGTTTCTGTGGCTTAGCTCCAATGTTTGGTGGGCCAGGTACATTACATTGGGATTATGACTATGTTTTACAGCTGACTCAGAGAACTCTAGAACATGTAGCAGTGGGTTCAACTGAACCAATGTCAGCCAGCCCTGGATTCCAGTACTTCATTTTTCATTACCCCACCCTTCAGTACCCCAGCAAGCAATGGAAGTGATGGAAGCTCTGAAAAGAGACCCAGAAGATGGATATGAAGGAAAGAAAAACAATAGAAAAGTGCCTCAGTTTCCTTGATTATAAAGTTGGCATCTAGGGATGGGGAGGTGGCCCCAGGGACAATGTGCTTGCTATGTACACATGGGCACCTGAAGTCAGAGCAGTAGCAGAAATAGAAGAAATCTGGGCATGGCACATGACTGTAATCTCAGTGCTGGGGAAGCAGAGACAAGAGATCCATGCAGCTCACTGGTTGGTCAGCCCACTTGTATCAGTGAGCTCCAGGGTCAGAGAGAGACACTGTCTCAAAGAATAAGCTGAATAGTAATATAGAAAAACAATTCTTGTCAACCTTGGGCCTCTACATACTCTCTCTCTCTCTCTCTCTCTCTCTCTCTCTCTCTCTCTCTTACACACACACACACACACACACACATGTACACACACACACACACACACACACACACACACACGTAAATACCTATTATTTAGGGTTGGGAAGGCTGAAAAAGACATCAAAGCACAAGCTCTTTGTAGAAGTTTATAAAAAATGTTACCTCATGCCTAAAACTCACTTTGTGAATGGACTCTTGGGCAAATTCATTGTCATCAAGGATGTCTCGAGAGACACTGCTTTTAAACACAAGGTTCCAGGATCAACTTAAAAGAAATTTGCATGATAGGCAAGAATAGGCTGTTCTTCTAGAAGCTTCAGTTTTAAATGCTTTGTTTTCAACAAACGTACCTGAAAATAATTCAGAAGCCAATGAATCACAATATTTCCAGGGCCAAAAATGCCTATAGAAAGATAAAGGCATGCCTAATCTTAAGCAAAAGATTAAGACCCGAGAGACCACAGTTGGTGCTGTGAGCATCATCAGCATCCAGTAAGATGGGTTTTTATCAGTGGACATTGTTTCCATCAGAAAGAAAATTAAAGTGCTGGTGAGCTGACTTATGGAGCAAATGCACTTGACACTAACAACCTGAGTTTCATATCCAGAACCCTAATGTTGGAAAGAGAAAGCCAACTCCCACAGGTTGTTCTCTGACTGTTTCACGTATGCTGTGTTGCACATAGGCATACACACACAATAAATTTAAACATGTGAAATTAAAAAGAAAAAATTCAAAGTGTTTTATCCAGAAGTTCCTCTTAGGATGACCTCAGTCCATATTCTAATTCCACACCCACCAACCCAACATGTTCTCCTGGTGAGGAGGTATGGAGCTTTCTTCAAGGATCAGAATAAGAAGGGGTCCCATTATCATGGGCTCTCAGCCTACCTCTCAATCATAAGTCTCATAGGATCAAGGACAGTGACATCGTGGCTGGCCGGCTGGCTGGCTCTTATGCATTGGTTGTACCCATGAGACTGCTCACCTCTGGGAACCTCTCTGAGAATCCAAGTTCAAGGAGCTGGATCCTAGACCATGTGGATCTGTGATGGTGATACTGATACCCCCCTTTCCCCTCAAGTCATGGGTTAGTCTTTTCTTTCAGTATTTGCTAAGTGCCTACTGTGTGCAGATGCTGCATTGGGCATTTGAGAAGCATCCAGGTTTGCTTGGGTCTAGAGGAGAATGAGATACTTCAACCACTAGGGGCAGCAGAGACTGAGGGGGGCCAGAGGGTTGCACTGTAAGTGGTGCATAAAGGAGAAGCAAGGCAATCAATCAGCAGACATTCCAAGGCTGGTGGCTCTGGCTGCTTCCTGGCAAATAAGGTGGAGGAGGGAGGGCAGGGGTCATAAAATGGTGCAAGATGCCACCAAGGTAACAGAGATTTAGGGCAAGGCTAAGGAGAGGACTGTTGGGTGGCAGTTATATGATGTTCTATATGAATGGTGTCACCGCCAGTTACAGCCTGGAGCCACAGGAAGAAGCAGGGCAGAAAGGAACTTGTATGTCTTTGGAATTTAAGACTTCATTCAGAAAACCATGGAATATAAACGGACTGCTTGAAGCAAAACCTCGCATGGCTTTGGGGTAATATCTGAGAAGATGGTGGGTAGAATGCAAGGCAGGAGAAGGACCCAGCAGAAAATGACTCAGGGCCAGTTACAGGACTGTTGACACTGTCTGGAAAGAATCTCCAGGGTACAATCAAGGGTGGGAAGAGTGAGGGTGGGAAGAGTGATGGCTAGTAGAGATGTCCAGTTCAAGACTCTCTAGGACATGGTGATGGTGATGTCATTAGAGGGATGAGTAATGTTGGAAGGGACAGAAGAAGACAGTGAGTTCAGGACAACTTGAGGCTGATTAGGTCATGGGATTTGCAAGTAAAATTGTCAAAGGGGTACAGACAGGGAGGTCAGGAGACCAGAGGGACACTGTTGCCTTGTCAGTCTCATTCCAGTGCACACAGCACATTGGCCAGTCAAGACAGGAGAGAAGTTGGGATTGGAGGCTAAAAGGGAAGGTGAGGATAGAAGCACAGAAACCTGAAGAGCTGGGAGGCTGCCACCGAGGTAGCAGGTACCTGACGAGAGGTACAAAGTGACAGGCCAGAGGCAGAGGAACTTCCATAGCCAGGTATCAGAAGGATGTGATTCAGAGTGTCACAGACCTTTGGACTCTCCACCACAGGACAAGCCAGTTCCAGTTGCATCAGGCTCCACCAAGGTGAGCTCACAGTACCTTTGCAGAAACATGATTCCCCAGCCCAAGATGGTAGGAGCCTGACCACATGTCCACCCCATTCTTTCCCTGAGCCCCAGCAGTGATGAGTGGCTGGGACAACCCTGTGAGGGGCTGAGCCGCAGACCTTCAGAAAAATCACAGAGGAGCTAACTCCTCATTGTTAAAGGCAAAGTGCAGGAACCCCAAGGGCATAAGGAACACATTAAACCATGCTTTCAGGGAAGTTCTCCAGCATCTCACATTATCCTTTACAGAAATAACTGACTGCCTGAACATACAGTCATTAAAAGAAAACCAAGAATTGGAATATTTAGCTCTACTTCCCATTTCTCACCACCCCAGAAAACACAGGACACAAAATGTCTCTACCACACACATGTGTTTTCTGGCTTAAAATTCCTGGGAATATATGTCTAAAGAAAGAAATGTGAAAGCCCTAGCATTCACGTGAAGACAGCCAGAGACTGTACATAGGGGTCTTCACTTCCCTGGCAGCGCTGGGAGTGAAGGAGCTGGGCCGAGAAACGCCCTACAATTTTACTGCCATGAAATTGGTTCCAGATGGAAGCCGCAAAGGTGTTTACTCCCTGCTGGTATCAGGCACAGAGAGAACCTGAAGTACCCACCTTCTTAGGCTCCTAATTGCCTCGTGTTGGGCAGCAACTCTGCTGAGGGTCTGGTTAGGGTTCCTGGTGATGGGTGGACCAGTCTGTCAGTTGCTTGGAAAAGGCTATTTTGAATGTAATGACTTTCACATGGACTGTGGGTTTGGGGAAAGGCATTGTGGTTAGGGTCTGGGGGAGGGGGAAGCCAAGGTACTTCCTTATGTGGCAGTGGTCGTGAATAGGCTTGTCAGCACCTTCTCCGGGTTGAACTTCCAGAGTGCCACTTGGAAGAGTGGGACTGTGGCAACCTTCGCTGTGTTCCCAGACATCCCCGTGGCCCCCAAATCAGCGATTCGCAAGTGTCTCACTTCCCAATTAACCCTCAGCCCAGAGGTAGAAGAGCTCTGGGCAGCTGTGGAACCAGACGGGATGTTGACTGAGAGCTTTGTGGCTATCGGATGGGAAGGATTCGCTTCACCCACTCAAGGCACCCGCACCCCACTGGCTGGTGTGGACCTGTCCCTCTCTAGGCTTCTCAATGAGTCTAGCAGGCTGAAGGCTCAGAGAACCGGTGTTTTCTGGCTTACAGCGCCCCCTAGCATTAGCCACAGGGATAGGCTCGATGAGCCCCTCTAAAGAGCTGCCATCTTCCAAACCATGGGCAGCAGGACTAGTACGGACCTTTGGATCCAAGAAGCCATAACGGTACTGAACGGTACTGAATGGTACTGAACCCTGTTGCCAATGTGCTATCCTTAAGGGGCCCGCACTTCAGGAAGGGGAACAGGCAGATGAGCAACCATATTAGAGTCAGCTACATGTTAAAAAGAACAAGACGCGGTGGGGGAATCCTGGAGAACGGACTGAAGAGGCTATGCTGAGGAGGTAACTAAGCCGAGACTGGGGGGGGGGGGGGCGGAGGGGACAGTAAATTTTGTTTCCGTCCCTTTAATGCTTCCAATCCAAAAGATGAACAGAAAGATGAATTGGTAACTGCAAAGGCTCCACCAGAAGCAAGACACCAAGTTTCTCCTGCTCCATTGTCCTCACCAGTGTGCCCGGGTGTTCTTTGTTTCAAGCCCTGTGTCTTGGTAGACAGAGGAGGATGGGAGTGCAGGAAGTGACTTCGAGTGTAGTGGGTGGGCATCAGTCTTGGGCACGTTAGTTTGGTGTCAAACGGCTCACATAGTGAGATCTGTCTTCCTTCACCACCATTCACCTCGTCTTTGAGAATTTTCCAGGGAATAATAGACATTTTTTTTTAATTACTAAGGGCATCTTGCTGGGACTCATACGGTGATTTTTTATATATATATCCAATAAACACGGAGATTGGTGCCTGAACAAGGGAAGTAACTGGGCTGGGAGTGTGACTGGACAGCAGCCATGTCTATAACAGCTTTCCAAAGGGTCCCATGTAATAAGATAGAAAGGGAAACACAAACACAGGCAGTTACATAGCACTATACAATACTGGTCAGCTTAAAAGGGTCTGTTTGTGTAGTCAGGGACTTGGGTCTCTGTGAGCCAACTATGGGACGAGGAAATACATTTGTCACCTACCCTAGCCCTAAAGACTTAACCCTGTGGATATGATGCAGATAGAAGTTAAGGAACCAGTGTTCACAACAGGCTGTGGGATGCCGGTAAATTCATTCATCCAAAGTATCTTTTTCTTATGTAGAGGTGAAGATGAGCAGTCTCTGAGCAACTCTGTATCTTTAGATGTCTACGCAAATACTTCCTACAGGCTCAATGCTCTAAAATCTGAAACACGGGGAGTGGACATGTCCTCACCTTCCTAGGGAAGTTCCAACAGAGGGACCCGGCGAGCCTGGTGTTGGTGGAAGCATCTTCAGCTCGCCCCAGATTTGTAAACCCACCATTGTTCTCAGCTTTCAGAAGAAAGCAGGAGAGCCATTATCTCCACTCTTACCCGAGCTCCAAGTCAACTCAGTCTTGTTCACTGAACTAGAACAAGACTGGACTAGAAAAAGCTATTGTTACATGTTATTAGTCTGGTGGGCAATCTAACGTCCACTGGATGGTTGCAAGGTCTACCTGCTGCAAGATCCACACAAGGACTCACAGAGCACCCTCCGTCTTGTTCCCAGGGTCATGACTAAGCTGACCTTGCAGAGGTAGACAGAGAAGAGAATCTCAGCCCAGACAGAAGAGAAGATTCCTGACTAGAATACTCCTTGTGTTCTCCGAAGCCCCCAAATTCTGGGAAAGCAAAAGTAGAAGAATCAAAAGGAAATAAACCCACATTAGCATCTTTCAGGAAGTAAAACAATCCAAGGACACCCACACTTTGGGACTGAAGTAGCTGACAGAACAAGACATACTTCAGATGGCCTCTCTGAGGAATCTGCTCTGTGACATGTAGCAAAGTAGCTGCTTGACCCTTGTCTTGTGTTCCAGAAAAGGCTCTCCCTTGGAGAAAAAACAAATGTCACTTTGGACAAAATGGTCTTGTAATAGGAAAGCAGAGAAGAGAGGGCCTCTAGCCTGTAAGATGTTTATCCCAAGTGGATTTGTCTCCAAGCCCTTCTAAAGCCTTCCACATGACTGGCACTGTGCAAGGTTCAGCAAATCTCTCAAATCCCACCAAGTATGTCCTCATTCAACCTAGTTCCTCAGAGTGGTCCCATATGGTGCTCAAGGCTCTGGCCTCAAGCGGTTACTGGTTATATTCACACTCAAGTCTCTTGGGACCTTCTGAGGGCTAAAAAAGCATTGTGGCCAAATAGCTCAGGCCTCCAAGTGTCAGGAAGGGAAACAATTTAGCCATATTCCAGGGGATGGGACTAGAAGAGCAAAGCCTGGTCCACAGCACCATGGAACAGAATTAAGGTGGGGAGGGGCTTCAGAACTGCATGGGGATAAGACAGAAAGATGGGGGACTGGGCTCTCTTCTCTATAGCTAGAATGCTAGAAGGGATTTTACAGAACATTCTTGGAATCATTTGGGAGGCTGAGGCAGGAGGATTGAGAGCTCAAGGCCAGCCTGGACCTACATAATAAGACTGTCTCAAAATAACAGCAGCACCAGCACCACTAAAAGACGCAAAACAACCTAACAAGGGCAGTACAATCAGAAATAATGGTACCACAATACTCTCTGCTGCTGTCATTAAAAGAGTCTCTTCTTTTGGGGATAATCCAAGGCGTTTTTGCATTTTCCTTTTTTTGTTGTAAGTTTTCAGCATTTCTGTAGCTAAACCAGACATAGCATAAGGCGGGAGAGAAAGGGAGAAAGATTGCTCTAAGCCCACTGCCAGTTAGATGGAACTGCTGCTAAGTCGGGGGCATCTGTCTGTTTTGGTAAGAAGAGTCAGTGAGAGACTGTGACAGGAGCCCCATTTCTGGGCGTTTCCTTAGCTGGTGGTACCTGTGACACTTGTGCTTGCCTCTTCTAACTAGAAGGAATAGAGTGTGGAATCCTGCTTTTAAAAACATATGATATAGGCCAGGTGTGGTGCTGCATATCTGTAATTAGCAGTGGAGAGCCCAAGACAGGAGGATCTTGGGTTCAAGTTCAGCCTGAACTACACAGTGAGACCATGTGTCTCAAAGAGACAGAACAACAATAGTGTATGTATGTACCACACATGCACATATCACAATCAAGAGGCTGCTCAGTAGTAACATTACCAATATTCTTCTGTTACAGTTAGCCATTCAGGATCCTGGATAGTTTTCTCTGGGATCTGGTCTTATTCCACTTTTGGATAGCTTTATCTCAAAGTTCCTTGCTGAAGGAAGGACTGCTGTCTGCCACCAGTGAGACCTGCTATCATATTCCCCATTTATTATATTCCGTCCTCCAGAGAAGACCCAGGCCTTTCCACTTGCTCATCTCCTTGCATGATGTCATCTCAGAGAACTTTTCTTTTACTGTCCCACAGAGAACAGCACCCTCTTCATCATTCTAACCTAGGTCTACATTTATTCTAGTTTCCTCATAACACAAGTACAATCACCCTGGTTGCAAGAACTTTGCTTGGCATCCGAAACAGTGCCGTTGAATGATTCCACAGCTCCATCTACCCCTAGTGACAACTACCATAGGCAGTCCCAAAAGGAAGAGGGGTGTGTGTGTGTGTGTGTGTGTGTGTGTGTGTGTGTGTGTGTGTGTTGGGTGAGGAGATAATGCCATCTACCCAGGTGTTTCCTCTTACTCCTTGTTCTCTCTAGGGAAGGTAGGAAGGTGAATTTTTCTTCGAGGCTTCCTTTTAGACTTTTTTTCCAGGAGTAGGATCAAGGACTCCAGGGTGCAGGCCACCTGGGTCTCTTAGAAGGGATTGTGCTGTCTGGCTGGGTGGCTGGGAGTATACACTTGTTTGGGCGGAAGGCGCTCGGAGGATCGGTGGGCGTAAGGCAACGGGGGCCGTGGGGCACCGCTGCAGCGCTCACTGACCCGGGACGCTCCCAGCCCACCCATTCGAGTGCCCACAACTGCATTATTCCCTATAAGGATCTGAACAGTCCGGGCCGGCCCCGCCCGAGCCCCCCGGCCCCGCCCCCTTTTTGGAGGGACGATGAGGTAATGCGGCGCTGCTATTGGTCGGAGGGGGCGGCCCCCAAGCTCCCGAGGGGCTGGGTCCCCCTTGCGCCCCTATATCACTCTGCAACCCTGGACTTAGCACACAGTGGGCAGCGGGCAGCCGCCAGCGCCGGGAAGCTTCTCCCGCCTCTCCGCTCTGGTTCCCGAGCCGTCTCCCGGAGGCCACTCGCTGGCTCCGCGGACTCCTGCTCCAGTCACTCAAAGCCACTTCGCCGCGTCCCAGCCCGTCCCGCCGGGCTACTTGGAGGGCACTTTCCCGGAGCTCAAAGTTGCCCAGCGTGCACGGTCAGACCTGGCGAGTGAGCTCGGACAGCAGTAGCCGCGCCAGCACTCGGTAACTTTGAAGAAAAGAGCAGCAGTCCCCGCAGCGGACCGCAGCAGCTACGATGACTTCCTGGCTTGGGCTTGTCGTGCTCCTGGGTTGCTGGAGCCTTGGGCACTGGGGCGCCGAGGCATGCACATGTTCGCCCAGCCATCCCCAGGATGCTTTCTGCAACTCCGATATCGGTAAGCACTTTGGGAGGCCCTAAGCAAGCCGCTCGCTGTAGTGGGAGACTCAGTTTCCCTGGGTGGGGACTCTGTGTGGGGAGATGCCTTGCAGAGGGAACCCAAGCAGTGCCCTAGTGCTCTCAGGCAGGCAAGAGTGAACGTGGTCTCTGCTTGACATCTAGAAAATTTCCCCTTTGACTCCTGAAGGGAAAAGAGCTGGAGGAGGAGGGTGGGAGAAGGTTCTGAAAAGTTGGAACGCTAACTGAAGCGCTGGAGCCTCGAGGACTCTTTACGAGAAGTTGCCAGCTTGTGCGGGCGGCGGAGTTTGCAGAGAAAACTCCTAGCTTTCAGAGATTGCTTATCTCCCGCGCCCTTGAACTTCATTCTTTTCCTTGAGATCCAACCCAGCCTAGCTGCAGGCTCTCCCAGCAAGTGCTAATGGAGGTTCTTGCCTGCCAAGTTTGGGTGGCTGGAAAGAGGGCTGAACGCGCGCGCGCACGCGCGCGTACACACAGACACACAGACACACACAGACACACACACACAGACACACACAGACACACACACAGACACACAGACACACACACACTCGGGAGAAAACTGTAGGTTTGACCCCCTCCCTAGGAGAACTGCATCTGAGTGTGTATGGTGGGCTTGAGGTGACTATAGAGGATCACTTAGCACAGAGCTGTGAAAATTCACAGGAAGGTTAGAGGGTTGTTATTATTATTTTTCTTTCTTGAATGTATATGAGGAGAGAGAGTGAGTAATGGAGAAAGCAGATTTGTCACCAAAAGAACAAAGATGCCAATGGTCTCATCACTTGTGATGATGGTCTCAGAGACTGTTTGCTGATTAAAGAGCCTTGATATGAGTCAGAGCCCACTGTCCAGAGGGCCCCAAGAGTGCTGATGACATGTGTTTGGAGGGCCCCAGATGGAATGGAAGATGGAAAAGCTCTGGTTCAATGTCCCTGCTGTGTGTTTGCAGGGCAGGGGTGGGACACGAAGCCGCCCTTGTCCTGTATTGATTCAGAGGTGAAGAATGGAGTGTGTGTTTTAAGTATAATCATAAAGGAGAAGGGAATTTTCCACTGGTCTTGGGTGAGGGATTCCACTTTGCAAGTGTGTTGTGGTGAGGAGGGGAGGGGTGGTGATCGGGTAGGGGAGGCTGCTGAGGTTGGAGAGTCACTGCTGATGGGCCAGGCCAGCCTAGGGGGAAATCTGGGAGGTGGCTGTGGTGGTCAGGTCAGTGGACTTGGCAGCCCGGGGTGTTTGTATGACCTGCAGTCACCCTTGTTGGAGGTTTCCTGGGACCTGCAGGCACACACCCTTCCCTGCCCTTGGGGTTGCTGGGAAGCATCATTTTGGGTTGCTGAAGGGCTGGGAAGTTTTTCTCCCATCTCCTGAGTGCCCGCACCCAAATTCCTTTAGACTTTTCTCTCCTCTGACCAGGACTTCTGGTTTTACTCAATTTAGAGTGGGCTCCTGGCCTGTGATATAGCAGGTAGAGTCTGGGTGTTCCTTCCTGATTCACAATGGGTTGGGTGTGCTCAGTTTGGTTTTGAAGTATGTGTAGGGGAGAGAGGAATCATATCTCTATCCCAGGTGCCTATTGCCCTGGTGTTCTCACCCTGAAGTTCATGGGAAAGTGGCATCACGAATGAGCCAGTAGATCCTGTTCCCAGTGGGTTCTCCTGGAATCAGTCCATTGCTTCCATAAGGGCCCTACTGTAGGTGGGAAATGATGAAGTTTCTTGTAACTTCTATGGATTTATTCGGAAAACAGCTTTTTCCTCTTCATACACTTCCCAGAGAAAAGTTAACTTACCAAGAAATATGCCAAACCCAGAACAGAACAGTGTAATAGCAGAGAGAGAGGGAGGGAGGGAGGGAGGGAGAGAGAGAGAGAGAGAGAGAGAGAGAGAGAGAGAGAGAGAGAGAGAGAGATCTTTGTTTTGGCAGTGATCCAGACTCACTCGGCCCTTAGTTTGGTGCACTGCACAAGGGATGAGATAATGCTTTTAAAAATGGGAGGTGTGGGTGTGGGCCTGCTGGCTTGTTGACCTGCCGCCTGAGAGCAGCACACACTGTGCTGCCTCCGGTAGATGGCTCCCAACTGTCCTCTGGCCACTGGAGCCCCCTAAGTATGCTCAAGCTAGCCTGCCACCTTACTCTTCTAGAACCTTCCCACATGGATTCTCATCCTGGCCAGATGCCATGTTGCCAGAGAGAAGGGCACAGCATGTCTAGCTTAGCCCCTTAGTAAGCCCCCATCACCATCCCACAGTGGCCTTCCCTCTTCTGTCTCTATCCACGGGTGTCTCTTTTCCTTTTCTTCTCCAAAGCCCAGGGTACTGGTACAACCTTCTGGGTGAGGAGGAGTTAAAAGGTGTTGCTATGGCAACTGCAGGCCCTGCACC
Organism: Cricetulus griseus; assembly: GCF_003668045.3. Taxonomy (NCBI): domain Eukaryota; kingdom Metazoa; phylum Chordata; class Mammalia; order Rodentia; family Cricetidae; genus Cricetulus; species Cricetulus griseus. The sequence goes on along the minus strand of NW_023276806.1, from coordinate 149,341,464 downwards.
CTATCAAAGTGTTTAGAAGAATAAACTACACGAAGGCTTATCAGATACACAGTGGGGCAAAGGGATTTGGCAGTAGTCACCTCACTTGGGGCCCTCTCTGTACCAGCCATTGCCCCGAAACTCCTTCAAAACCTTGACTCTGAAGGGATGGAGTGGGGGTGTGGGGGTAGGGGAGATGGGGGTGGGAGGATGGGGGGTTGCTGGGAATGAAGGAGACAGCCCTGGCCAGGCAGATCGCACTCTGGCAGCCTTAGTTCAGAAAAGGATGGGTAACGCTCAGAGCATTCTGACAATTGGAGTGGGTTGGTGTGTGTGTGTGTGTGTGTGTGTGTGTGTGTGTGTGTGTGTGTGTGTGTCTGTGTCTGTGTCTGTGTCTGTGTGTCTGTGTGGTTTCTGCAGACATGGGAGTAGTAGAGAGAATTCTGCTTCAGAAGGCCAAACCCTTCTCTTTGTCTCCATTCACAAGGAGTAATTGGTGGGGGTGGAAGGGTGTCAGGGCTGCCCCTAGGCCTGGGAGGAGTAGCTGGAGAATAGCCTTGACATCACTGAATTGTTTTTTGACAGTGGTTTCTTCAGCATCAGATACGAAGTGCTGTTAGCAAAGAAGCCATTTTTAGAAAAACCTGGTTTGTGCCCTCTCACTCCCACATGCAAGTAGATGCAAAGAAAATGAAATTCTGAGACTTGGGAGAAGGGTAAACCAACAAGTGGTGTGTGCATGTTCATGTGTGTGTGTGTGTGTGTGTGTGTGTGTGTGTGTGTGTGTGTGTGTGTTCATACCATGTGTACCAAGGCTAATAGCATTTGGTAAGCCTGGCCAGAGAAGGAATGCTGTTGGGCAAGAAGAAGAAAGGGAAGGACGCTTTCAAACCTGAACTGATACCAATGCAAGCACTCCAAAGATGTTATCTTAACTCTGCAGCAACCTGAAGTATAGGTATTGCATCCATTTCTCAGATGGAAAATACTGAGGCTAAATGAGGTTATACTTATGCAAGGCCACCCAGCAGTGGTGAGGCATGCATTCAGTCACAGTTACAACACTTTCCAATTCTCCTTGACCCCTTGACATCCTAAGGCAGGCATCTGTTCCTAGAATCAAAAGGGAAGGGACTGATGGTGTTTTCATCTAGATTAGGGATGTTTCTAAGAACTTCAAAGGCAACTAAAATGGCCAGAGGTTTTAATTAAGTATGGTGTTTGCCAAGGATTATAGTTTTATAACAGAAACAACAACAACAATGACAAATCAAGGAAAATCCCTATCTTCTGTGGTTGTTAGAACCAGAAAAGATTCTCAAGATCATTAGGCCAAGTTGAAAGAGTAATTTGTACTGAGTGAGGCTGATACAAACCAAACTTCCAGGATGCTTGTGGGAAACAGGGATCTCTGGGGGAGGTAGATGAGTGAGGCGTGAGCCATGGAAGAAGTCTGCAGACTGGGTTACTGGTGGATGCAGCAAGCTGCTGCCCTCTGACTGGTCTGTCCCTTCCCAGTCCCTGTCAGACAAGACTAGAACATGGCTGGGAAGTGGCTGTGGTTCTGCTGGAACAGCAGGACCATTGAACTAAGCTGCTGAGTGGCACATTCTAACAGGTTCATTAATGGGAAACAAAACCAGTACAATTCTAGTCACTTTTGTCTTTTGTCACTTTAGCCTCTATAGACATGAAGGCCCCTTCTTCCCACCTTTGTCACATCCAACTCCTGGGTGGTCTCTGGAGGCAGTGTGGGATGTGGAAGGGCCTCGAGAAGGATACAGCTGTGCTCAAATCCTCCCCCAGGTCTTGTTGGCTTTGTGTTTAGGTATTTAGTGGATCCCTTTAGCCTTCCCTCTCCTCATTATGAAAGGACACAAGTAATTTGTACCTTTTTATACCTTTTTTATTCATTCTTTTAAATTTAAAGTTGTGATTATATTTTATGTTCATCTCTCTCTCTGTCATTCATCCATTCATTTCTATCCACCTGCATCCTATTATCTATTGTCTTTTGTCTACCATCGAGATATCTGTCTTCTATCATCTATCTCTCTATCTATCATCTATCTATCATTTCTTCATCCCTCCACCTATATAAAAAATCAAATCAAGAGAAAGTTCCTTTGGATCACTGCCTCAATCAATGCTACTTTCTTCTTAGTGTTGTTTTCATTCAAGCATGTGCACTAGAGAGTTTTACCAACTAATATATGCATAGGTTACTTTATTCTTCTCTCTCTAGTATTCCATAGGATTATAATTTTTAAAACCCAATACTGAGTTTTAAAATAGAGTGATTACCATGTGCTAGGCACCATTCTAAATAATGAATATGCATTAGCTCAATCAAGTTTCTCAGAAGTCCTAAGAGACAGGTATATAATTGTCATCTTCACTGAAGAAACTGAAGCTAGAAAAATTAGGTAACTTGTTCACTGTAATGTCTGATAATTAACAAAACCTAGTATTTAAACCCACATAGCCTACCTCTAAGGTACATCCAATTATATACTATATAATATTTGTGATTATATTACTATAAGTGATTATATTACTATAACAATATAATATTCCTATAGATCTACCTTCATTTATTTAGACATCCCCTCTTTATGGATATCTGCCAACTCTTGTGTGAACAAGTAGTTGTTATATTGTCTTCTGCTCTGTGCATTTGGAAGTGTTGGGTGGAAGTAAGGGCACTGTGTGTTTTAATCTTTGCTGCAGTCCACCCTCCGTAGCTTCATGTTGACTTCTTGCTTTTTAGATGTACAGCTGGAGGAATGGAGGAATGGGGGTGGGTGGGCATGGAGGCAATGTCACAGTGCTGTGCTAGGATACATTCGGGCTTCTCTCAAATGAACAACAATTTTAGACATTTTCTTGGTATTCTGAGGACTTCTGCTTTTGGACAGCCTTTTTATCTTCTTGAAGGGGAACAAAATTAAGGCCACTTAGGCCAAGTTAATGGGATCATTTTTATATCAAGAGTAGTCCTTAAGTGGTAGGACAGCCACAGCCCTTGGCTGGCTCTTCTCGACTACTTTACTTAGAGATGGCTGTAGGGTTTTGCTTTTATAGTAAGTGGTGTGCTTTTCATTATCCAAACTTGTTTGGTCTTTGGTTTTTTGCATGAACTCAGGTTCAAAAGTGTAATGTGTGAAACCCAGGCATAGGGTTTTGTCTCCCTGATAGGGTAGAGGGTGGCAGTAAGAAGACTGATTCCTTTGTCCCCCTTGGAGACATCTGGACAGTGCTCGGTCAGGAGTGATAAGATGGCCACAAGGATGGAACTAAATAGCTGAGGCAAGGCAGAGTGCCTGGCAGAGGAGGAAGACCCTGGGGTCTTGACATCATGAGACCTTTTAAAGAAAGAATTCCACTGTCCTGATTGAAATTCTTCAGTTGATTAATGGGAGAAAGTACAATAAAATGGCTTTTATAAGGACCAGTAATGGTCCCCACCCACCTCTTCATTGGTCCTTCCTGCTCTGGATTATCTTGTTTTCTGCCTGGCTCCTTAACCCATGCTGTGCCCTTCCATCATACATCCTCATGAACTTGTCCCATTTTCCCACCATGGTATGGGTGCAGAAGAACCATCACCCCTCCCCTAGAGTTCAAACCAGCTGCAGCATGGCATCATTTCTACTAAAAGCCAGCTCCTCTGAAACTGAATGAGGCATATTCCTAGGGCATCATTCCAAAGCTAGAACCACATTCCTGCTGTGCATAACCCAGAATAGGAGGCACCTGCTTTGCTCTCTGCTTGTGTGATAAGTCTAGCCCCATCATCTAGTGGAAAGAACATTACAGTAGTCTCCTAATCAGCCCTTCCATTGGGGTTGCAGTTACTATCCCACAGCTCTGGGCTGAGCTCCTTATTTACATATCAGTTATTTGTAAAGTGGGGGCTTTCCTTCCCAGCTACCCACTCAGTAGCTTCAGGCTGAAGAGGGAACACTACATACAATCACACCATCACAGTCCAGCCTGAAGCTACATTCCCAAACCCTGTGTTTAGAATCATTGTCTCCTGTAGACTTAAGGCCTCTTCTATAGACTGAGGACCACAGATCTCTAAGAACTGGGAAGGTTCTTCTTTTGCAACTCTATTACATTGGCCTCTGACTTACACTGTTGGGACATACAGGGCAGATCCCTTCACCAGCCTCTTGGGCCCCTACCTTCTCTGCTGCCCTCAATTTTATTTTAGCATTAGTTATTTGGGACCCCCAAATGGAACCAAGTCTCACAAACAATTTCTGATTCCCAACTTAGCACTTTATCCTCTGCCTCCATTGTCTCCATCCTTCTCGACATCAAAAACTGTTTTAGAATCCACTTTTCCGTCAGTGGGTTCTGTTTCTGGAGAGTTATCACATCTTCATTCCTTTAAACAAACAAGTTAAAATAGAAAATTGTCACAATGCTAGCAATTATGAGTTGGACGTCTTGGCTGATATGCTAATTAATTACAGCCCAAGGTAAGGTTGCATGGATTCTGAGCCTGAGATTTTGGGATGGCCTACTGAAGTGTTAAAGGGGCTTATGGACCCCTTAGTAAGTCACTGCCTTTGTTATCTCTTCCACATTACTCCTGATCATGTGACCTGGACTGGTGGAGAAGCCAGTAGTAGCTCCTGTGTCCCATGGGGTTGGATACTGTTAAGGATATGGCCTGGATCTAGCACATTGTTTGTGTGCAACACCATTAGCACAACAGACTAGGCCTTTAAAGGGACTCATTAAATGGTGTATGGCAGGAGGCCACAAAATGTCTCCAAGCTGTGATGGGAGTAAGGGGTCTTTTTGCTCATTTGCTTAATAAATGTGCCTGGAGCTGCAGAGGGGCCTGGAGAAGCTTTCTGTAGGGCTGAGACAGTCTGACTGCCACAAAAGGAATATTCTACACTGTACAGCACTGCCTGACATGCATGTCTGATTTAATGTCACATATTTTTATCACCTAGCTGTGTCATACTAGGGACTTCCAGTATCACCAGGTCTGTCCTACCTGGAAGAAGAAGGGATGGAAGGGAGAACAAAATGGTTTTGCTTCATGAGCCACAGTAAAATTCAGCTAGTGGAAAACAGCCCTGGAGTGACAGGGGAGTGAGGAGGTGTAGGGTAGCAGGGCCGGGATAGAGAGGGGAAGCTCTGAGCAGAGCAAGCCTCTAGTAGCACAGACCTTCAATATTACATGGGGGTAGATCTCCTCACTCTACCCTCTGCCCAGCTTTGATCCTCCCAGGAGTGGGAGCCTTGGCCCAGGCAACCTGGCTACCTGCAGAGAAGTCTGTTGAATTTGAATTCGTCCCTGTAAGTGAGGCCCAGATTAGAGCATGGGAAGTGGCAAGTGCAGAAGTGGTTTCATCTTCTGTCCTGGACCTCAGTAGTCCTTCAGTTCTGGAGACATACTGGCTCCTGGGAGCTCTGCCTCAGAAAGTTCTTTGGCGCAGTTACCTCATCTATGAAAATGGAGAATTGGGGTTGGTGATGCCATGAAATAACTCATGGTAAATTCTTAGCACAGATGCTGGGTGGTGGTGGCACATGCCTTTAATCCCAACACTCGGGAGGCAGAGGCAGGTGGATATCTGTGAGTTTGAGGCCAGCCTGGTCTACAAAGCAAGTTCCAGGACAGCCAGGGCTACACAGAGAAACCCTGTCTTGAAAAACAAAACAAAAATGCTTAGCACAGAATCTCTGTGTGTGTGTGTGGGGGGGGTTCCTGTCTGCCTGCTATGTATGTATACCTGTGTTCTCAGTCTTTTTACTGAGGAAAGTGGGGCTTTGAGGGGTGATGGGATATTTTCACTGTCCCATATAGATAGCTGAATCTCAAAATCACAGTTAATATCTCTCCCCTATCCCAAATTCAGTGTTCTCTACTTCCCTAATTATCTCTGCTGGGACACAGATAAAGAAGCTCCCTACACTGGTCCCAAGACTGTTCAGTTTTCATTCTTACCAGGATTCAGAAAGCAGGGTGGTGGGAGGGCCACTTCCTATTTGATGGCTGTCAGTATTGAGAGCTGGTGTGTCAGGGTAGGGGTACAGTTGAGCAGATGCTTTGGGAGGAGATCGCATGTCTTTTGAAGGCCACGCCCAACAGAATGCTTTCCAAGGATCAGGGGCTGCCCTTGCCCATCTAGATTCCTCTAAGTATATTTCCTTCTGATAGGTAGAAAGAAGTAGGGAGGGTCCTGGAAACTGGTGATACTAAATTTGGATGACAAGTCAGTACTTTCTGTCTCTGCTCTGCTTGGGTCTAGAGAGGCAATGCCTCCTTCTGTATGCTGAGGTGGAGAGAGCATTAGTCTCCAGTCAGGCAGGAGACCTGAGCTCTACCTCAAGTTTATCACCTGACTCTGAATTACCTTGGTGGTGTGACCCTCTCTGGGCATAGATCTCTTACCTGGAAAGGTTAAGTGCTGACTGTATGTGTCTATTCTTTTGCACACGGGTGATACTGCCTATGATGTGTCAGTATTCTGTGTCAGTTTCCCTTGGAGAGGGCAGAGTTCAGGACTGAACACCTAGCACCACCCATGACAGTTTTAGAGGGGAACTTCATTAGTAATATGGTGTGTTAAGATCAGAACAGGGTCTCTGTGGGTGTGAATATGGCGAGGGCTCTGCCTGAACACTTCCAGGGAGCTCAGTGATCACCAGACTTCCTGTTAGAACACAGCTGATTTACCAGATAGCTTTGTAGACTTAGCTTCAGGCTGGAATCCAGAATCAAGGTCATTTCAGGTTTTGTCACTGACTGCTGGAGGGTGTGGTAAGAAGCCTTGTCAGTTGCAGAAGAGACTTTTCCTACTTAGATCACTTAGATGTAGACCTTTAATTAAAAGTGGCATTATCTCATATAATCTTATTCACTCCACTAGACAGAGTCTAGAAGTCCCAGGTCAAACATGTGATCATTGAGCAATCCCACTCTACTTTCTCTCTAATGATGATAAGCAGCCACCCAAAGGACTGAGATCTGTGAGAATCCTAACACCAAGGAGCTGCCTGGGTAACAAACAGTTCAGGACAGATGTGCACGATGCAGAAGAGCTTGTGCCTGTGGTAGCAGGTCCCTTTTGACCCATTACCTTCCAGCTTGGGTTTCTCCATCTGTAATTAGTTCAGGTCACAAACTCTAATGCCTACAGAAAAGGAGGATATTTTTTTATATCAAATCCACGAGTCTATTACTCATATCAACTAAACATATAAGGGTCTCCAGTCTCTTGTTTCCCCATGTTTGTCCCCAAATACATATGTGATAGGTTTGAGTACCTCCTCTTGCCTTAGTGTCAGGGAGGTAGTAGAGAGTGGTGGCAAATGTGTGAACTGGAAAATCCATATCCCTTGGGAAGGGGACAGTTTGGCCAGATGTCTAGGTTTTTACAATAAGCTAGAAACCCAAAGGACTAGTGTGAAACTTTAGTTTTTAAATGTCAGTGTAGGGAGAGATCTACATACCTGTACCATTGACCATGCCCATTTGGGCATTGTCACAGGTACGTCAGTATAATGCAAAAGAACACACATGCAGAAACACATAAGCACACACACACACACACACACACACACACACACACACACACACACATGCTCACATGCACAGATTCAGCTGTAGAGGTTATAGGGTTTTGTGATCTGAGTCCAGTGAGCTTTTGGTTATCCTTTGGGTTCTCAGATCTCTGAGTGAAATGGCCAGTGGCTTTTTGAAGCACAATGCTATTCTCCCAGACACTGCTTACATACTTGGTACCACTTCTGTCCCATTTTCCGAGCTGTTGCAGAGTTCAGGTTATGGTCTGCCTCAAATCTTGACTTCATTACTTGGTTACATGTCTTAGGCAAGCCAGCCAATCTCACCCTTGTGATGGGGATGTCCTTCTGTATATGTTTCTCTTATTAGTTGATGAATAAAACACTGTTGGGCCAATGGCCAATGAAGCAGGAAGATAGGCAGGACTAGGAGAGGAGGAGAAGTCTCAGAAAAGTAAGACCAGAGAGCCCGTCAGAACAGTTGCAATGTAGCAGGCAAAGGAGTTGCAGGTCCGGCATTCTCTGATAAGCCAAGACCAGTGGAAATACATAAATTAATAATTATGAGTTAATAATTAAGACAGATCTAGCCAATAAGAAGCCCAAGCCATCGGCCAACAGTTTAATAATTAACATAGGGTATATGTGTTTATTTGGGGGCTCAAGGGCTCAGAGACCAGCCAGGACAAAACCTCACATTTCACCTTTGCTTATCCCATCTGTAACTCTGAATGTACAAGAAAACTTTTAGCTTCATAGGGCCAGAGGAGAATTCCCTGAGATAATGGAAATAACGGTCCTGTCTCATTGCCTAGCCTGTAGTAAGAACTTGGTAAATACCAACCCCATGATTGTGACATGGTCATATTGTCTGTCTTAAATGTAACCTGGGTCTTACTGGCTCCCGGCCTGATGTTAGTATGCACACAGTGAATGCATCGAGAATGAATGAGGATGTTTGAAAATGACAGCATCCAGCCTCAACTCAGGCTTGGCTGAGGAAAGAGAGAGAATATCAGTTTTTGCCTTGTTGAGCATTAGCCAACTCAATGAGAAACAGCTGCTGTGTTAAACAGCAGTGATCAACTTGGAAAACACAACAAAGGGGCTGGGAAATGACTCAATAAAGCACTTCCATGAAAGTGCAGATTCCCCGCACCCACATAAAAAGCGGTGCTATGGTGTGGTCTTAAAATCACAGAACTGAGGAAGAGACAGGGATGCCTGGGACTTGCTGATGAGCCTGTGTAGACTAGCCAGTGAGCTCCAGGTTCAGCAAGGGAACTTGTCTCAAAAAATAAGGTGGGCAGTGATTTGAGGAAGACATCCAACACTTCTGGCTTAAACAGACACAGACACACACACACATACACGATGGATGAAAAACAAGGGGTCATTTGGAGCCCTGGTGCTGAGGTAGTACAAGCACCAAGGGGTGTTTTGGCAGATTAACGGGTTTTGTATACCCAGGCTCTTTTAAGCCACAGGAGATTCCTAGAAACTTCTAGAACTTAATGCCCCACCTGACTCCCCATTTTTGCTTTTGTTTTGTCTTAAAATTTAACCCTAAATAGTTCACACACACCCCCTCCCCCGGCTCACTCTGAGAAGCTTCGTAGCAATAGGTCCCAAACAGAGAGAAATCCTAGTCTATCCTAAGGCAGGGCATGGAGAGCCATCTATACTGTTTAAAACTTTCTCACAGCAGATAAAGCAGAAGAAGCAAGTGAAATTCCACTTAATCCTATACTTACCTAATGTATCCAAAGTACCTTATCATCTAATCAATATTCAAATTATGATATTTTCCAGTTTTTCAGTGACTGTTCTAAAATTCATGGTGTGTTTTACGTTCAGCACATATCAATTGCAAGTGGCTACACTCTAGTTATTCTAGCAGCCACCCCTGGCTAAGGACCACAAGCCAAGACACTGTTTGACTGCAATGCATCTTTTCTCCCTGCTTTCCTTGGTTGGCAGGTTGCAGGCAGGTATGTAGGGAAGCTGGGGAAGCTGGAAGTGCATTTGGGCCGACCACATTCACAGACTACTGACTCAGCTTGGCCATAAGAGACTTTGGGCCATGAAGCTCATGCCCTGTGTGACCATTTAGAAGCTGTATGGCCCAGTTCTCTCATTTGATGGGAAAACTAGGAAAAAAAAAAAAAGGTGGAACAATCTGGTTTTAGAGATAGACCTGGAATAAAAATAATACTTGACAAGATTAATGTGTCAATTCATTTTTATATGCTAAGATCTACTCCTGCTTTATCACTTTGAACTCTTGTTACCACCCTAAGAAGTTGGGACTTTTATTCCTGTGCTGTAGATGAGGAGCCAGAAGAGTTAAGTATTAAAGCCACAGCTGTTCTAATAACTATATACTTACACATACAAATTCTATTATTAGCTGTAAACTTACATGTTTGGAATTAGTATTGTTGTCATCATCATCCCACTTTATAGATGGGAATACTGAGTCTGGGCAAAGCTTGACAAATAACTTTGTTAATCCTGGAAATCATGAGAGGAAAACCAGTTCCACAATTTTGAGCCAAATTTGAAGCAAGCTTTAAATACTGGCCAGGAAGATGAACTCTGGTTAGGCCCACCCCTGGGTTCTCAGGGAATGGCCATAAGTCATGTTTTGCAGAGGCTAAAAAAAGCAAAACCCACAATTCACTGCATTTCCCATCATGTCCAATTAGAAGTAAGCATACATCCTGACATATTTCCTGCCTACATCCAGTTGTGCACACCTGGTGTAGTTGGTTCAGACTCATTTAGGGGAGTGAAAACATGAGGCTTGTTATTTCCCAGCTCCCAGCTTTCCAGGAAGTTATCTTGGGCAAATGGCTCTTACAAGCTTACAGGTTAATTTTGGCCCCTACATTTTGATGCGCAGTCACATTGCTGTGTGTGAATGTTTGAAAGGGGAGATGTACCCCACAGCCTGAGCCCTTAACAACCCACTCCATCCTCCAGTTGTGTTGTTCTTGGTTCACACATTTTCTGTCCCTCTGTGCTCTTAGGGAAGAGAACTGGGGTGGTGAGGATGGGGTGGGGGATCTGATCTCCTGGACCTTTTGAAAGGTCCAGACAAAGCAAGTACTCTGTTCGGGCTTGTTCCCGGGTTGCCTGGGCTCGGGGAGACCAAATGCTTGGCCAAGTTCATCAGGGTGGGAAGCACACTTGTCCATCCTGCCTCTGCAGTTGGGACAGTTGGGTGAGGTCAGCATGAGGTTGGAAGGTGGCATGTGTCTAATTGCAGAGGGGGAGGAGGAATGGATTAACACTCCTTAAATAGACATCAGAAAGCTAAGAATAGCCCTGCTGCCTGGAAATCGCTTGGTATCCCTGACCACAGGCTGTCATACTTAGTAGCTGCTCAATAAATGTGGGTGAACTATAGGAAACACTCAAATACTGAAACTGGGTCATTGTAGGGACATGATGCCAGTAAGACTACACTTTGTATAAAAAGAACTTCTACCCAGGGTTATCTGAGTTTCATGAAGGCTGGAACTCTTTGCTAATCAACTCTATTTGCCAACTTTGGATGTCATTAGATCAACCATTTAATTTTTCCTAACTGTTTATAGTTCAGATACCAGGCAAGACAAGTTCAATGTGCTTTTTTTGACCTTGCTTCCAGCTCCTCTTCAAGGCTGTTCTGAAAACAGAAGAATGACTCCCTGCCCCCTTCCCCCAAGTCATAAAGACTTTGGACTGGGTGTGGTGGCACACACTTGCAATCCTAGCACTCAGGGGAAAGAGGCAGGAGGATCATGAGTTCCAGGTCAGTCGGGGCTACACAGTGAATTCCAGGACAGCCTGCACTGCATAGTAAGATCCCTGCTTCCCCAAAGACTTTGCTGTTCTAAGAGCAGTTTGCAGAATCCTTGTAGCTTCCTAAGGCTCCATTAGACCAGGAGCAGCCTCTGAGGTTCTAGGACCCTTTCTGAAGCTGCCCCACTGTCTGACTCAGAAGAGTGGAGGTGGCCTTTCTGGCCAAAATCCAATACTCTTTGGTCATCCTGTAAGCAGTGGCAGGAGCAGACAAGACCTCCGGAGCTGTGAGAAGGTTTAAATCAACCTTGTTTCCCAAGGTGTTTCTCAACCCTAGGAATGCCCTTTGGAAAGTTGTTTATTGTGCCGCCTCCTGGGAGATTCGTGTGGTCATTAGCATACTAAAGGCCCTGAGAAGTCCCACTGCTGCATGATAACAAGCTGTGTTTAAGCCTGCAATAAACCCCTCAGGCCAAGGTGCTGAGGTTTCCCAAAGGCACTCCCCAGGTGAGGATTCAGAAGGCTAATTTTGCCCCTTGACTGCCTTGAGGTTGATAAATGGATGGAGAAAATAAGAAACATCATTTTCATCTCGAATATCACAAGGGAAGTAACTCATATGGGGTTACTGTACACAAACACACACAAGGCCGCAAGCCCTGTGAATGATGATCACTGAGTTTAGGACTTGCTTAGCTTGGTTTGGGGGACACATTGTGGAGTTTTAAATTAGCATGCTGGTCAGCTTTCCATCTCTGACAGAATATGTGAACTCCTCAACTTTCTAAGGATGATTTACTGTGGCTCACGGTTTCTGAGGGTTCAGTCCACAGTCACTTGGCCCTGTGGCCTTGGGTCTCTGATAACAAAGTAAGGACATCACAGGGGGAATGTGTGGGCCAGAGAAGGCCTGTTTACTTCCTAGTGACTGGGGAGCAGAAAAGCAAGAGATTAATACTACAATTCCCTTTATGGGCAGGACTCTAAGAACCTAAAACTTCCCTTTAGGTTCTATTGAAAGTACCTCTTCTGGGCGTGTCACCGAGTGTGCGAGAGAGAGAGAGAGAGAGAGAGAGAGAGAGAGAGAGAGAGAAAGCTAAGGGGCGGGGTCTTTCACTATTACCTTCCAATAGTGTGGACTGAGGGACAACATAGGTGTGGATGTACAGATGTGGAACCTCCCTGGGTTTAGTCTTTCGGCCATGATCCTATTACAGACAGGAGCACATGTGGAAATCTGATTTTATGCATAATATAATTTACAAGAATTTTAGACATTCTCCCCAAGGACATTTATAATCATGAAAGCATTTGTCTTAGAGAATTGGGCAACGATTGTGTGAAGATTAAACAGCTCCAAATAAAATAAAACAACCTCAAAGGAACCTAACTTTATCCAAAGTTATCTTGGAGTAAATGGCTCTGCTGATTGAGGAATGGCAGAGCAAGGTTGAGAGGGCTTGAGGTGGTCGGCTAGGATTCAAGACTGTGAATATGGCTCAGGCCACATCAAGGCTAGATATTTCAATCTGTGTGCTCTTGTGCTTGAACCCCGAGAATTTTGTGGGCCACATAGAGCAACACAGTGGAATGGGAAAGGGGTCAGTGCAGCAAAGTGTGCCTGGCTTTGTCCCCCGGGCTGTGTTACTCTGCATGAGTTACCTCCTCTAAGAAGCTCCTTAATGCAGTTAATAGCAAGTCTTGAGTGCCTGAGTGTTGACCATTAAGACTCTGGCTTTTTTAAACAGGAGAAGGAAGCAAGGTAGGACAGACAACAGCTGAGAGAGCCTGGGAGTTTGTTTATTTTATGCTCTCCTAGAGCTAAGTTCCCTACTCCCCTTCTCTAGCCCCTATATATTAACTTGGTGGGAGAAGCCAAAATCACTGAGCCACTCCAGGCAAACAGACCCAAATGATGATGCCATAGAGCAAGCATTGGTGGGTGGGTGGGGCAGACATGGGAGCTGCAGGCAGCACTGGGAGGTCACAGGAACTGGGCTGGGGAGGAAAAATTCTCTATCATAGGGCTAGAACAGTATGCATCAGGCAGGCAGCAGGGTCCAGTCCAGTGGGTCACCTGGGCACTGCTTCTCTTCCCTTCTCTCCTTCCTATTTCCTGTCCCCTCCTCCTCTGACATGGTTATAAATAACCCCCAGGCTGGGCTGAGCATAGGTGACCCAGGGGAAAGTGAGGGGACTGGGGATAGGCAGAGCCAATCTTGCCACCCCGTCAGGGGGTCAGGGAGTTTCCGGTTGCTCAGGGGAATTTTGCTTTCTTGTTTTTTTTCCACTATTGAGTGAGGGAGTAAAAGCAGAAATGATCTGTGCTGGCACCAGGAGGCCTGGCCTCCTGAGCTGGTGCTGGGTTACACAGGGAAGTAGCTACCTCTCTGCTTGCTGCAGGCCTTCCCGCCAAGGAGCTGGACAGAGGCTTAAAGAGGAGGCATCTCAGGACACACAGTGGACAGGGTGCCAACGCTGTCAGGAGCTGAGGGTGTTGGCTCTAGCCTGGTCTCATGTGTGAGGCCACACGCGCAGAAACTATGTCTCACTTCCTGTCTTCTTCCTCAGCTACCAGGCACATCTGTTTTAAGTCTACTAGATGAGGAGGGCAGGCATCTCTCCTCCCACTTGGACAGGTGTATGTGTCAAAGGCCCTGATAATACATGAATGAAGATTTACTGAACACCTATTATGTCCAGGCAAAGTGTGAAGTCTTTATGAAGATATTGCTGTCACCCTATGTTTCAGAGGTTTTGCCTGTCACTCTGTTCCAGTTACACAGGCATGAGCAAGGTTGCATCTCTTGTTTCCAAACATGCAGGACATACAAGGAGAGAAGGCATTGACTTCCTTGCACTGCACTTTCTGCCTGACTTCCACTTCCACTCATGGCCCAAGGGAACTGTTGGTCATTACAGTTATTTTCTGTAGAATATCTCTTCTTACATGATTTTCTAGGAAAACTCAGCTTGATTCCTGACCCTCTCCACCCCAACCCTAACCCAAAGAAATCAGGGCCTTGAAGGCCTCTTCTCACGTGATATGTGGTATACTGTTGCAACTGCCTCCCAAGGCCATTGTTACTTTATCTAGGTGGGACCACAGGCCATCTCCTCACCATGTTCTCCAGTCTCCTCTGACTCTGGCCTTTTCTCTGCCTAATCCCCCACTTTCCCAATGCTCTGGCACTATGTGGGTACCTGGCACACCACAGCCTACAGTCAAAGACCAGCAGGATCCCAGTTCATTGGCTTCTTTTTTCTGTTTAATCTGATTTGCTTATTGGATGGGGCTACTCTTCAAGGTCAGTTGAGATTTTTCTTCACTCCCTCTTGGAATGTCTGGTTTCACACCGCTTTCCCCCATGGCAAAGACCTAGAGAACATTACCAGAACCTACCTATTTCCAGGAGACAGGGAGCTTCTGGAGCTAAGGTGAGGTCCAGGGTTTGGGATCCACCCACACACAGGAAGGCCAAACACAGACCCTGGTTTTTGGAAACGGGAAAGCAGGTGACTACACTACAGCCTGTGACCTGTGAGTGCCGTCTGCAGGGCAAAGCCAGATACTGCTGATCAGTGTGGTCAGTGTGATTTCATAGGTGACAAAGTTAGGGAGCAAGATATAATCAGCTTCAAGGTTCTCGAGCCAACTCCGGGCCAATCTGAGAAAGCCAGGTATAGCCGCGTCCTTCCAGTGCATTGCTGCCCTAGAGAACAGCCCACTCTGAGTGCAGGGTCTTCCCAGTGCAGATGCATGCATGTGTGGAAGTGCCACCCAGCCAGTTTAGATACACTCTATTACTAGACATCGGTAGCAGCGGAGTCCGGCCACGGTGCTCTCTTGCTAATTGGGAGGGATAGTGAAGGATGCAGGAAGATGAACTTACAATGGAGGACGCTTGGGGTTGAACTCCAACTCTGCCTCTTCCCCCCCCCCCCCCGGAGAGTACAGTGAATTCTGAGCCTTAGTTCTGCCAGTGACAAAGGGGGAGAGTCCCGTTTATAATTCAGGACTGGCTGGTGGGAAGGTAGGTGAGAGATGGCAGCCATAATCAGGGCTCTCAATAAAGGCTCAACTGAAGTTGCATCTGAGGAGTGTGCCCCTTACTTCCCAAAGAAGGTTCGCGCTCTCTTCTAGCCATTAAGGCTTCCTCAGTGCACTGATGGTACCAGTAGAAGTCACAGAAGGTTGGCATGGCCCTAGTGAAGACAGACTTTAGTAATGCATTTCCAGAGGCAAGATCAAGAAAAGGCAAATGGTGGCACAGAAAGCAGGATTTAGAGCTATGTTGTTAGACCTGTCTCTGAAGTCACCGAAGCAAGAAATTCTCAAGAGAATCACAAGCCCACAGGGGAAATTCTTTCCTGAGGTCAGTAGCATTGGGGATGAAGGGAGGCAGCTTCCTGCGGTTAGATTCCTTCCTGGGCCATTACCACTGTCACCTATAGCACTCCTTGGCACCCTGTCAGTTGAGAGACATTTTTAGAGATCCATAGAGAAGTGCCTCAGGTGACCGCTGATACTTATCTTCCACTGATTACTTCTACATCTGAAAAAAAAAAAAAAACTAGACCCCCTCCCACCTGCCCAACTTCCCGCCCACTTCCTACAGCTGGCTCATGCTAGGTGCTGATGGCTTCGGGGATTTCCAGATGATGCCCCTGGACTTGGCAGAGCTATGTGGGGAATCCTGGTACTTGTTGTTTTCCAGCTTCATGAACACGGGTCTCACCTTCACAGGCTGCTGATATGAAAAGTATTGTCCCCACTGGGAAAGTTGTCCTGGAGCTGGGCATCCAGGGCTCTGGAAGGAAATGTGCATGTCCTTTAACAAACAATTGTGTTTCTAGAAGTTTGGTCCAAAGAAATACCTGGGCAACGCCTAAATGTCTCTTGCAGAGAAATTTCTTAAATGTGTATTATTAACACAGTGTGCTGCCAAAGAGCCATCAAATAGCCTGAGGTAGTTTCTTTATCAACATGGAATAGTCCCAGGCACTTTTGAGTAATAGAAGCTGGTTTGTAATAATAATGAAAGATAGGGATATTGCCATAGATGCTTAGAGAATAGTCAGGCTGTCTATCTTCCAAAACATTAACACTGTTTATTCTTAGGGTGTGTAGTTTTGGATGACTGTCATTTGGCCTGTGTTTTCTGGATAATGAAATTTTCTAACAGTGACCTATCACTTTTATAATCAGCTAAAAGAACAATGGAGGGAAAGCAAAGTCTCTGTGGATCTTCTGTGTGTGGGTCGAGGGCTCCGCGGTGGGTGGCAACCAGCACAGCCTACTTCTTTTTGGGGTACTCCTTATACCTCCTGGGGGGGGGGCTCTCAGATCTTTTTTTTTTTTTTTTTTTTTAAGATTTTATTTATTTAGCATGTATACAGTCTCCTGCCTGCATGCCAGCAGAGGGCACCAGATCTCATTCGAGGTAGTTGTGAGCTACCATGTGGTTGCCGGGAATTGAACTTAGACCTCCGGAAGAACAGTCAGTGCTCTTAACTGCTGAGCCATTTCTCCAGCCTGGCTCTCAGCTCTTATGCTGTGTTTCCTGATATCTCTTACTTTTGTGGACCTGAAGATGGTGTGGCTCTGTCTCCAAGGCACCTCTATGGGAGGAAACCATGAGACTTTGCATAAGAGACTTCCAAATGGAATGTTTGTTGGGGGGGAGGGGGCGCTGTAGGCGGGCCAGTTTCCTCTGCTTCTCTCCTAAATGGGCCAGATCTGTGACTGGGAGTTTGCCAAAAGAGAGTCTGGGAAACCCGGCTCTGGAGTGCCCTTCCAGACTCAGGCTAGAAGTAGCCAGGGTCCTGTGGATTGACCCAAAGCTGATCTAGGCCTAGAGGGGGCAGGCAGTCTGCAGCAGGGACTGCTGGGGGAGGAAGGGGAGCATCTTAAAGGAACATGAGGGACCTTGGGGGCTGGGCTCTGGGCAGACAGCATGGTGACTGGCTAGGGCCAGAGAAAACTTGGCAAGCTCTCAAAGGGCTAGTGAGAGGCCACCTGGGGGCTGGGAGGGAACTCTGGATTCACTATGAAAAGACTAGGGCTGGTCATTACAGAATCCCCTCTTGGTCACTGACATCTTAGGCAATTCACTCAACCTAAGCACTCCACTTGTACAAATGAAAGTCCTCTGTACACACACACACACACACACACACACACACACACACACACAGAGGCAGAGAAGCATGCTATCTTATCAAGTCATCACAAAGGACAACAAAATGCCCTTGAACCACTCTCCAGCATGTGCCTACCACCTGCCTCAAATGGAGCCAGTGCCTCCTTCATTGACTTTGGGATGCTACTTTTTTGTTGAGCAGCTTCAATTGAGCAGTTGGTTGTAGGGGGGACTAAGGAGAAAGGGTATCATGAAAGAAAGCTTCGTGCTGGATAGGACTAATTTTATGTTAGCCATTGCTAGATCACAGGCTGAGGGATCTGATCTTTGTGTGTGTGTGTGTGTGTGTGTGTGTGTGTGTGTGTGTGTGTGTGTGTGTGTAAATGCATGTGTGTTGCACAATACACAGCAAGTGTTATAATAAAAACATTTTTAGGAATAGCTGGATTCAGATTGGTCGGGAGCATGTTGGACAGTGTCTGCTTTCATTGGTTGAATGGAGTATTAGCATGGTGCCCTTCATAAGAGACATCTACATCCATTTCCTCTATTCTCATTCAGGGACCCATGTTCCAGGCGGCTGCCTTTGTGATTGAGCAAAGAGAAGAAAGGGCAGCTTGCCTTCCTCAGAAAGGGATGCTCTCTGTGCACTCCCTGGGCATACTAAAACTGCCCACTACAGGCAGAGGGTTTTTATGAGCACAGCATCAGGAAGGCAGAAAGAAACTTGGTTTGGGAAGGTGGCCTCTTGCTGTGACTTTGTGACATAAATGAATAGGCTCATGGTGGCCCCCAATCTGTCCTGGGATGTTGCCTCAGACTTTAAAATAACAAACAGGGTCCTGCAAGACCCACAAGGAATATCAAACATAGCCTTTCCACCAGGCTTGTCACCAGCTGGCCTGTGTGGGTGAGAGACGGGGGACTTGGGAGGCAGGGGTCAGTGAATGGAACCTGAGAAGCTATGTTAAATGCTCTGTCAGCTATTCTGAGTGTCCCCTGAGATGTCTACAGGGAAGTCAGCTGATGCGAGCCAAGGATTCAGAGACTACTAAATGATAGCTTCTAGTCCAGGTAAAACAATCAGATTAGATGGCAGTGCACATGAATATGTACATGTGCACATAAGCATTTATGTATGTATATTCATGTGTATACACAGACATTAACATACATGATGCTTATCAGAGAGTTGGTTACAAAATCATCCAATAAGCTCTTGGGGCTAGACAATATGAATGAATGTGTTTGGATTGAAAGAAAACAGATCTCCAACAAATGTGTTCTACATGATTCCATCAGAAGCAAAACCATGTCTGCATGTGTGCAGGAATGGACCAGTCTAGGAAAAAGTCTTGAAGGTACCCTGCAAATGCCAAGTCTTAGATATGCTGTATTCGTTTTACTTTCCTCCAACCTTTCTTCTGCAGCTGCATCATTGTACAAAAGAAACAATGCAAGAAAACAAGAAGCAGACTGGGAGACTGGCAGCCACAGTAGAACAAGAGATAACTCCATTTCATTTGTAAAATTGGGCAGCCCTGTTGTAGAGATAACATGATTTACATACTGAGAAACTAACAGCTTTTGTTTCTTTGTTTGACACTAGCTAGTGCACACAGGCCATCTCATTAAATACTGTCTTCTGGAATACATATATATATATATATATATATATATATATATATATATATTATAAAATAATATTTTAAAGGAATAAAACTTCTGGATAGTGTTCGGTTCTGCAAATATTTACTAAGCACCGAAGTGTCTGACCCTGAGCGCCAGCCTGTCATTCAGAAGGTGTGAGTGGGTGAGTGATCTGAGCACCGTTTTCTAACTGCTTTCTCCTTCCATGCATGATAGCTCTAAGACACTGCTGTCACATCCATTCATTCCACTTATGGGAACTCAGAGGTACAGTTTTGAATCCAAGGCTCCAGCATGCAAGCCAGCACTCCATACCCCATTGGAAAGAGAACCCATGATTCTGGGAGAGGCTCCCCTTGGGTGCTGGGGTTTTCTAGGTCATTCTCCTTATAGGGGGCACTCAGAAATTGCAGACCCCCTAGTTAACCTGCTCTCCAGTTCCCCTGAGCTTTCTTACTAATCCTGAAAGGCCGGCTAGCTGGGGATGTGAACTAGTGCCAATCACTCAGCAAATGGTTTCTCGTCGGCATTAGCCTCGCCACATTACTGGGCGTTAGCTTACCCCAGTCCAGCACTACCAGCAAAAGCAGAGCCAGGGATAGACTCACCCAAAGCTCCCTGTTTAAATATGTGGATTTGTCTGCACAGGGACAGCTGCATCAGGCAGGCAGAGTCTGCCACTCTACCCTGTTTCCTTGAAATCCATCCATACAGGAACACAGCTCCAGCTAGCCTGATGCCAGGCCCTGCAAGC
Organism: Cricetulus griseus; assembly: GCF_003668045.3. Lineage (NCBI taxonomy): Eukaryota > Metazoa > Chordata > Mammalia > Rodentia > Cricetidae > Cricetulus > Cricetulus griseus. The sequence goes on along the minus strand of NW_023276806.1, from coordinate 149,321,592 downwards.
TTATACTTGTACAAATGGATTTTCAAACATGTGACCATCTGTACTCCGCTTGTGCCTCTGTGCTTTTCTGGGTGTTAGCAGAGATCTCCTGTGAGGTTTCCAGTGACCCTAGAAGGTGGGGAGGGAAAAGGTAGTGGCAATAGCTATTAATTTCCTCGCTTCATTGCAGCCCCCACAATCCATTCTCCAAAAACGTAGCCAGAGCATGCTATTGGAATGTCAGTCATTTGTCAGAAATGGCTGTTCAAAGCTTTCCAGTGACTTCTCAACTCTTTGACAAGTTCTAGAAGGTTCTATGGGATCTGACTTATGTGTCCTTGGCTCCTTTTTTTTTTTTTTTTTTTTTTTTTTGCATTATAGAGGAACTGTGTATATCCCAAACTATTCTCTTTCTCTCCCTTTCCCCCTAGAACCTGGTATTGTATTGGACATTTGTTTATTTGTTCTGTCTTCTACCATAGTAGTGGCAGAAATGTAGAAATATCACTTCTTAGGTGATTCTTGGAACCCTGATTCTGACTAAAATGCATGAAATAACATGTTTTGATGGATGGGGAAGTTGGGACTCAGCTGGATCAATTATTTTGTCTTGGGTCCTCAGCAGGGAAGGGAGGTGGTGCCAGTCTCACATTTAGCTCCCATGCTCCAGTATTTGAGTGGGTAAAAGCCAAGTAAGAGAACTCTAACAGGGCCATTTAGGGGCAGATAGCCTGTCAGCCAGCATGTTTGGTTGGTGGGAAGCAGATCTTTCAGACATCCCATACAGACTTTGGGCACCTGTTGGCTGCTGCCTCAGAAAGAGGTCATCGATTTATGTGCACCTAGGGAGGAAGGGCCAGAATTTAAAGGAGCCATTTCTGCTTCTCTAGAGGAGGTTTCTAGACCACAAGCAGGACCATTCTATAGACTTTAAGAATATTTGTTCAGTCATTCTTTAATTCCCAGTTGAGGAAGCAGAGATGAGATGTGACTTGCCTATGGTGATCCCAAGAGTTAGGAGTCCCAGGCAGTAGAATCAAGGTTACCTGAATTCATCTAGGAGTTCTAGTCTATCAGCTACAGGTTCTCTGGGCTGGACCTCGGAGAAGCAGCATTTGCCCTTCATGCTACATGTTTCTTCTTTATGTTTAGTGCATCAGCATACTAGATTCAGCGCTGGCACCAGCAGAGGGGAGTGGTGCTGGCACTGAGAGGCATTGAACATCCTGGGGGAGTCAGTCCCTTGAGCAATTTCACACTTGTCTCCTCTCTTTTGGGTGGAGGGAGGACAAATTTATAGTATCTTTGGGGCAGCTGGCCCTTATCTTCCCACTGCTCCAAGGGTAACACTGAAGGTTGAAGAAGACCATTAACTCACTCCCTAGACTTAAACTTGAATGAAACTTGTCAAGTCACATGTCACCAAGTCTACCACTCCAAGTGCACTGCTAAAAGGGGACATGGACAAAATAGAATCTCTAATGCTACATTCAGTTAAGCAACTGTTAGCAGTCTGTCTAGCCACAGGGCTCAGCCCAGCTTTAGGCCAGAGATGCAGGAACTAAACTGAACATTAAGCTGATGCTACCTTTGATCTGAGCCAGCCTTTCATGATCATGCCTGGTGGTTCTAAGCATGACACCGTGACTCACTTTTCCTGTTGGTGCCCAAAGAATGCTTGTAATTGTTACCAGCCAGTGGATGGAGCAAGGAACATGTTCTTTTTTACCCAGATGGCTCCCAGTTGGCACTTCACTAGGGCTGAGATAGAGTGAGGGGGTGGGGTGCAGCCTGGCTTTCAGGCCTTCAGCTTTTCATTTGCACCCCTATGCAGGCTTGCTGCTTTGCCTGGGAGATGATTGGTGCCAGATGTTCTGGCCACTAGCCTCCAGATTCAGAAAGAGTGGCCCTGCTTTCCATTAAGCCCTAACTGGTCTGGGCCTGGCCTTCACCCTCCACAGAACACTGTCCACTGGTTGTTCCTTCCTCCAGCCAGAACAATGCCTGGCTTTGGCTACTGACCCTGGCCCAAGCAGGCCTGCCAAACCAGGGCTCTCAGGCTTAACTTTGTATATCAAGTTTGGCTTCCCACAACCACAACCTTGTTGGAAGGCAGGTTTTGGAAAGGCTAACCACACACACTAAACATACTATTTTGGATCCATCCAAATGTTCCCCACTCCCAGGAAGGACCAAGATGCCACCTGAAAGACTTCAATCACAAGTTAGCATTTGTATCCATGCTTCCCCTCTCTCCTCTCACTGGGCTTTTCTACGCTGTCCACTTGGAAGGATACCAGTCAACATCCCTTGCTTCTACCTGACCTGAAATCAAAATGTGTTGGCCCAGAGTAAGTGGGGCAGCCACCGTTCCAGGAGGGGGACGGTTGGCAGGCAGGCTGTGAGCCTGCAATGCCCCATATGGGGCTCAACTAGCTCTCTCCATTTTCTTTTCTGAGAATTTCTTGGTTCTCTTGCTTACTGTCTTCTAGCTTCTTCATGGCCTTAGGAAGGGGAGGCACTTCCAAAATAATCAATGCTGCTGTTGCCCTTATGACAGTTTTCCTCATCTTAGTGTTCACAGCCTGATATGGTGTGAATTGACACCTCCATCTTCTTTTTTTAATTGAAAATAGATTCTTTTCTCATACAATATATCTCGACCACAGTTTCCTCTCCTTCCACTTCTAACAGCTCCCCCTTCCCCTCTCCCCTAGATCCACCCCCCACATTTTCTCTTCAGAAAAGAGAAGGCCTCCAAGAGGCAGCCAAACAGGGTAAAACAAGACATAAGACAGGGCAAAAGTCCTCACATAGAGGCTGGGCAAGGCAACCCAATAGGAGGAAAAGAGTCCCAAGAGCAGACAAACCAGTCAGATACCACAAACCAGTTAGGGATACCACAAAAACACCAAACTAACAGCCATAGCAGATGCAGAGGACCTGGTGCAGACCCATATAGGCGCTGTACTTTCCACGTTAGTCTTTTTGAACCCAGGTGAGTCCTGCTTAGTTGACTTGGTAGGCCAGACACCAGTGTGTGCTCCTGGTGTCTTCCTTTCTCTCTACTCCTACAATCTTTCCTCACCCTCTTCCATGGGGCTCCTGGAGCTCTGTCCAAGGAGAGTGACCCAATGGAGACCTCCAATTTAGACTCTCTGTCCGCATAATATCTGGCTGTTGGTCTCTGAACCCACTCCCATCTGCTGCCTCTGCATGTATCCATTTTCATTAGGTTCAGTCATAACTACTTGGAAAGTGGAAGCAGGCAGACCTCAAGTTCAAGGCTTTATGACAGTTGAGGCTATATGACAGACATGATCTCAAAATGAAATTGTTTTTTTAAGAGGACTGGGAATACATCTTAATGGTAAAGAATTTGCATAGCATGGGCAAGTCCCTAGATTGAATTACCATTAACACACACAAATTGGAATGCAGATTCAACACAGGTTCTGGGTTACCCTAAGTCCTCATATACTTGACCTTCATACTGTGTGCACCTCACAAAGTAAGAGGGGCTGCTAAATCCCCAAGAAGAGATGCCTGGAAGCTGCCAGCCAATCTTCCTCCTCCTCCTCCTCCTCCTCCTCCTCCTCCTTTTCCTTCTCATTCTCTTCCTCCATTTTTTTTTTTTTTGGTCTTCTTACCACAGATTGGGTGTTAGTAATTGGTACTAGATAAGCAAATTCAAGGGTTTCCCAATAGAAAGCACCAGAGACAGCTGCTCCCCTGCCCCCATCTGTGTGTTTTGTCTCTCTGGACCTGGTACTCTGCTGTTTCCCAGCCGGTGGAGCCAGCCAAGCCCAGGTTCCCCCTGCATCCCTCCTACTGCTATAGCTCTCTAGGCCCAGGACCCCAAGTTCATACCCCCCTCTAGCTCTCCCCAGGCTCAGGACCCCCAGTGCCCTCCCCCTCCCCTTTTCTAGCTTCCTAGGCCCAGGACCCCAGTGCATCCATCTCCCTCCCCAGCTCTCCTAGCAGATTCTGCCAGGTGTTTCCTGCAGATCCTGTGGCTGTGCTCTTCTGGCTCAGAGAGAAACCACCTAGAACATTGGGAGTTGCTACCCACAGCCTGGACAGTGTTTTGTTTATGTTTTACTCCTTCAAAAAATCCCAACCAAAGGCATAGGGGTGGGGAAGACAGGGAAATGAAGACAAAAAGTATCCACAGAGGGGGAACCATTTAATCTTCCTTGTCTTTCATAAATAGAAACTTCTATGGCAAGGACGCCAGTGAGCCAGCTCCTGGATGTGGGAAGAAAACAAAAACTGAGATGCATGTGACTATGACCCTGGTGCCTCCACCCACCGTCTGAGGGGCTGAGGCTGTGCTGAAGGGAGCTCACTCGCTCCTGCTTTCTCTGAAGGGCTCAAGGAGCATGGTAAATAAGCCACCCAGGCTGTGCTGCTTTTCTGGGAGAGTGATCAGTAATGGTGTCTCTATGACATTCCACGAGGGCACCGGAAGGACCCAAGGTGACCTTTTAGCATCACTCCAATCAGTGAGGCCTCTCAGCAGAGCTCCTGGCAGATAGGCACCTGTTTGCATAGTGCTTTCTTCTCATCAACAAATGGTCTCTGCCACTTGTGTGAGCTGATTAAGGCCACTCCATATTCACTTCTAGAGTATGCCGAGGACCTTTAAGACAAGACCAAACACACTCCAATGACTTCAGTGCTCAGAAATGAGGTTCTAGAGAGCATGGGGTGCATGACACAGTATACCATGATGGATGAAAAGAAATTAGAGCTGAAGGAAGATGCCTAAATGAGAAATACAAAGGGACAGTAAAATAGGGTCAGACCCTAAGATAGTAAGGGACAGTGGAGTATATATAGCCTTCCCAAATTGTTCTTCATGTAGAATGGAAGCCTGTGGAGAGGTATTGGTGGGCAAAGCTTGCACAGAAAAAGAGTGGAAAACAAAGTGAATGTAGGTCCCATGTGACCATTGTCCCAGGGCTCTTCTGCCACTCAGATCTTGTTGTATAAGAGTCACCTTTCTATCCTCAAATCCTGTATTTCCACACTCATATTAGCAGTAACTTAGTTACTCATGTGAAGTTAAGATCTACTACATAAGAAATTATTTACACACAAGGTTTTAAGTAGACAATGGTGATGCCTATGTTGACTGGCAACAGCTGACTAAAGACATCCTGTACAGGGAAGACTCAACTATGCTCGCTCCCCTCTGCCCTGATGGCTACTCCTCCTCCTCTCACCCCCTCTCCCTGGGAAGTCTGCATTCAGCCCCTGTCATGGCAATTAGAGTTGAAGAATGCAAATAAGAAGAGGGTTGTGGGGAGACTGGGAAAGAGGGCCAGAAGTAGATAAGGGACCCTCATAATCTGACACATCTATCCCGACAATGGCTTAGGAAAAATGGAAAGACTTCCCTGATATGTGTACGTCCACAATGTCAGCTAGCTAGGAGAAGATTATCACAGGAAGATAATACAATAGTCAAAACATGGGACAGCCTGGCCTAGGTCACAGATGCCACACACCATACAGATAACTCTGGGATGGCAAAGAAAGTTAAGGAGTTTATACTTAGTGACCCTGAAAGTCCCATCCTTCCTTTGAAATGTGCCCAGCTCATTGGTGTTTAAACGGGAACTTCTGGAAGGTTAACTAAGTGTGACCCAAATAGAATAAACGGGGACTTTAGAGTCAGGCCACCTGGACTGTCATGCTGGGTCCCCCACTTCCTCATTAGATGAAAATCACTTATTTCCATAAGCCTCAATGTAATGAGATGGTGCTAAGAACAACTCTTACTCTATGAGATATTAATGAGGGTCCAAATGGGGCAACCCATATAAAGTACTCAGCACTGACCATGTACAGTACCTGCATATAAATAAGGGCACTTGTTGCAATTGATAACAGAGTGTTGAATTCGTGACATGCTCAGAGCTTGTAGATTTCTTATCACCAGGGGGAAGTCAGTCAACAGGGTTCAGTGACTCACTGATGTTTTGGGTCAATGTTAGGCCACTTGTGTTCAGCTGCCGTACATGTATTGCTTATTGTAAAAAAGCATTAGCATAGCATTGGAAACATGTCCCTCTTTGCTCTGTGTTATTGCACTTGGGAGCATCTTGAAGCAGTTGTTAAGTGTGCTTCAGGAGTAGTAGCTAAGCCCACTTTGTAATATCACTTCCCATGGACAGGCAGAGTTGGGAGCTATGGGGAACATGTGGTCATGTAGGTCACTTAGGCTAGTGCTGTCTGATTTCCGCTAGGCAGTGAAGGTGAATGGGAAAATGGATTTGTGCTGTGCATATTTTGAGGGTGCTTTGTGCTGTGGCAGTTGCTGCAGGAGATGGGACCCTATCTAGTGTCCAACAATAAGGTGTAGTCAGAATTGTGCCCAGTTTGTCATGTCAACCCTCTTTCAGAGTGCATTTACACTGTTAGCTGATAGGGACATGTGTACTCTGCATGACTCATAAAACCATTTATGAGCAGGAAAGTCCTTAGACACTGCAGGGTGTGAAGGAGCCGATTCTCCCACAAAGTTCTCAGCAGCAACGGCTCTCACCTAAGTCCTTCCCTGATCAGCCTTGGCAGTCTCTTCCCATTCCTCACTTCTGATGCCTCTGACCTATGGGTTGAGCTCTGAGGCTGGACACATCTGTGATTAATTTCTAGTTGGATGACCTCTGGCAAGTTCCTCAACTCTCCTGAGTCTTGTTTCTTTCTGTATACAATGGAAATACTACAATTAGTTTTAAGGAGCTAATGCATTATCTGTAGTTATGTGTCTTGCTCACTGTTGTATTTCACCATCTGACATAGTGTATGGCATGTGTGTAGATATTTACTGTATGCACAGAGGTTCAGGTACTGTGGGTCCTGTAAAGAGGAAGTCATGGACTAGATAGTCTTTTCTTTCTTTATCACTGACCCTTCTCCTCCTCAGTTACACTGACCAGCCATGCCAGGGAAGATTGTTCAGAAATACCAAAAATATGGTGGGAGTTGGTTTTATAATTCTCTCATCACTCACCAGCGTTCTTTACCTATATTTTGTTTAAAGTAGGTGGGACTTGAAGAGGCACTTGGAGCTTATCTCAGAGAAACATTCCTTCACACCCTCCATGACAGCTATTTCTGATTAACCATCTTAGTGCTCACACACTTAGAGTTTTTCTCATACCTGAATATCCATCGTCTATCCATCATTGCCTAGGCATGGGAATTGTGAGCTACTGGGCCGGGGCCAGTAACCCGTTTCCAGCAGGATCCTCCTAGCTATTTTTATTTGCTGTTCACAACCTTCCTGACAATAAAGCTGGAGGAAGCTCTGATAGTTTGAGAAGCAACCCAAAGAACATGTTAAAGTCATACTAGGTTTTTGCTGTCTGTGCTGTACAAATATACTGCAGAAAGAGAGGAGACATTGCTGAATGTTCAAGCCATAGTAATGCCTCCTGCCCCTCCCAGTGCCTTCTGGGAACAGGATTGCTGTCTGTAGATCTGGTGTGCAGAGGGGAGGTCTCTTGGCTTAATGGTGGTTCAGTTCCTAGACCTCTCCCAGCATCCCTAAGCTCTTCTACCAAACAAAATCCCAATTAGGAGAAAAATCAAATGCTATAGACAGCTCCTGAGATGCTGCCAGCTGTTCTGCTCTCACAACAACCCGACCTGAAAGCTCAATGCTCTGAGAACCGTTGGAGGGCACGTTATTTTTCTGGGCACTGCTTCAAAGGGGCTGTGGTTGAAGACCAGGCTGCTATTCTGGTGGCCACTTGTGTGGGATAAAGTTTCCCATGGGTCCATGGGGAGGGGTTAGAGCCCAAGAGGGAGGGTGGGGGTGGTCCAAACCCCCCTTGCCAAGTGTGAACCAATGGCAAAGAGCAAGCGGGCAGTCTTGAACTGAGTGCCTCTGAGCTTGGTGGAGTCAGTGTGTACCCTAGACACCACATCTTCTCTGTCCACAGCACAGATGGCCAGCCAAACACCCAAGGCAAACCATGTTAGGAGGTTAGGGGCTTGAGTTGGGGAGGGTTTTGGAGGTACAGAGCTGTATTAAATCCTAACTTTGCATTTCAGCAATGGGATGCAAACTAGAAGGAGCTCATTGCAGATCTGATGCAAAGAGGAGCATGTAAGACCAAACTACTTTCTCAAGGCTTTAGGGGAGGGGACTCCCCTGGGAACACATGTTCTAAGCCTTCCCTAGAGGAATCAACACTCACCCGGGAAATCAGTCCCAATGCAGCCTGTGTTTTCTGTTACTCTTGTAGGCTGGAATCTTTAGTCTATAGGTATTTACCTATACTTACTCTTCCACCAACAGGCCCATTCCTTGGTGGCTCTAGGGACTTCTCAGATGGCAAGTGGAGCAGGATGCCCACTCTAGCCTGTGGTTCTATTCTGTAACCTACTTCTGCCTTCTTGTCTCATAAGAAGACAAGGTTCTTGAAGGTAGGAGCCTTGTCTACCTGCTTATGATCAGATCCCTAAGACATGCTGCTGGATCACAGTGCTTTATATCCTTCTGAAGAAATCCTGACCAATGACCAGTTCAATCTCAAATGCTTGCCATAGGTGGAGGAAGAGAAAGAGGGGGAGAGGGCAGAAAAGAGGAACACAAGCAGTGAATAAGCAGAAAATGGGATGGGATGTGGCCCCAAGGGGCAGCTGAACTGTCCCCTACCTGCCAAGGCTGCTTGCAAAGGAACCAGCAGTGGCAGGCCTGGAGGAGCTTTCAGCAGGAGCTTCCTCTGGGTTCCTGAGCCTGAGCTCCTCATCTGGGTCTGGGTGCAGCCCTGAGAGGCAGCAGGTTGACTGAGGCCACTGTGACAGCATCCCCTGGCTTACTTCTCTTGGCATATGAATCTTCCCTGTTTGGGACCAGGGTCTCTTCTTGGGCTCTCAGATCACATGTCACTACTTCTTTCTTGTCTAAATAGCCCTTAGGAACTGGGACTACTGACCCTCTACTCCAGGAGGCTAAACAGGAAAACAAGCCTGCGTTTTTCTGTTACCCTGTATTCCCTCTCCCAGCCTCATTCATTCATTCATTCATTCATTCATTCATTCATTCATTCAGCAGAACATTTTTTTGGGAAGCTGTTGATTTGTCGGCTTGATACTAAGAGTTGACACTCCAGGTTGTCCCTGTCATCTGGTTATTAGGGATGCTGTTGAGTTCACAAAGAACTGATCAAATAAGAATGACTCCCCAGAAGGAGAGAGAAGAAGGAGGCTCTAGTGTTTCGTTGACGCCTGGAAAGGAAGTAGAAGCCCACTTACACCACTTACACAGAGATACTGTGTACCTTCTCAGATTGGAGATCCTTGCTCCCAGCTAAGGAACTCACTATCTCTAGGTTGCCCTGTCCTTGGCCAAATGATGCATATCTTTCTCTCAAATTGCCAGTGGTCCAGGAAACAATTAAGGGTGACTGCCTTTAAAAACAATTGGATTAGGAATTAAATGCATTAATCTCAAATCCGAGAAGATGCCTGTGGCCAGGAACCCTTGCCATTTGCCTCTCCAAGCTTCACATTGAGGTCATCATTTGTGAATAGGAAAACAGAAGCATTTTGGAGGATTTGTTTTCTGTTTCTTTTGGGTGACCTCCAAGTTTCAGGCAACCTGACCTCCTGGACCTGTATTCTCTTGCCTTCCTTCCATGACCCCTTTATTTCATGCACAAACTGTATCACCAGGAGCTGTTTCCTGGTTCCTGGCTCAAGTAGATTTACACAGTGCATACAAGGCAGGATCCTGCACAAATCCTTCCTTTCTTTCACCCAGAGGCTCAAGGACTGAGCACTGAGCATCCCCAGGTCAGGCTTGCCCAGAGACCCCAGAGCATGAAGGTGGTACCAGTCCTGGAGTACCACACCCTGGGAGTTCTGGGGTGGGGAGGTTTTAATGGCATTCCCTGAGAAGGAATTGGGCTGAGATGACTTGCAGCTTTCCAGATTTTCAGAGAGTGTGTGGATTGTGTTTATTTTTAGCCACAGGCATTCATTTCTTGCCAAAAGAACCCTGCTTAAATAAAACCAAGATTAATATTTTTACCTAACGGAAAGAGTTCGTCAGGACAGGCTTTGAACTGGAGCCTGCCTATCTTGATGGGGAGTGCATTTATAATGTCTGGCCTTGGCTTTGACATCAACAAAAGGGCCTTTGAAACTGACAAGGAAGAGCCCTGGGGAACCAGGGTAGGATGCAGGAAGTGCCTATTTGAGGGAGGCCGTGGGGGAGGGTGTCTTCCTGGAAAGTGGGAAGAGGGCCCTGGTTTTACTAGGGGCCAGCCGCAGTTTTGCCTCATTCTCAGCTGGTTCCTCCCTGTCCCCCCTCAAGTCTGGTCCAGGTTTCTGCTTCCTCTACTTTCAGATGCACTGAACAAGGTGTCTTCTGCAGGACAGATCCAGAATAGATGTTTCTGATGCTCCACCCCCAAGACAGACTCCACTCCCTTGTGCACTTTGGACTCTGGCCCTGGGTCCTGGCTCTGTGCTGCCAAACTTTCCTATTATCATGCATTTCTCCTGCCTCTGGACTTGGAGAGCCTAGGGGCCTCATCTACCTCATTATTCCCCAGTCAGACGTATGGTGGATGGATAGAGGTTTAACTGAGAATTGCCCTTATCCCATTTTGATATCTCAAAAGCTAAGAAAGACTTGGTTATCTTCCACAGCTTACACAAAGACAGTAACTTATCCATTTTTAAGACATCTACTTTTTGTGTTGCTCTGTAAATGTGGAAATCATATTGAACTTTGTTTACTTAGCCCAAATGTTTTAGAAGCCTGTGATGTTTTGGTCTTCCTGGATGCTCTGAGTAGAGCAGTTCATCAAGGAAAAGTACTTACTTTGGGAGCCTGCATTCTCCTGGGGGAGATACAGTTAATCAACAAGCAGGTGGCCTGAGGGTGGCAAGTGTCAGGACACAATGAAGCTAAAGCATAGTGGAGGGACTGTGGGCTTGAGGAGGGGTGTGCACTGAGGCATTAGAGATGGCACCCCTGACCAGGGTGTAACAAATAGGTGATGGATGGAGTTATGCAGGAGTGAAGCAAGGGTATCCAAGCCTAGCAACTGCAAGGGTAAAGACTCTAGGGTGTGTTTTTGGAGTGGTAGGTATAGGACTTGAGAAAGCTGCCATTCCCTGTGATTGAGAAGGCTCTTAGAGGTCTGGTTATAGGTGTGGGATATTACCAGGAGCTCACTGTTGGACTAAGTTGTACCTCACACAGCTTATTACAATTCCAGGTCTGAGTGCCTTAGTACGAGGCCTAAGAGTCACAGAAGCTCTGGATTGGAGGTTCCAGGTGGGTGGGAGTTGCCACTCACAGACTGTATAGAAAACCACAGTTGTAAGTAAGAGGGTGATTAAGAACACATCGTTGATTGGACTGAGTCTCTTGAATGTTAGGGGTAGTTCTGACAAACTGGCTTTGATGAAGTGGAGTGAGAGCCCAGGGACAGGTGAAGGAGAGCACCTGCAAGGTTGGTAGTCATAAGCCACTATTTATATGGTGGGATGGAAGTGACCACAGTGACAGTGCCTTATGCCTCCTGTTCTTTCAGTCTATCATCACTGATTTGCTGTAGGTCTTCTTTGTCTGACCTTCTGGTTTGAGCCTCTTTAGAGGGATTTTTAGAGTTTGGGGTCCTGGAACCCACAAGGCTGATACCCAGGGAGACCCAGGGGGTTCTAAGTAGCTTTTATATTCATTCCTGCTGCCATGTCCTCAAATGTGGATACATCAAGGGTTCCCAAATGGGCAACAGGTTCCTGAGAAGGAACTTGAAAAGGACGAAGGCAGGGGTATGCTGTGTATCATCAGGGGAAGGCTTCTGTTTTCTTCTGAAGAGCCAAAAAGTGCTACAAGTCTGTAAGTGATGTCCAGCCCCCTGCCTCCGAATCACCTGCTCAGCTCCATGGTTGCAAAGTGCTTTAGACATACATGTCTGGTACTGGGGAAGAACAGTAAGCTAAATAAATGATTTACCATTATCTGTTGATGGTGATTACTTGTAGATTCTTGCTACTAAAAAGAGAGGAGGGAGGGAGGGAGGGAGAAAGGGCAGAAGAGTCGGGAGGGAGGAAGAGAGACAAACAGAATGGGTAGGGTAGCCTCAAGGTTGGTTAAGTTGATGAAGGTTGTTGAGGGACATATCAGCCATCCCCCTTCTAAGCACCCTCTTCTCTAGTCCCATTAGGGTTGACAATGGGTGTGGAGTACAGTTATGAACTATTCTGCAAAGATTCAATGGCAGTCTTCTTTCTTGGGGTACCCTCCATTTTCCTCCACACTGGGATGCAAAACTGTTCAGTAGGTACCAAATAACAGGTACAGTGATTCCCATCTTACAGAGTTATCCCAGTGGGAACACAGTGAAGTGTGCACAGTGCTTGGCACATAGGGCAGTCAATGACAGTTGACCTCTCTTCTTCACTGCATTTGCAGGTGCAATGTGAAGAGTTTGAGGAACTGGTAGAGTGGGTGGGCAGTTGGAGGAGCAAGGGATGCCTGCTCTGCCCTTCTTGGACAGGTTAAGGCAGTGCCCTGTCTACCCTGAAGTCTCTGTGGCTCCTAGGAGACAATAGATGGAGTGGCATAGCTTTGATTGGAGCCTGAGATAGGTGTTCTTCACTCACTTGGGGCCTTTGTTCCCCAAATTAGCCGGACCAGCAGCCCTACTGCTTATCCTTCCAGCCTGTCGGTAGGAAAAGCCATCCAGTAGGTCAGGGAAAGATCTTTGGTTTGCTTGATGATGGTCAGGTTGGGGGGCGGGGAGGTTGCGGAGAGAGGTATGGGCCAATTCCAGAATGTCTTCTCCTTCTCTGAATATGTTGATTAATAGCAGATGTGCGATTCCTAGAGATACATCAGTGCTTGCCCTGGAACTATTACTATTTAAAGTTTGTCTGGTGGGGTCCACATTCTAGTGAAACAGGGTGGACCACAGGGAGGAAGTATCAACCTCACATGCTTAGGAGAGCTGTACTCTGTCTGCCTTGGTTTTGTAAACACTGACCAACTTCCCCAAAGATATGTGCTTTTATGCCTGCTTTTCCAGGTCTCTGATATATTTGAGGACTCTGCATGTATTTGTGGATCTGTGAGCCAGTTCCCAAGGACTGCTCTTTTCCTTCCGTGGTCTGTAGATTGAAATCAGGGCATTCTGGGCGCGTCTTTCCTCGTCTTTCTATACCTGAGTCTCTAGTCAGTTTCTTCTTAGGAACTTTAAGTTGAAATATTGTTGCCTCCTTAGTTAATCTCTTCCTGTCACTTTTAATCCCCAAGCCCTCGGAAGCAGAGAACTCAGAGGGCCTAGGGAGCCTCAGAGGCTGAGTCAGGCTGGCCTCCTGAATCTAGTCTTTCTTGCTTCACTTATGCCCCTTGGGGATTTGTTCTCTGCTAAACTCCACCTTGTCTCCCTGCTAGACTGTCTGTGGAAGCAGGAAATAGGGCTTGTATTTCTTGCTATCACCCCTACCAAGCATTCATGCGTCCAGACACCAGCTTAGGCCATGCCCAGGCTGGCTCAGCTGCTGGAAGACATTGGGTGAATAGTGGGTGGCCACTCTCTAGCAGGAATAAAGAGAGCCTGTGTCCAGCACCGTCCATCTCAAAGCTGCCATTTGAAAGTAGAGGGAGAGGCTAGATGTGATGTCAGCTTCAAGTCGTAGAGCACTTTTCTGTTCTGCTGAAGTCTTGGATACCCCCCAACCCTCTTGTTCCTCATGGCCTCCAGGGAAGACCTTAATGCCAAATAGGAAAGCACAGAATAACACACATCCAAGTTGCACAGGACAAACTAAAGCAAATGAAGTTATAATAATTTGCAAGCCAAATAGGTGGATTTAGGCCTGGCAAGCAATTGAACTTGGAAGGGCTGTGCATCTATTTGGGAGGACAAGATGTTGTTTAATTTTAGTTTAGTTTTAAGAGGTTTTGTTTTTGTAGAGAAAACATTGGTGTGACCTCTACCCTGGAACCACAGATACCACCTTGTTTGGCAGGCCCCACTAGATCACTGTTGGACTATCTGGGACTATCTGTAATGACAAAACAGGACACTGATGGTGTAGATGCTTCAGTCTGAAGGCCCCATGCACATTAGTTCTGGTCATCTCAAGTGTGCCCCCTGTGACTTTTACAAGGCTGAGGTATTTTGATGAGTTTTCCTTTACTTTCATCTCACCCAGGAACCTCCCCTTTACCCTAATCCCATGGGAGGTTGACAGGTCCTACCTGACAGGGCTTCAGGGTGGACAAATATCTCTTGAGGTTCTGGTGGCAGGGGCAATGTTAGCGAGAGTGAGGTGAGATGCATGGCATTTGGAGTAGGTCACAAGCTGTTCTTGGTGCTTGTTTTTGTCCTCACAGCAAGTTTCAGATGACTGCTATCTTCACTCCCATTTTATTCATTAGGAAACTAAGGCTGGAGAGGTTTAGTAAATTCCCTGTGGTCATATGGCACCAGTGCTAGGAATGGACTCCACACAGAGAACTTGCCAAGTCCAGGTCTTTATGGCATTTGTCCACTATAAGTGTGTCACTTGTAATCAATGTGAGTGGCATTAGGTGAAGAAAGCCAGCAAGATTTTAGGAGAAGAGTTGCAGTGAGGCCACATAGTAATGGAAGGATTTGAACTCTGAGCACATAGACACAGTGTGTTTTCTTTAAACTGTCCCCAGATGGAAAAGTTTCAAGCTCAGGCCGTTTCAGGGTAAGAAAAGACTTGGCTGATCTTTTGTGCAGAAGCATCCAGAAGTACCCAGCTTTGTAGGGCAGACTTGCTTGCTTAAGACATTGTATGTCTAAATCAAGGTGAGCTCTTTGCAAGCCAGGAAAGGCTGGATGTTGCTACTTAAAGGAATCCCTGTTGCCATATTCCTCTTAGCCAAAATCTTACGCCCCAGTTTACCTTCTGGGTAAATGAAGCTGCTGAATATGAAGTTAATCCAGTTCCTCGAGAAGGAGAATCAGTCAAGTCCAGGTGGATATGCCTTCTGTCCAGCACCTGGCCTGTTCCGATATGCCCCTGAGGTCAGGGTGGATGAGAGAGTCTCTGGGACCTCTGGGAAGATGGCCCACTTGCCTGCTGCTGCTGGTCTTATAAAGTAAGACAAGAAACGGAGGCAGAGCTTCAGGGGTGTTCTGGAACCTTGTCAATGTCTGGCTTGTACAGCGGACCTGGAAAAAGCCATTCACCCCCTCTTAACTTGAACTGCCTCAGCTCTGTAGCTGTCTTTGCCAGTGGGCTTTGTTTTGCCAGATGGTTAAATGGTCTAGAGGTTCACTAATTCATTTAAGTTCTGATTTCACGTCTAACCACAAAAGTGGGATCCAGATTCAGTAAACAAGAAACCCTAAAGGGATGGGGACTTTGCTCCTCATGAAGATATTTTTAAGCAAGAAGATGAGTCAGAGTATCGAAACATTATGGGATATCTACAAGGCGAAGACTAAAGAATCCAGCAGAATGAAAAAGTATGTGCATGTCTGTGTGCGAGACGCCCCTTTACATGTGTAAATGGTATCCATTCAACAAGCATTTTTTTTTTTAATATTTACTCAAAAAGTGGGTTGGAATGAGTTGTGTGTTTGATTCATGTCTGAAGGAAGGAACTTGAGTTTGTAGTGTCAATAGCATCTTGGAGCTGAAGAATTTTGTTCACAGCTCAAAACTAGTAAAAATGCCTCCATTCTGCAGCCCCCCTAGCAGTAGAGCTTCGGCTGCCACACTGTCTCCCTGCAACAGCTCCTGCCTTTCACTAGTTCTTAGAATCAGGTGATCTCCCCCCACATATACACACAGAATGACCGTTTTCTGCAGGTCTGGTTTCACCCTTCAATACCTGGTCATTGACTGCTCTGTGGGGTGGCTTAAAAACAAAACAAAACAAAAACAACCCTGAAGACTGCTTTGGAGGGAGAGGGTGTCTTCACACAAACAGTGTAGTAGAAACAGAAGGAACAGTCTCTTAACCAGTCCCTGTTCATTGATGAGAAAAGTCTCACCAAGTAGTGCCAGACCCTGCATGACCGGAGACAACATCCACTGATTGTGGGAGGAAGTTGAGAAATAATGACTGATATTATTGCATACAGTGGATGTGCACTTGAGTGCCTATTGTAGCAATCCTTCCAGTTTGGATGCCAAGGATGACGAATCTAATAGTATTTATCTAAAGAAGGTACATCAAAGACAAGGGTATGTTTCACCTGCTTGCCTCACCTAATTGGGAAGCCAGAATCAAAATTTCCTACTTGTCTTGGGTCACAGTGTCCATGTACAGAGGTGTTGGGATGGGGACCACTCAGTAGGCCCCCTCAGACCTAAACTTGGTTGCAATTAATGCTGGGCATGATAGGCCAATCAGAATGCTGACTTGGGATACTGAGGGAGCTGGAATTCATCCTAGCCTTGTGGCTCTGCCAGGACATGAATTTTCCTGGTGAGACAGTAACTCAGGAAGAGATGTCCTTTCCAGGTGTGGTTCAGGCCTTCCTAACCCCTTCCTTCCCTGTCTTGCTCTCTTTACAGTGATCCGAGCCAAAGTGGTGGGAAAGAAGCTGGTGAAGGAGGGGCCTTTTGGCACGCTGGTCTATACCATTAAGCAGATGAAGGTGAGTGACATCATCACTAGCCCCAGGAGGGCTCTTGGAAGTTTGCCAGAAGAGTCATGGCCAAGGGAAGCCAAGTCATTGGACCTGGAATGTGTGTTTGCTCAGTGTAGAAGCCCCAGTCTGCCCCCAGGGAGCTGTTGAGGCAGCAGGAAGAGATGGTGGCTGCTTGCTCCTAAGCCAGGACAGGCAGATTCATTCATAGGTCTTTGTTGGAAGGCTGAGCTTTGGAACCAGATGGCAGATAGCTTTGTTACTTGATGACTGTGAGACCTCAGTGCAATTGCTGCCCTTCTTTGGCCTGTCTAAAACCTCTAAGAGCATCATCTTGGACTGCATGAGCCTAAGAGCCCTTGTGGGCTGAGTTGTGTTGTAGCCACAGGGCCTCCCCAAGGCTATATGATAGGTGTCCTTTCCTTCATTCAGTCTTCACATTGAATAAGTGCTGAGCACAGGGGCTTCTCTCTGTTTCCCAGCTCTGGTAGTCTTCCCACATGTCCTTTCCTTCAGTCTTCACATTGAATAAGTGCTGAGCACAGGGGCTTCTCTCTGTTTCCCAGCTCTGGTAGTCTTCCCACATTATAGTTCATTAGGGATATTTGCTAAACATATCCACACCATCAGACCACTCACCAAGCACAGGAAGGTTCCCAAGCATGCCAGGGTAGTCTGACTTCAGGAAAATACAGAGAACCCATGTTCTGGTCCAGTTGCTACTCCAAAAGAGCTCATTGACTTTGGCTTTGTGATTTTCCCGGCCATATTGTTACCATCAATTGGTAGTGTAGGGCTGGGCTTGACCCCTCATTATTCAAGCATTCTAATGGGTAGGGTCTTTTCTAAGCAGGAACTGGTAGTAGCTTCTGGAAGCATGTTCTTATGTTTGTCTTGGTGGCACTAAGACTGGGGCTTCAGCTTCAGTAACTCAGCTGCTCCTCAGCCCCTGTGCTTGTATGCAGATCTCTGTGTTTGTAGCCTGGGAGCCCATGAGGCAGCTTCTATCTTAGGATGATAGTTATATAGAGGGAGAAGAGACATGCACTGACTAGACACAAGTTCAAGCTGGGATGTGCTGAGGTCCATGTGAACTGCCTGCACTTTTACTCATTGCTGGTCTCTGCATCCTTGAACATATTAGGATGTGGGGTCCTGACATTCAACAGGCAGATCTTGGAGAATGGGAACATCTAATGAAAGAGATGAAGATGGGGCCCAAAGGTCTGAAAAATCCTCAGAAAAGACAAATGTTAAGGCCCAGGTTGGACTTGACTTGAGGGTGAGAAGTGACTCACCACTGGGTGGAGCCCAGCTAGCCTAGAGCCTGACCTTCAGGCCTCTTTATTCCCTCCTGAGGTCTGTGGTTAGAAGCACTAATTCTGTGGAACCTGTTGCTCTGGCTTCAATTGTGGAAACACTCCCAGGCTCTTTGGTTATGTAATGTTCAAAGTCAGCCCTGGCTAGTTGCCCTTGGCTGCCTGAGCTTGGTCATGAGAGCGGCTTATGTCTCCAGACAGCTGGGAGGCCAGGGGTGGGTGGAGATGGGAAGCCACTTTGCAACCTCTGGCAGTGGGGAAAGGGAAGCCAGAGTTTCTGGGTACAGTGGAGGCCCCTTCCTCCCTGCCCTGCAACAATCTCCATTGTCAGAAACTTTGAGGTTGCTGCAGAGCAATAGTTGGGGGGCAGGAATTCCTAAACTGGCTTGCTTTCCTTCCTGCCTTTAGGGCTTAGAGGCCCAGTTACCAGAGGCCTTTCTGTCAGCAGAATGTCCCTGGCTGGTGTCACACCCACAAGTGGGAATTGTTTAGCAGCTCTTATAACTACTTTCACCCACCAGCTTGCCAGCACATCACTCTCAGGCTGGCTGGCTCAGACATTGTTCACTGTCCTTCAGCTGGGTTCATGGTGTCAGGGTGATGAGCGTTCAACATAGCAATCTTTCCCTTATTTCTGACTAGGTTCAGTGGGAAATGATATGCCAAGAGCCATGCAATTCATTAGGGCAGATATGAGTCTCAAGTTGAGGCATTAGGGGACCTGTCCTAACCATGTGTGATTCTTGCTGTGGAGCCTGCAAAAGGTATAGCAGGAGACTCTTTGGAGGAGGGTAGTTTGTTTCTCAGTCATATCCAATGTCTTTCATTAACTGTAACCCTCTTTGCAGCTCTGTGTTATGACCCACAGAATGGTCATTGCCTTTTTATTTAGAGAGATCATCGGCCTGCATGTCAGAGCAGGTATTGGTTGGGAATGGGAGTCTGCCCATTTACCCTAGTTCTCTTCAGCCTCCTCTGTGCTTAGAATTGGGCCATAAGATGGGGAGACAAGGATATGCTTCTCACAATGACAAGACTTTATTTAGCAAGTAACTCAATAAGAGCATATGCTATGTCCCAGGTAATCTGCTAAGCCATTGTATGGACCAGCTTCATGCCAAGGATGTGAAATAGCTGCCCAACACTTGGAAGTAATATTACAGTCAAGATTGTCTGAGTAGAAAGTGGCAAACTATAAGGTCTTTACCATGGAGTCTTGGAGCAAAAAGAGATAACAAAGTTGGGGGCCTGCAAGCAGACTGACTGCTCATTTCTACCTACTGTGGGGGCTTCCTTCACCTACTCATCTCTAGTTCCCTTGGGGGACTTAAAAGGCCAGGTTAGATTTGCTGGTGTGTGATCTCACAGGTGACTGACTGACTCCTGGTGTGCAACCTGTGAAGGGTGTATCCGAAGTCTTTGGAAGAAGTGAGAGTCAAGCCTTCGAGGTTGACACTGGTCCCTAGGAGGTTTTGTTATTGTGGATTAGTCTACCCCAAAGGGTCTGACAGGGAAGCCAGGCAGCCCTGGAGCAGGACTGAAGGAACTTAGAAAACAGAGGACATGAGAAAGCCAATGCATCTGACCTCTGGGGTCAGGCACACAGCCTTCCCCCACCCCTTCCTCCTCTTGGGCTTGCCTTAAGTGCACACAGACCGGCAGTGTGGGGGTAAGGGGTAAGTAAGGCTGCAAGAATGCCGAGGGAGCTTATTGTAAACCCATACTTAGAGATCAGCAGCAATTGAGCTGTGGTGCAAAGGTGGAAGTTTCCAGAACCAGCCTCCGTCATTTGTGGGGCCTTATCTCCCATCAGGACCATGGGAAAGCAATTTGTTTTGCCAGGGGCTATTGTTTGTACAGCATAGACATGCTTTCAGGCAGGCTGCAAGGGACAGCACGTGGGGGACATTATGTCCCAGTTGGTCCTGGGAAGATCCCAGGGGGACATGTGCTGGTCATGTGTTTGGCCTGTCCTGACTGGGGGCAGGACAGATCTGCTGGGCAGTTGGAATGTGCTGGACCCTTTCCTCAGTGGTTTGTCTAAGCAAATGAGCTCCAGCAGGACTTCCTCCAGCTGCAAGATCCCCTGACCTTCAGTCCTCAGGGAGCCATTGTCCTCCAATGCCTGAGACTCTTATGGTACAAGATTCTTATCTGGCCTTTGTTGGGACCTACTGTGTTGTCTGTCACACACTCCATCCACTAGCAGTTCAGTGGAAATCACTGTGAGCAGTTACCTGGCAGGGAAGTCAGTGAAGCTTGCTTGCTCTTTGTGGACCATAGTGATGGGACTTCACATCAGGGGTCTTCAATGTGTTTCCTGTGCATCAAACAAGCCATAGCCCTGGTCTGACCAACCAACCATGCTCCCCCATGGAATAACTGAACCCCAAGTTTCCTTGAAGTCCCAGGGGAGGAAAAGGAGTCTATTCCAATCCATTAGGACAGTGCACTCTGTATATAAGGAGAGGCCTCTAGATTGTGTAGGTCCAACAGACTGCTTTGTGCCCTGTGGGCCACCTGCCTCTGCCACGCTTTTGCCAGTTAGAAAATGAGGACTAATACAGCCCATCAGGGTATTTGTGAGGCACCAGTGGGGTACACTCTCTGGATAATTAATAATGCATGATAGGGATATTTTCTATTGTGAAGCTCTTAGGGGAGGACTAATGACAACCAGTCATTCAAGAACCCCTGGGAGGAAAGGATCAGGCCAGGTATGTATGGATGTCCCTCTCCATCATCCCTGGCTCACAGTTGACAGGACTTGTGCGACACACATAGACTTGTTCTGGAATTACAGAATGTGTTCAGTCTCTGTCATAGTCCTAATACTCTGAGCACATGCTGACCCACAAGGGCCGGAAATGGAAGAAGCTGCTGAAGCTGAGGAAGCCATGGTTCTAATCTTCATGGGCTGGAAGGGGAGCTAGTGACAGATGACCATGAAGACCACAGCCTGTGGATTGTCTTGCTGGACTTGATGTTGCTGTTTACCAACTGTGTGACTACAGGCAAGCCTTTGAGCCTGTCCAAGGCTCAGGCGCCACATCTGTAGAGTGGGCACCAAGGCCCCTGTTTCTCAGGTCCTTGGCATTCAGGGTCTAGATAGTCTAGCTGTCTCCTAACCTTGCTGTCACTAACACTGGGTCCAGGTAACTCTGTACCAGAAGCTTTTCTACATATCACTGGAAGATTATCAACACCCTTGTGCTCTGTCCACTCTTCTGCCATCGTCCATGTTTCAAATGTTTCCAAGAGATGCAGCCTTGCCTCTGGTTGAGAGCTGCTTGATTCATTCAGTCATGTAGATGGAATTTTACATAGTCTAATCTATAATAATGATATGCTTAATTAAGAAGTTTTGATTTTTTTTTACATTTATGTATATGCGATTCATCTTGAGTAAAGAAACTCAGTGCTACCCCAGAAGCTCAGAAAAATCAAATCATAGACAATGTGCTCACCCTCCTCCAGTCAAATAGAATTTACATTAGTATCCTCATCCTCATCTGAAAAATGGAGTTCTTGGTACCTTCTCTCCGGGCTCTTGTGAGGATGCTGTAAGAATGCTGCTGTATATGCTAGCATGTCACAGAGATGTAATGTGGAGACCAGCTGGCTGACTCACTATCCTCTTGAAACTTAAATGGAGCAACATGGAGCTTTTCATAATATCTGCTTTGAATCTGTGAAGGGACATTGTGGTTTGAGAGATGTGTAGGTAGAAGAGTGGGGTAGGGCAGCTGGATGGGGCATGCTCCTGGCTCAGGGAAAAGAATAGATGCCCTTCTCTGATGTGCAGGGAACCCTGTGGTGGTGACATAATAGCCTGCCCCTGGCTGGCTTGGCAGAGGAACCAGAAACTCATACACGGCAGCTTGCTGATTGGGCTTAGCCCCTCCCTCATGACTATGTTCCTTTTTGCCCACAGATGTACCGAGGCTTCAGTAAGATGCCCCATGTGCAGTACATCCACACGGAAGCCTCTGAAAGTCTCTGTGGCCTTAAACTAGAGGTCAACAAATACCAGTACCTGCTGACAGGTAAGAGACACCGGGAGCACCAAGACACTGCTCTCTTGCTGTGGGTCTGCCACAGCTGAGTAAGTGGTGTCCTGAATGTCACAACCACGAGTCTCAAGAAGTGAAGGGTCTGTCTTGCTTAGCCAGTGCTGACTGACAGCCTTGGTTCCATCGTGTACCTGGTTACCCTGATTTTGTGGTATCTCAGCTTTAACATATCTAGAAAGGGGCTGCCTCATCTACAGCACTTGACAGTCAATCTGTCTTATGTCATTGATTTGTCTTATGTCACAGATCGATCTTTAGGCTTTCATTGTAGTAATGGCATGCAAAACCCTGAGGACTCTAAGACCTGATGGCTTTGAGACCTTCAGCAGAGTGCTCAGTATCTCAAGCTCCATTGTCATTTGGAAAACAGGCCAGAGTTCATGTCTAAAGGTGTTGGGGAAGGTGGCACAAACTTAGGGTCAGTGCCTGGCCCTGGCAGTACAGGGCTCTAACAGAATATGCCTATTCTCTTGCCTCCTATCTCACTTCAGGCCGTGTCTATGAAGGCAAGATGTACACAGGGCTGTGCAACTTTGTGGAGAGGTGGGACCAGCTCACGCTGTCCCAGCGCAAGGGGCTCAACTACCGTTATCACCTGGGTTGCAATTGCAAGGTGAGTTCTATCGTGTCAGCCTGGAAGATTTGGTTCCTGCTCTGCTAGAACAGACAGCCTATTGGGTGTGGTGCAGGGGTGGTAAGGAATGCTGCCCTGGGACAAGGCAGGCAAGAAAGCTCTGAAGAATGCCTTTGTTCTGTCTTCCCTGACTGGATGGTGCCCACTTGGCAGCTGCTGGGTTATGAGGGCTCTTCAGCCTCCTGGCCCCTCCCAGCTGTTCAAGGCCAAGACAGGTACAGGAAGTTTCCCTGAGGGTTCTGCCAAGCTGTCCTAAGTAGGTTCACTCTGACAGCTGACTCACTGGAGTCCTTGCCCAGGTGGACAGGCTGGCTGAGGCCTGCTGACATCAGCTGCTGCCCAGCCCCTTAGTCACTCTCTGCCCTCATCCTCAGAATAATATCATGTCCTCTCAATTACTTCATTGTACAGGTAAGGAATGACGGTGCAGAGATCTTTGCTATGTGATTCTGGGTTGTAGAGCTTTCTGAGTCTCTTCCACTCCAGGGCTATTGAACTCTAAAACGCACACTCTTGTCTTTCTAATCATTTCCTACAGCAGTGCTAGTTTCCCCTTCCTACATCTAATCTGGGACTCCATGCTGTGTGACCTGGAGCAAGCTGAGCAACCTTTCTTAGCCTCTTTATTTATAGAAGGGAATTAGAACTGTACCAAAAGTTTAGAGGCACTGGGTCTGGTACCCAGTAGATGCTCAATGGCATGAGCTAGTAGCTAGTGTAACTATACTGTCAGCATCAAAGAGCAGGGGCCCCAGGGTTTGAATCAAGGCTGGGCCTGCCATGGTACAGTCCCCTAACTGTGGCTTATGTGTTACTGCAGATCAAGTCCTGCTACTACTTGCCTTGCTTTGTGACCTCCAAGAATGAATGTCTCTGGACCGACATGCTCTCCAATTTTGGCTATCCTGGCTATCAGTCCAAACACTACGCCTGCATCCGGCAGAAGGGTGGCTACTGCAGCTGGTACCGAGGATGGGCCCCTCCAGACAAGAGCATCAGCAATGCCACAGACCCATGAACCCAGGCCTGCCCCACCTCATCTCCTTCCCATCCCACTGAGCCTCCCGGACACTAACTCTTCCCAGATGATGACAATGAAATTAGTGCCTGTTTTCTTGCAAATTTAGCACTGGGGACACTTAAAGTCTCTGCTGGCTATGGAGTTGATTTGAAAATACCTTCCTGTCTCTGCCCCTACCCCTTCTTTTTTGGTTTTGACATTACCCATTTCTAACTGGGAATCTCTGGTGCCAAGCCAGAAAGAATGAGGCATGTATACTCCTCTTCTTCATGATATATAATCTATATTTTTTTAGGAAAACAAAAATTGAAAAATCTATCCCATTTGGGCATTTAATAGCTACTCCTCTTTCTTCCTCTCTTTACCACATCCTAGACCCACTTCCAGTTACTCTCCTTCATCCTAGTACACAAAGAACACGGATAAGGAGGTTGGCAGAAGTCCAACTGTTTCCAAATCAGTCAAGGGCAGACA
Source organism: Cricetulus griseus (assembly GCF_003668045.3). Classification (NCBI taxonomy): domain Eukaryota; kingdom Metazoa; phylum Chordata; class Mammalia; order Rodentia; family Cricetidae; genus Cricetulus; species Cricetulus griseus. The sequence goes on along the minus strand of NW_023276806.1, from coordinate 149,297,476 downwards.
GATGCCAGGTATTCAAAAGACCTTATCCACAGAGGATATACAACTGTGTATCTGGATCAGATGGTTTGTCTATGTCTGCATGTCAGAGTGAGGGAGGGAAAGGGCAAACTGCAGGAGCGGGTCTAAGATGACACACAATTCCCCAGTTCAGTGATACTTGCGTTGACCAGATGTTTCAGATTTTGGAGCAAGCATCCATGTCAGAGTAACAGAACTTTCCACGTTGATGAAGACTTAAACATCTGCCTGAGTTCAACAGATAGCCTGTCTGTTTGTACAAAAACTCAGACAAAGGGTTGAGATGAACATCTTTCCTCTTGCCTCCCATTAGACATCCTCCTGGGAATTCTTGGGGAAGTTTGGTTCAGAGCTTGCCGATATGTAAGCTGGAGAAATATACACCAGACACTATCCACAGATATAGTAAAGTAGATTTGGGTAGAGAATACTATTTCCAAAGTAGTGTTTAGCTCATCTAGGGGGACGTGTTTATATACACATTTTCATATACCCACAGGGGATTATGAGCTAATTTTTATAGGACACAGAATTCTATTCAATGCTGTTAAAAATGCAAACAGTTTAATCTCTTTTGTTGTTTGATGGGAAATTGTGACATTCCAAGTTGAGTTTTTTTTTTTTTCATTTGAATTAAACATTTGAAACTCTGAAAACCCTCAGCACCCTCTTGTCCCTATAACTGGGATCATCTGACCTCTCACCTCCTTTCTTCCTTCTGCTCTGTGTTCTGGTGGCCTTCACTTAATTGCCTTACTGGCCAGCTGGTGGCAGGTGAGTGTGAGTGTAGGTTAGGGGCCTTCACATGAGAGAGACATAGGGACACAGGGATGCACAGCATCCTGCCTCTGTGGAATGCCTCCTCTCCTGCATCTGGGGACATATCTTCCCCAGATCAGCAGTGGGTGAACATTACCTCCTGAGGTGGTCACTTCACAGAATGAACATGGTTGGTCACCAAGAGAGCCAGGCTCTGCTGTCAAACTGTAGGCCTTTTGTTGTATTGTATTTTTGTTTTTAAAATAAAACTATAATATAAATTTTCCTATTAAGTAAGATTATTTTAAGTTTTAGTGTCAAAAATGCATTGCCAATAGTAGGTGATAATGTGTATTTTACAGAGTTGAGGTGGTAAGGTGGTGACATTTAACATAATTACTCTCTGTCTCTTTTCAGACTATGGGTATTTATCCTCTATCAGTATCATATTTTCAGTTATTTCCACTTTAGAAAACATAGTTACCAATTATAAGTAGAAAGAGAGAGAGAAAAGCCAACATGTTCCTCTAGTGTCTGCTCCCCACCCCACCCCACATACACCAATGCTTTGGCCTGGTGTTTGATGGAATAGCAGAGTAGGAAGACAGTTCAGGCAATGGGTGTCAAGTTTCCTCTTGGCTGATTTCATTGCCCTGTGCTCACAGGGAACAGAAGGCATGGCCCTTCCCACATGTGGAGAAGGAGGTAAGGTCAGCAAGCCAGTGGTTCTTAAGGGGCGACTTACTGTTTGGGGTTCTTTACTCAGAGCCTCCTAACATGGGTCTCTGGATCTACCCTGCTCAAGTGTCATCCCATATGTGCACCCCAGTGTCTCTTCTAAGAGGTCGTTAGTCATTCTCGATGTGTGATCACTTCACTCCTAGAGGGAGAGACAAGGTGAGGCCTGAGTGTGAGGCACCTGATGTTAACCTGAAGATAAAATCAGCTGGCAGAACCATGGTCCCCGTGGCTGTTGAGGCCCTGGTGACACGTCATGGCAAGGAGGGGTCTTCTGGAAAAATCACGTCACCAGAGGGCGGTTTCTGAGCTTTCTATAAGCTATAGCTTTGTTTATTTCACTTTATTTCACCTGTTCACTTACTGTATAATTTAAAATCGTTTATGTAGCTGAGACACTTTGTTATTTCAATCATATCATGAATGTTTTATTTTGCTAAATCATGTGCCATGTGTAGGCTGTCCTGTGTAAACTGTGTATAAGAAAAGAAGGAAAAAAAAAAGAAAGAAAGAAATCCACATGCCATTTTCCTGATTCAAATTCTATAGTAGAATGGAGGGCAGAACACTGGGACTCAAGCACTCAGCTAGACTGGAGTTCAAGGAGATAGAAGGTACTAGAAACAGCCTCCCCGACCTCCTCCCCATGGAATCCCAAGGGTGGGAAGAAGAAGAAGAAAAATAAAACTAACAAAACAAAAACAAAGTACACTCTTGTCCAGTATCAACTATCCCTGGGTCATCTGCCACCCACTTCCCAAGACCTTTCTCCTACTCAACCAGGAAGCTATGGTTTCTGCAGAGACTGGGGCCATGGCAACCATGACTCCAAGCTCTCTTTGTCTCATCCAGGCATCGTTTCTGTCTCCCAGCCAAGGAATTCCTACACACAGGCTCTTCTTTCCCAGGCTAGCATCTGTTACAGCCTGGGTAGGGAGCTTAGGAAAACCCTAGTGCCTACCTTCTCCAGCCCTTGCCCTGCCATACAAACACTGTTTCATGCTGTACTTCTTAAACAATAAAGGATCCCCAATGACTTTTGGGGATAGATCTGTCTGGGAGATAATGTGGGTCCAGGAGCCATTACCTTCCCTGTCTCATGCCAAGGTGGCATACAGGTGGTTGGCTCCCAGCTACTTAAAATATTGGATTAGAGAGAAACGTAAAAAATATTAATATAATGGCAGAAGTACAATGAAATTGGAAAAGGCAGGAGAGATCATCTCAGCAGATCTAAATTGGCTGTCTGGATTTAGGAGGAGAGGACCTAAATGCTCTGAGGACAGGGGTACCTTAGATTCTCTATGACTACTTTTCCTCTAGCCAGTTGCCTGTGCTGAAGCCCAGTAATGATGAAGAGACACCAACCAGAGAAAACCCTGTCTAGAAGGAATGTATTTGTTGCTAAATTTTGTAGCACTGTTTACAGTTTTCCTCCATGTTATTTATGAATTTTATATTCCGTGAATGTATATTGTCTTGTAATGTTGCATAATGTTCACTTTTTATAGTGTGTCCTTTATTCTAAACAGTAAAGTGGTTTTATTTCTATCACACACCTGCTGTCTCTTGCCTTCTTCTGTCCTGTCTTGGGGGATTATATTGTTATCAGAGAGGATCTTGCAAGCAAATGCTGCCCATCCTCCACATTCCTGTACACAGCCTCCTTCCACTCATGTCTACATTTAGGGCCACCTTCACTAAGCCTTTTATTTTACAACAGATTCCAGGAGAGTATCCTTAGCCCCCTATGGCTGCTAACCCAGCACTAACTTTACTCCTTCATTCTACTGGCAGGATTCCCCCTAGACCAGTGTTCAAAAGACCTCTGTCTAATCACTTGTGGGTGAAAAGGGCTGGGACCTGTGTCAATCTAACTCATGTTTTCCCCTAAGAATCCCATGGTCTGAGTGGGAATGGAAGCTTGCAGGCAGCCATACTTGATGCCAATGGTCTTACTGAAATCCTGAGTGAAGCTCCTTGGGAATGCTAGGAATTCCTGAGGACCTAGGAGGACAACTGGTGAGCTCCTCCCAGCACTCAGTGAGCTTCTCTCCATTACACACCACCACTTAACTATGAGCCCTCCTTTCCCAGTGTTCAAATAGGGCCTTTGCCCCTGTTAGAAAGATTCTCCACTCTGAGCACCCACTATATGCCAGGCACAGAATTAGACATACACCTGCACAGACCCTTATCAACCTGCTATGGTTCTACCACTCTCAATGAGGTTAAATTCTTGTCTAAAATCTAGTCAGTAGACTGGTCAGTGATTAGTAATTAACTACTTTGAAGGCCAACACTGAATTTCTTGTGTTAGTTTATATAGGTTCCGTGTTATTCAGACCATGTCATTGTAGTGACCAAACACCAGAAAGAAATATCTCATGGTATGTGGGGGGTGGGAGGGGTGGGTTGGTGATTTTCTTTTGGTTCCTGGTTTCAGAGGCTTTGGTTCACTGTGCCCAAGAGGACCAGCAGCTTTCATCATGGTAGACTGAAATAAAAAACAATGCCTAAGCCCCAGCCTTCCTCCGTTTCCTTTAATCTCATCTGGGCCCCCAACTTCATAGATGGCATGCTACCCACATTCCAAGTTGGTCTTTCCTGGCTCAGTTAATCCCTGACAGACACCTAGAAAGTTCATTACTAACCTGGGTTCATTCCAGTCAAATTGATAACTCAGATTTACCATTACACCTACTCAGACCAAGCAGACATCCCAGTAGATACAGTAGACAGACAACCAATGAGAGCCTCAGACATCCTGGATTTTGTGACTGATGGGTAGATACAGCAGATAGACAACTAATGAGAGCCACTAACTGGTTAGGTTGCTCCCACTGAAGCCTGCAGTCCTACCTGGCAGTGTTTATAAGTGGACCTGTCCAGCTCAGCAGCCAGAGCCTGAAATCTAAGCAGACCACTGTCCCTAGCTAGGATGAGTACATATTACTCTTGCTCCCCGAGGTCCTTATTCCCTGCAAGGCTGAGTGCACTGACCATGCACCAGTCACATAAGCAGGCATACTGTAGGCTGGTTCCAGCAGCTCACAACTCTTCTACCAAAACTCCAACTGAGGACATTAGTCCTAAACCTTCCAAATAGGTAACAAAGCCCACCTCAGTCTTAGTAGACTCCCAGAGAGAATACAGGTGAGCTTCAAAGAAAGGAAATTGGACATATAAGCAAATTGCTCTTTAATAATCACCTCAAGTAAAATATCACAGCTTTTATTAAAATTACAGTGGAAACCAGGTCCCAGGAAAAGTGTATTGAAGGTAACATTTTAGCATAAAAATAGTTTTGCCCTTTATACTCAACCTTTGGTTCCATGGCAGCTTAAGAAGTCCCTTGATGTGTTTCACAGAATGCCAAGGACCTTTGTCACTTGCTCTATTGCCTGAAATTCCTCTGGGGAAGCTGATCCTTCCCCCAGTGAGCACTAGACATTCCAACAAGCACAGGCCATGAAGGCTCCCAGGTGGAGGCCAAGTAACCAGGAAGCAAGCTGTGAGCCACCCAGAGAGACTCAGGAGACAGACACGTAAGGGCATCCTGAATCATGAAGAGAAGCAGAGCTAAAAAGGCACTCACCATTGGCTTGTGGTTCGGGAAAAATGTTTGCTCCACGAGTGGAAACTTCTCAGGACCCAAAGAATGGAAGATCTTAATGAGCTGAGAGAACTGGGAGAGAAAGGGAGAGTTCATTAGCCAGCCAGGGTTGCTCACTTGACTCTGGTCTTCAAACATCTGCCCTGTGTTAACTTCTAGAAGCTGTTTCTCACCACCACGATAAAAAGCCAACTTCCTTGGCTTGGGTATCATCTTCTCTTTTATCCTTTGTGCCTGCCCCTGACCCAGAAGGTAGGCAGGTCACTGTCTTCAGTTCGACTAAATTTTATGAGCACTTAACTGCATTCTCAGCCATTTCACACAAAGTCCTTGGCCCCAGTACATACACCCTGCTGGAGGTTCTGCCATCCTTCTGCCTGCAATGTCTGTATTTCTAGGACAGCACTGTAGGCACTTCATGACATTCACTCTGAGATCAGACTCTCTCATTCAAATTCTTACTGTTATAGCTATAAGACCTGGAGAGGCAGGTCCAGAAACCTGTTTCCTAATTTGTAAACGGCGAAGATACAAAAATCTCACTCGCTGGATTGCTAGGACACTACTACCTAATTCATGGTAGTAGGTAGTGAGTAATATTTCTTCTGCTTTTACAACTATACATTGCAAACATTCAGACAGGTCCCCACTGTACAGCATGTATCTCTTCACTTCTTAATGGGACCTTAGATTAGCTTGTGCTTCCAGAGTAAGAGTCAGATCCAGTGGCTGTGCGGAGCTCACATGGCGCCTGGCATTGTGCATGATCAGGACAATACTCCAAGCCTGCTAGGCCGGGCCTAGGGGAAGACAGGCAACACTACAAGGTTGAGATGCTAAGGTATTGCTGGTGGGAAACATGGGGAATTTGGTACAAAGAGGGCAGGGGTCATCAGGAAGGCTCCTCGGACCTATGCCGTAAGAGGAAGAAGGGTACTCTGTATATTCAAGGAGACCACTGTTTCTGAAGGCCTTCAATGGCTTCCATGGTTGTGGCCTCAGGTGCAGCAGGGGATGGTAAGGAAGCAGGCAAAGAGTGGTCCATCACAAGCAATCATGAATTTTAAAAGGCTGGACCAAGTGTCTTCTTATTCACTCAGAAGGCAAAGAAGAATTATAGCTGGATAACAAAAGAACAACTTGGACTCTGCAAACATAGGTACCTCATGGCTAGAAGAAGAGTCACATTTTATGCCAGGAAAACGCCAATATCTTTGACAGAGAAATAAGGATGCTGGGGAAATTCCTGCTCTATACTGGGTTCCTGTGCACTCTTGGGGAATACCTCACATTGTAGCACAGAACTGAGTCATTATAAAAGGCTTGGAGAACCATTTGGGGATGTCCTTCATTTTACAGATAAGGAAGCTGGAGTTCAGAAAGGAAATGCAACTCCATAGCTACACTGTGGGTTTTGGAGAAGAACTACAGCTCTTACTGTCAGTTATGTGGGTTTCGGTTTCTTTTGTGCAGTGGGGATACCTAGGATGTAGGTATTAGCACAAGGCATAGTGAGTGCTAATTAAGTTGCTGCTGTCAAAATTATGGACTGTTTCCTTCTCATGACATTCAAATCTTAGGTTCCATGAGTCAAAACCCTTAGTTATGATATAAAGAGACAAACAGCAAGGATGGCAGCAGCCAAGACTAGCCACACTTATTATATTAACTCAAGTAGTCATTCAACAAATACTGAGAGCCATTCCAGCCTAGACTTAGTCCATGTATAAGAAGCAAGAATTGTTGCCACCATTTTTTAGGGTATGCTGTGTGCTGGCCACCATTATAAACACTTTACATGCTCCCCACTGGAAACCAGGAAAACCCTATTATTACCATCCTTTTCTAAATAAGGGCACCAAGTTCAGAGAGGCTAATGCAATTGCTCGAGGGCACACATAAGTGGAGAAACTTGGCCTTGGTCAATCCGGCTCCAGTGCCCAGACTCTAGTGTTCTTCACTCTCAGGTGATGACAGACAGGCAACCAACCAGAGAGCTGAGACATTTCATAGCATTTTCTCCACACCTCTGAGCCTCCTTTGTTTTTCCCTGAGGACAGATGACACAGTTGTCATATTTGTTAATAGACTGTTTCACTAGAATGGGGCTAAGAGGCAGGTACTCTGGTGCCATAACTATGTATGTGTGTGGCTACATTGCTTGTATTAAGGGAGATAAATGAGAGGTAAAGGAATGGTGTCATTTAGGTGCAGACCATGTGTGGGGTAACAAAGTGGAGTTAGGGATGGAGATTATTTGAGGGAGTAGAGGAGGGCTGGTATTTTAGGAAGATCCTTTGTTTTTGGATAACACTTGAATGGAAACTGGAGTAAACCAATTGACTAGTGAATCAATGGGGAAACAGCAATGTGAGAGCTGGAGAAAGAGGGCTTTGTCTGGGTTTACCATTCACTAGCCCTAAGATCCCAGAGAGTTCTGAAGCTAAGCCTTCTCCTCTGTAGGACAGAGGAATGATGCCATCTTCAACTACATGGGTATCTGTAGCAATTTTCTGGTATCCAGTAAGTGTTTGAAAACTTGAAAAGCAACAATAAGAAAATTATATTAGGATGTTAAAAACAAGATACGTTTGTTTGTTTGAGTCAGGGTCTCCCATAGCCTGGGCTGGCCTGGAACTCTTACTACATAGCCAAGGATGACCTTGACTGATCCTCCTGCCTGCATCTCCTTAGTTCTGGGATTAGAGATATGCACCACCACATCTGGTTTTTGAAGTACTGGAGATTGAGTTCAGCACTCTAGCAACTGAGCTATATCCCCAGCAAGACTAACACGACTATAACACAATCCTGTATCACAATGTGTTATACATAATATTTTTCAGGCTGAAATTCCCAGAAAAGACCTGGGGTCAAGTTGCTTGTTCAGTTTCTTAAATAAGATTCTTCTCCTTGCTGAGGCTCTGTATGGTGAATGGAGCCATTTAAGGCTGGGAGACCACCAGATGCTTCCCTGTTCCCTCCATGTGGGGTGTCTGTAACCTACCACCCAGGGCTTGCTGCAGAAGTTGTATACAGAGTAGAGAGAGTTGACAGCAGGAAGTCCTCCATACTGAAGGCCGATGACAAGGCTGCGGTAGTCCTCAGCCAGGGCCATGCTGTAGGCATGCTGTCGGACCAGGATGAAGTCTGGTTTGAAGGACCTACCAAGAAAGGAAGCAACAGCTATATTAAGACATGGCAGTATAACCAAGGCTTGCTGTATAGCCATGACCCTACATGGTTGCTACCCATAGGAACTCTTAGCTGAGGGCAGGATAGGGGACAATGGAGAGAGCTAGGTATAACTCACAGCTACCCAACTACAAACCAAATGAATTGAAAAGAACAGATACTTCGTTGTGTTTAGATTTTATTTGTGTTTAGATTAGATTATATTGTGTTCCTATTTTATTTACAATGTGGAAAAACATGTCTCAAATAACTGAGCAATGAAGTAACTTTTGCTAAGTTCTGAGCAACATACAGAATACATTAGTCCCTTGAGTATTGGATGCTCTGAGCTCCCATTTCCCAGAGGTACATCCTAACACACAGGAAAATACATAATTGCTCAAAGTGACATGTGGCAGGGTTAGGGTGATAGTTGTCAACTGTCTGATAGCTGGACTTCTTCCTTATAGATTCCCAATCAAACTGTCCTCGTGTCCTCAAAGCAGCAACCCCTAGAAAGTGGCAAAGACCAAGCGCACACAGGTTCTTTTCTGGGTCCCTCTGGAGACAGGGTCCTGATGAATGCTTCTCAACGGAGTCTGGGGAGGGCTTGGATATGCCCACCCTCCACATACACTTTACAGCTGGGAAGATTTGCAACTCTGAGATATTAACGTCCCCAAACCACAAAGCTGGTGAGCAGGAGAGTTGCCTTTGAACTCTGTCATTGTCATTGGTTTAAGCCCTTATGCTTTTTACCCCATATCCTGGCTTCTGGCAGATGTACAGTGTTTTATTCGCACTGTCAAAGACCAACTTATTTCTGTGCTCCTTACTTCTAAGATACATGAGAAAACCAGCCTCACAGTGGGCAGAGGGTAGACACTCGACATGGCACCATTGATCTGTCTGTCTCATCTGGAGTCATATCCTTGACTTTGCAAAAACCATCTCTTTAAAATAATTCAAATACAAGCTAAAATAACTCAAAAGGAAGGGCATGCTCCTACTGAGGACAGACAAAAAGAATGTGCATAGTGCAGATGTGTCTCAGGTCACACTGACCTTGGTTCTCAACAGACAATTCTAGGACAGGTATGTGAAGGGGAGGTGAGGTGGAGATGCCTGTGAACATCACTTCCCCCTCCTGTCAAAACAAAAGCAAGCTCTTCTCTGCTAAGTGCTAACTCATCTCCACAGGTCACTTAAACAAGTCTGTGGTATGTCTTCAGGAGTCTGACTCACAATGTGTTTATGGGAATGGTCAGCCTTAGTGTAGGGAAGTTCAAGATAGAATCTTGGGGTGCTGCAGAGATGGCATAGCAGTTAAGAGCACTAGACACTCTTCCAGAGAATCTGGGTTCGATTCCCAGAAACCACATGGCAGCTTGCAACTGTCTGCCACTCTAGTTCCAGGGGACTCTGATACCCTCACACAGACATACATGGAAGCAAAATACAAATGCACATTTTAAAAAAAGGAAACTTAGGATGAGAGCAACTGAGAAGGAAGAATGGAGGAGGGATTCGATGGCAATCAGAAGCCCTTGAAAGAGAACCATTTTCTTTTTCTTTTTAAAATTAGAGATGAGCTTCTTTTACATGTTAATCTCAGTTCCCTCTCCCTCCTCTCCTCCCCTGGCCCCCACCGACCCCCTATCCTGACCCCTTTTTGCTCCCCAGGAAGGGTGAGGCCTTCCATGGGGGATCTTCAAAGTCTATGATATCATTTGGAGCAGGGACTAGACCCTCTCCAGTGTGTCTAGGCTGAGAGAGTATCCCTCTAATGAGGAGAGGGCTCCCAAAGTCCATTTGTGTACGAGGGGTAAATACTGATCCACTACCAGTGGACCCATAGATTGTTCAGACCTCCAAACTGACTTCCTCCTTCAGGGCCTCTGGAACAGTCCTATGCTGGTTTCCCAGCTATCAGTCTGGGGTCCATGAGCAACCCCTTGTTCAGGTCAGCTGTTTCAGTGGGTTTCTCCAGCCTGGTCTTGATCCCTTTGCTCATCACTTCTCCCTCTCTGTAACTGGATTCCAGAGTTCAGCTCAGTGTTTAGCTGTGAGTTTCTGTGTCTGCTTCTGCTTCCATCAGCTGCTGGCTGAAGGCACTAGGATGGCATATAAGGTAGTCATCAATCTCATTATCGGAGAAGGGCATTTAAGGTAGCCTCTTGATTATTGCTTAGATTGTTAGTTGGGGTCAACCTTGTAGATCTCTGGATATTTCCCTAGTGCCAGAATTCTCTTTAAACCTATAATGGCTCCCTCTATGATGGTATCTCTTTTCTTGCTCTCCTCTATTCTTCCCCTGACTAGATCTTCCTGTTCCCTCATATCCTCCTCTCCCCTCTTCTCCCCTTCTCTTTCTTCTAACTCCCTCTCCCCTCCCCCATGCTCCCCATTAGCTTAGGAGACCTTGTCCCTTTCCCCTTCTCCGGGGGACAATGCATGTCTCTCTTAGGGTACTTCTTGTTTCTTAGCTTCTCTGGTGGTGTGGATTGTAGGCTGCTACTTCTTTTCTCTAGGTCTAAAGTTCATATATGAGTGAAAACATACCACTTTTGTCTTTTTGTGATTGGGTTACCTCGCTCAGAATGGTTTCTTCTAGTTCCATCCATTTGCCTGCCAATTTCAAGATTCCATTTTTTTTTTCTGCTGAGTAGTACTCCATTGTATAAATGTACCACATTTTCTCTATCCATTCTTCGGTTGAGGGAAATCTAGGTTGCTTCCAGGTTCTGGCTATTACAAACAATTCTGCTATGAACATGGTTGAACAGATGTCCTTGTTGTATGAATGTGCATCTTTTGGGTATATGCCTAAGAGTGGAATTGCTGGATCTTGTGGTAGACTGATTCTCATTTTCCTGAGGAACTGCCATGCTGATTTCCAAAGTGGCTGAATGAGTTGTTACTCCCACAAGCAGTGGAGGAGTGTTCCCCTTTCTCCACATCCTCTCTAGCACAGACTCATTGGTGTTTTTGATTTTAGCCATTCTGACAGGAGTAAGATGGTATCTCAGAGTTGTTTTGATTTGCATTCCCCTGATGGCTAAGGATGTTGAACACTTTCTTATGTGTCTTTCAGGCATTTTAGATTCCTCTATTGATAATTTTCTATTTTGTTCTGTACTCCACTTTTTAATTTGATTAGTTGGTGTTTTGGAGACTGGTTTCTTGAGTTCTTTGTGTATTTTGGAAATCAGTTCTCTGTCAGATGTGGGGTTGGAATCGAATTGAAAACCCTGATATTAACAGGTGTTCGTAGGTATGTGAGTTAATATCGGTTTTCAAGTCGATTCCATTCATCTACCTGTCTACTTTTGTGCCAATACCAAGATGTTTTCAGGACTATAGCTCTGTAATAGAGCTTGAAGTCAGGGATGGTGATGCCTCCAGAAGTTCCGTTATTGTACAGGGTTGTTTTGGATATCCTGGGTCTTTTGTTTTTCCGTATAAAGTTGAGAATTGTTCTTTCAAGGTCTGTGAAGAATTGTGCTGGGATCTTGATGGGGATTGCATTGAATCTGTATACTGCTTTTGGCAAGATTGCCATTTTTACTATGTTGATCCTATCTATCCAAGAACATGGGAGATCCTTCCATGTTCTGGTAACTTCTTTAATTCCTTTCTTTAGAGACTCAAAATTCTTATGATACAGGTCTTTCACGTTTTTGGTTAGTGTTACCCCAAGGTATTTTATGTTATTTGTGGCAATTGTAAAGGGTGATGTTTCTCTGATTTCTTTCTCAGCTCGAGAAACATTTTCTACTTTTATATGATTTACTAAAATACCCATGGAATGTAGAAAGAAGTAAACAAATTGCTGGAGATCTTACAAAATGCAGAGAAAATTTCTAACAATCTTTATATACACATTTTGATCCAACTATGTAGTTTACTATATATAGCATGCATTCATACACATAATTGATTTCATGCTTTCCTTCAGTTACAATGCTGGGATTTTCTACATAATGCAATGACATGAATAGTTCCTTTATGACCAAAGTACTTTTAAAAACAAATTTCTTTCTTTTTCCTTTCTTCCTCCTCTCCCCTTTTCTTGTTCTTTCTCTCCCTCCCCCCCCAGCTCCTCTGTGCCTGTCCCCACTCCTTTCCTTTCCCTTCTTATCCTCCTCTTCTCCTGTCTCCTTTCTTCTCATCTTCTTTATTGCTGGGAATCATATTCAGGGCCTTACACATCTAGGCAAGCAGTCTGTTTTCTTCCTTTGATAATTCTGTCACACTGACCCTAATGGGCAGCTCCCCCAACCACTTTCAAGGTTCATTTTTCCCAGTTTCCATCTCACACAGCTTTGCCAGCCCAATAGGGCATTTGTTGTTCTTTGTAGTACTAGGCCCAAGTGCAGGACCTTGCACACGCTCCAGTGGGCTATAACCCATTCATTTAATTCATTTATTTGTTTCTGAGACACAGTCCCATTAAGTTTCCCAGGCTAGTCTTGAACTCCCTCTGGTAGTCTTGGCTTGCTTTAACTTGTATTCTTGCCTTAATCTCTCCAATAGCTGGGGTTACAGGCCTGTAATCACCAGGCCTTGTGACACTTCAGTTACAAGTATTTCAATGTGATGAGTGACATCCCCCAAACGATACCCTGCATCTCTCTGTTGTTTGATTTTGAATTTTTAAAAAATTAATCATTTGCTTTGTCTTTCTTATATGGCTCTGCTCACATCTGTCTCCATTTTAAAAACTATGGCTCTTCCCTCTGCTCCTTCATAAGGCCTCTGTATTGAGGATACTGCCTTTTTCTTATCAAATGTGACAATATTTTATTTTTACTAGGTGCATCTTTTTAAAAGGCACATAAATGTGCTTGCCTCACACTTCCTCTGGTCTAGTTTGTCTCCTACTGCCTTTTGCCCTATGTCTGTGTTTTGCTGCTTAGAGGGTCCAGACAGTTAGGCAGAACCCCTTCCTGATAGCGTGGTCTCCATTGTAGACAATAATGGCAGTGAAATCAGTGTCATGCCAGGGGTAAGTCTACCACGAGGAAGCAGTCAGAGGGCTTACTGCCCATCCTCCTAGCTTCTCTAGCTGTGTAAAGAATTCACAACAGGGACACAAACAGGAAAATGCAATCAAACCTCACTGCTTGCTCAGACCAGCTTCCAAGAATAGAATAGTGTTTTAAAGAAAAGATCTTATTTTTATTTTTAATCATGTGTCTGTGGGGAGTAGGAGGGAGATATGTAGTGCATGTGGATACAGAGCTCACAGAGGCCGTAAGGGGCACTAGAAGAGTGTGCACAGGAAGGACTTAAAAACAGTTAACATGAGGAGGAATGGCCAATGTGAAGGGGAGGGAATCCCTTCCTTGTGGTCAAGGGAAGAAATGAAGTCTGATGGTCAGGGTGTCCAGACAATAGTATGTGGCCCTGATAACTGTGGGGATGCTTTGCAGTGACACAACTTTAGTATTTATGGAGGAATATCATCCCCAACAAGAAAAATTTAGCTCCAAGGAACTTAAGTTGACCTCCGGTAACTTAAGATTTTCATATCCATGTACTTTCCACATGTAAGGTACTAGGGCTGGTGAGGCTTGTGCTAAAATCTGTCCAGCCAGAAGAATACACATCCTCCATGTCTCCCAAACAGCCAAGCCTCTGGTCCCTGGACATTTCCAAGCTCTACAGCAGAGGCTGAAGATGCCAAGAGGACGGGGACGTGGTACCTGCTTTTATAGAACTCACAGCTGGGAGGAATTTGGAGCCATGTGTTTGAAGGAGACACTAAAAGAATATCAAACACATTTGTGTTTACACAATAACTGTGTTGGCCTTATTCACAACAGCCAAGATATGGAGTCAGCTGAGGTGCCTATCAATGGGTATAGAACGCCTGAGGTCTTGAAAAAGAAGTAGGGCTTCTTTACACAGTGATTTAAAGGTTCTCCAGGTAGCAGGAAGAATGTTGTGAGCTTTTTTTTTTTTTCCAATATCTTCTTTTTTGGCAGGCAGAACTCAAGATAACATTCCTTCCCCAAAACAAACTATGACTTTGGTGGGAACAGGTTTTAGATTAGGACCCATGGAGAACGGCCTTGTCTGCAGACTGAAGTTTCTGCCCGCTTAGTCCTGCAGTCTTTAAGTTCCAAATAAACACACAGAAGCGTTTATTAAGTATAAACTGTTTGGCCAATGGCTCGGGCTTCTTATTGGCTAGCGCTCTCTTAATTATTAACTCCTCTCTATTAATCTGTGTATCTCCACATGGTCTTGGCTAACTGGAGAGTGCCTGAGCCTCTTGCTTCCTTGGCAGCTCTTTCGTGCCTCCCTCTCTGCATCTCCTCACTCTGTAGACCAGCTGGACTTGAAATCATGGAGATCACCTGCCTCTGCCTCCCAAGTGCTTGGATTAAAGGCATGCACCACCATGCCCAGCTATTCTATTTATTTTTTTAAGGATTTTCTTATCCTTTTTTCTTTTCTCTCCTAAGCCTATGTATATTTTTAAACACATTATAAACCATTTAGAGGTTTTTCTTCATCCGAATCAGTCTTTACTGTATATCTCTATCTTTTTCTTACCATATGAGTCTTTAATCTTCTAAACTGCATGGATAGGATTGAAGTGGAGGTTTTGACGGCTGGCTGCAACCAGTTAGGCTTTCCAACTTGGCAGGGGCATGTTTACCACCAGTTGTGCTCACTGCCTCAACTTTGGTCTATGCCACAATCAAGTAGGTTGTAGCACACTGCCTGTAAACCTTTTTATCTATATGAGTAAAAGCTAAATCTGCCATGTAGCATGGTGTACACTATGGAGATGGCCTCTGTGTACTGCTGCGGGAATCTGTTCAAGCCAAAATGCCACAGTGTCTCTGCACTGTGACCTGCATGAGACTCTGGGACTAGGAAGCCCAGTACAGCTCCCTTTTTGTGCATTCAGAACTCTTTTTTAAGCTTTTGTCAGGTTTTACAAATGTTCTTTTCAAACATTTGGGCATTCTCCAGTAAGTCAGGACCATGTGGAGATACACAGATTAATAGAAATGGGCTAATAATTAAGAGAGAGCTAGCCAATAAGAAGCCCGAGCCATTGGCTGAACTGTTTATAATTAATAGAGGTTTCTGGGTGTTCATTTGGGATTGAAGGGCTGCAGGACCAGGCGGGACAGAAACTTCCATCTACATCCATTGGACTCCCTGGAGTTGCTGTCTGTGGACTGTAGGGGAAAGGAGTGGTCAGCTAAGACATTAGCAGATGGAGACCATTTTTTCTTTTTCTTTCTTTGCTACACGGAATAATCCCAGTGTTTGCAGAATAGATGCCCTTATGGCCTTATGGGACAGAGGCAAAAGCCCTGCCCAAGATTGCCTAGTTCCTGACATCCAGAGCCTGGCCTACAACCATCTTTATCTTCTGAGCTAAGAGAATTACGAGGTCTCCTTTTCTGCCTGGGCTCTATCGAACCCAGCTGTATGAAATGATGAAGCTGGCCACTGATTCTGTGCCTGGAATACACAGACAGTTGAAGTGGCACCGGAGTGGAGCATTGGTAGAACATTGTAGCCACTCCTTTGCCAGCCTATTGCTGCTCTTTCTCTTCCTTCCTTCCTTCCTTCCTTCCTTCCTTCCTTCCTTCCTTCCTTCCTTCTTCCTCTCTCCTATCCCTCCCCCTATCCCTCCCCTTCCCTCTCCCCCTCCCCCTCCCCCTACCCCTATCCCTATCCCTCAGGGTTCAAGTCCTGTGCCTTTCATGCCTAGGTAGGATTTGTGACAGTCAGGCCCACACAAGTTGGCACTTGAGACTCTTTCTGGGATTTCTTCTTATTTTACCCTTAAACTTTAATATCGCTCTTGGACCCAGGTATAGCTTAGAAGTGGTTGTCAGTGCTCCAAGGATGACAGGCAATTAAATGGTAAGGACAGGACAGATGTTACATTGATGAGGACTACTGAGGGCTTAAGGCAATATCAAGAGGCAGGTGGCCCAAGGCTGAGTCATTCCAAACCACTGGAGAAGTGTCATAATTCCTTCAACCATGCGAGGCTTTGCAGTAGCAAGAATGGATCCTGGCAGGGCTCTGCCTGGGATCTCAGCTAATGAGCAGGAACCTCATTATTCTCGGTTGCTTCACTGAGATTTAGCAGCTCTCCCTTGTTCATCAGCATCAAAGTTGGCAAAGTGGGGTGATCATGCTGACTTGGGTCACAGCCTGGCCCATCACATCCATATGTGTTCCTAGTCAGGACTGGGAAGACTCCAGACATTCTGATCTCTGAACATGCTGCCAGAGAAACTCTGGGCTTATTATGGACTGTCTCCACACTCCTCAGAAGCCTCTCTACTCTGCTTCTATACATGTAACTTGGTGCACAATCCAGGGCACAGGGACCCGGGAGCTGCAAACCAGAAAAACTGAGGAATGAGAGCTAACATCAGGGCTGTCTCTGTGTTCCCTAAGGTTCATAGTAATGCCATCTTGCTGCAACTGTAAATGACAGTAAATATGCATCCTCTACAGAGGATGGGATTGGACCCAGCAGATGGGAGGACTTGAGAATCAGCAATGCTTCCTGTGACTGTAAGGAATTAGCCTAGGCCCAAAGATATTAGAAATCTGGCAAGGAGCAGAAAACAGGATACTGCAGTCAGGCTGGTGGGGCCCATGGGGAAGCTGCCAGCTATATTTGCCAGTGGAGAAGGGACTTGAAGGAGAAGCTGATGGGCAGCCTGCTCTTATGGGTCTCAGAGCTTTTAAAGTACTTAGAGGTTAATAAAACCCAGGCAGGGGCTGTTGGAAGAAGCAGGCTTCCTGTCTCTATTCTCAGGATCTTAGTCTTTTCATCCTGGGCTATTCCTTCTCTTTCATGTCAGAGAATGTCACTGGCTTCATCCCCTTCCTCCATCCTTCTCCTGGGATTTCTATCTGTCCTTGGCTGTATCATGTCTCCCCAAAGCATAGGCTGAAGTCCTGATCTCTGTTACCTGGGAAGGTGAGCTGATATGGAAATAGGGTCCTTGTAGATACTAAGGACTAGTATGAACTAAGATGAGGTCACACTGCAATGGAGTGGACCATAGCTAATGACTGTCTTTGTCAGCAATCTATATACACACACACACACACACACACACACAGAGAGAGAGAGAGAGAGAGAGAGAGAGAGAGAGAGAGAGAGAGAGAGAGAGAGAGAGAGCACACATCAGTGATGAAGGAATCAAAGATGGCAGTGATGCTCCATAATCCAAAACATGCCAAGGACTGCTGACAACTGTTAGAAGCTAGGGAGAGGCAAGAAAGGGTTCTCCCTGAGACCACCGAGGATCCCTGATTTCAGACTTAGTGCCTCCAGAATTAGGAGGGGATGCATGTCTGTCATTTAAGCCACAGAGCTTGCAGTGCTGTGTTCAGCAACCTCAACAATCTAATTCCCTGGGAAGCCCCATTCTCCCTTGTTCCGGTAGCTTCTAGGATTTTCTGACTTATTTTGTTCCTCTATATAAATCCATCTAGACTTCCATGCTCCTCGTTCCAAAACAGCAGCCCTGTGGTGGTATATTACAGGGGCTGTAAAAAAATACCGCAGACTAGTGGCAGAAATAAGCAGAAACGTATTTCTTATGGTTCTGGTGTCAAGGAAGCAGAAAGGTGGCACAGCTCTACTTTCCAGTTCATGGCCAGGCCTCCCCTTGTACCTTTACCAAGCAGTGTGGGGAAGGGGCAAGGCAGCTCTTTAGAGACTCTTGGCATGGACACTGATCTCACTGGTAAGGACTGCATCCTACAGACTTTACTAACTCACAAAGGCCCCATCTCTCAATACTAGTACTTGGATTTTGGGGAGATGTACATTTAAACTACAGAAACATTTTTTTTAGTTTCTTCATTTAAATTATTTTTACATTCCAACCCCAGTTCTCCCTCCTTCCCCTTCTCCTGCCTCCTCACTTCTCTCCATCCCACATTTGGTAAAGAGGTGAGAAGGCAGCAGGGGGTTGGCTATTCCTTTAATAATCTCCACTTTTCTCATACTTTGATGTTAACCAAAGATTATGGTTGTCAGGCATCTATAGATGATAGATAGATGGATGGGCAGATACATGACTATGTTGCTTATATTAATGGTTAACTTGATACACCCTAGAATTACCTGGAAAAAGTCACAATTGAGGAAATATCTAGACCAGGTTTGCCTCTGGGGCATTTCTGTGGAGAATTGTCTTGATTGCTAATTGATGTAAGAAGACCTAGTCCATTGTGGGTGGCACCATTCCCTAGGGTTGGCCCTGAACTATAAAAGAGGAGATAAAATGAGCTGAGTACTGAGCATCAAGTGCGCAACGATCTATGTGTTTGTTTTCTCTCTGCCCTTGATCATATATATGATGTTTTAAGTTCCTGCATTGGCTTTCCTGAAACAATAGACTTGTCCCAGTTCACCTTAATTATCAACTTGATACACCCTAAAGTCATCTGATAGTAGAGTCACATGGAGGAATTGAGTAGGTGGATTGGTCTATGGGCACAGAGATTGTCTTGATTATGTGGGTGGAGCCATCCTTAGCCAAGTGAATCTCAGCAATCTAAGAAAGCTAGATGAAACTGGGCATGGTGGCGCATGCCTTTAGTTCCAGCACAGGAGGCAGAGGCAGGAAGACACAGGCCAACTCGTTCTAGGACAGCCAGGGCTACACAGAGAAACCCTGTCTGGAAAAACAATAAAATAAAATAATAAAAAAGAAAAGAGAAGAAAGCTAGATGAGTGAGAGCTTGGGCCAGAAAGCAGTGTTCTTCCCTGTTTTTTCGTTAGGTCTCTGCTCTGAGTTCCTGCCCTGACTTCCTTCAGTGATGGATTGTGACCTTGATTTGTAAGACAAATAAACCTTTTCTAGCCAGGTTGCTTTTGGTCAGAGTATAAGATCACAGTAATGGGATGAAACTAGGCCAGTGACCTGAAGGTGAAAGTTAAATGGATCCTTCCTCCTCTAAGTTGCTTTTGGCCAGGATACGTCTTACCAAAATACAGAAATGAAATTAAACAATGATAGATAGACAAGAAACAAGTCTCTTCCACTGCTGTCCTAGCTAAACATTTGCCTTGTTTCATTGTTAAACGTGTTGGGCATGACAATCTGTGCCAGCCAATTCCAGGCTCCATGTCCCCTCTCTATTCCTTTCTACTCTCAGGTGAAACTACCCTTTCCACCTAGTCAAACTACACTAGGATCGCTTCAAGATGCCAAGCACATGGAAGTTGTGGTAGGAAATCCATATCATCTCAGTACTGGGCAGGCAGAGACTGGTGGATCCCTGGAGCTCACTAGCCAGCCAGCCTAGCTGAATCTGAGAGCTTCAGGCCAATGAGAGACCCTGTCCCAAAAGCTAGGTGTGCAGAACTTAAAGAATCATGATCAAGGCTGATCTCTGGCTTCTATGTAAATATGGACATGTGTGTCAACCCCCACCCCATCAATGGCTTGCTTTTCTCTTTATCTGATCTCAAACTATAGCAACTATACTAGGAAGTCCAGAAGAAGCTCTCATTTAAGGCTCAAAAGAAAAACCTATGAGGAAGCTGGGGGCACTGAGCTGTTCAAGATCCTGCCAAAGTCACAGGGAGTGACTTCGTTCTTGGGAGTGAAGCCACCCATCAGCCCCTACAGATACTGGCTTCCCAATATTAGTGGGATACCTGCAAGCTCTCCTATGCATCCGGGGAGATTAGGAATAACCCTGCCCTCTAGCCACTAGATGAAGTTACATTTTTGACAACTAAAAATTTCTTCAGACACTGCTAAGTGCACTGTGGAACTCTCTCTGTCTAGCCAGGAAATTCTCCCACCTTGCCCTCACAGGCAGTAAGGACAATTACTTCCTGTGTTCTGGGACTCATCTCTAGGCCTTTAATGATATCACCTTTAATATTAAATTTAATCCTCAAGATGACCTTATAACACAGAGTCCATTAATAGCCCCAGCTTTTAAGAAGCTAAGGCATGGAAGATTAATTAAGTAAGAACAAGACCCACTGAGAACTGTAGTGTGTGTGTGTGTGTGTGTGTGTGTGTGTGTGTGTGTGTGTGTGTGTGAGAGAGAGAGAGAGAGAGAGAGTGTGCAGGTGCATGTTCATGTGTACACATGTGTATGGAGGTCAGAGATCAATCTAGGGTGTTGTTTTTGTGAGACAGGGTCTTACTCATCAAGGATGCTAGACTAGCCACCAGTGAGCTTCAGTGATCCACCTGTCTCTGCCTTCCTAGTGTTTGTTTTATTTTGTTTTTCTTTTCTTTGTGGTTTTTCAAGACAGGGTTTCTCTGTGGCTTTGGAGGCTGTCCTGTGTCCTGGAACCAGCTTTTGTAGACCAGGCTGGTCTCGAACTCACAGAGATCCTCCTGCCTCTGCCTCCCGAGTGCTGGGATTAAAGGCATGCGCCACCACCGCCCGGTTTGTTTTATTTTATCTTAGTGTTTTGAGTAAGGTCTCACTGGGTAGCCCAGGCTGACCTGGAACTCACTACATAGCTTAGGCTGGCCTCAAACTTGCCAAGAACCCCATGCCTCCGCCTCTCTGAGTGCTGGGCTAGATGGCATGAAACACTATGATCAGATTCTTCTAGGATTTGAAAACATTTGTTTCAGTTGATGTCTGTGACCTTTCTTGGGTACCTTGCTGGGGTTGAGCACACAGGTATTCACAAGGTCCATCTCAAAACAAACACATAATGGACATGGATTCACTTCCCAGTATCCTGGTACATGCAACACAAAGGACACTTGAAAAAATAACAAAAATAATGGTAAAACTCAAGCTGTCACCTAGCTCCAGCTGTCCTTGTCTTGCAGTGTGCTTTTGGGATGTCATTTCTCCTCTCAGAATCCCTCTCTCCTCACTGGTAGAGAGAGTTGAGCTAGGAGACTCTCTGAGGGCCCTTCCTGGGCTCTCTATTTTGGGAATTTATCTTTTATCTCCTTCTCCTAGCATCTATATCCCTTGCTGCAGTCCATCAGATTGGAATGGTTTCAAGAATTGCCAGGACTCACTGTGGGGTGCTGGCTGAGGGCCAGTCACTTATAAACCATATCTCCATGGACCCTCATATTCAACTTTTAGGAAACAGGTGTTTACCCTGTCCTGGGTTTCCTAGATGAGGAGCCTTAAACAGAATCAGGAAGCATGCGATTCAATAGTGGAGACAGAAGCTGAGATGGAGAATCCTGTTGGCTAACATGGCGTTTGATGGGAGACAGGGGGGACTGGAGCATAACTAATATCCCACTTGAGGCATGAGTTGTTGCCATGGAAGTCTATTACTGACTTTCTAGCAGGTGTGTGTGTGGGGTATTAGCCCCTCAGTTGTCTGGGGATGCTGTTCTCCTCAGCTCAAGGCAATGGGGAAGGCCCTGCTATAGTGTTACTAAATTGTGTTGCTTCCTTGATGTGCTGACTGGCACAGAGCTGAGCAGAGAATCCATTGCTTTCATAGAAAATTCATTTCAACCCACTCTGCAAATGAAGATAACTGAGAACTGGGATAGTTAAATATATTTCCAGAACATAAAGCATTTCTACATACTCATCACCCTGCATAAACAGTCCCCATTCTTGAAGAGCAGGACTCACATCTGAAGCACACCTCTGCTTCCCTAGGTCAGGCTGCCTGGGAGATGTGGTTCATTGGGGTTAGAGCCTCCAGGTCTGGAGAGATGGAGGGCTCAGTCTCACCCACGTGGGCCCCCAAGCAGCCCATTCTCCTCCCACGGCTGTCTTAGCTCTTAGGGCTGTCATCAGCCTACTGCACTGTGGGCCTCCTGCCAGACCGCTGCTGGGGAAGGGGACATTATTCATCCAGGAGATAAGGCAGCTGATGAGAGGTGGGCCTCCCAGCAGCTGTTCCTTCTCGGCATGGCTGGAACGGATGTGAGAGATACACAGGGATGTGGGGGGAGGGGGGACCATTTTGTGATTAAAAAATACTAGTTTTTCTCTGGAGTGACACTAGAGCACATTTTAGACTGGAGACAGGAGCTTGCAGAGATGTAAGATGTATGCTCTGAGCCTTCTCCCATGAAGACCTATGCCAACAAGTCACCTGCCTGCTGCCATCAGGTTAAGACCCAGCTAGCCAGGGCCCACTCAGCACTTTGATCACACACACTAGTGGCAGCAGAGTTCTAGAAAGACACACAAATCTACCCTTCAGGCTGGGGCCAGGGGCTCAAAGCTTCCATGTTAGCCATTGTCTCCAACTGCATCAAAAGTCCCAGTCAGAGGTCATATCCTTCCTGTCACATCCCTAGATCCCTGGCTCCCGTCATGGAGAGCTCTTTCATGGGACAACTTCCTTCTTGAGAAACAAGATGGGCCCTTGTGCATTTTATAAAGGGAGACATCAAAAGACACCCGAGTGCTTCCTCAGAGAGGGGAGGCTGAGATGTGTGGTCCATCAGTGATAGGACAAGAGGGCTCAGGTGATGCTTCTGTCAGTCTACCCAACATGCTCCACTCCCTCCCAGGCCTGAGGTCACCTCCTGTCCTGATCACAAAGGGGTTTCCTCAGAATCAAGAGCAGTCCACTTTGCCACTCAGCTGACAGCAACAGCACAGTTCATTTGAGCTCTGTAAGAGCTCAACACAAAGAAAGGCATGCACAGGCTCTGGAAAGGGGTCCTAGATAATGCTGTTCTTCTCTGTTAAAACACCATGACGAATGAAGGAGCATGTTCAGATTCAACAGACTCAGCCCTGAAGCCAAGAGGATCACCAGGTAATGCTGGTTAAGCATTGAGCTTCTGTCTTCTTGAGAACTTTTAGTTTAATGAATCCCAACAGCTACCCTTTGAGGTAGGTGAAGATAACAACAAGGCCTCACTTGTAGCCCAGGCTGGCCTCCAACCATCTCCCTGCCTTAGTCCCCTGGGTGACAGCATTACAGCTGTGGACTATCACTCCTGGCTTTTAAATAGGAAGAGGCCCCAGAGGGTTGAGGAGTTCCTGAGACCACCTGCAGAGCCAGGCAGCCTGACCCACTTCATACATGGATGTCTCTTGCAGAAGTCCCTGTTTCCCCATGTTTTGAAAGCTCTGAATTTTTTAAGGGATCTGCAATAAATATGATAAAAGAAAAACAAAGCATATAACAAATCTGCATGTTCAGCTATCTGTATTCAAAATGATCCCAAACTCTAAACTGAACATTTAAAATGAGAAAAGGCTTAATGTTGGCACCATTTCTTCGCAGAAGCCCTTTCTCTCTTCTAAGACATAGTTTCTCCACACTGTCCCCTCCTGCTTGCCCTGCCCCTTTTCCATGGCCCTTAGCACACACATCCTAGCTGTAGTTTTAGCTTCAGGTTCTTCCTTCAGGGAGAGATGACAGCTGGCTTTCTATCTGTAAATCTAGAAACTTGACAATTGCAAGGAGTTCAAAGATGCAATGAAATGATGAGATTAATGGGAGCAACTCAGGGGGCAGTGATGGGTGAGGGTGACTCAGGACAGAGGAAGACTGTGGAGGGGCAGAGAACACATGTGGGCTCTGCCCTACTGGAAACACATGGCAGTGATTTCCAAGCCATCATCCAGCCAAAGGTTCCAGCATAAATGATTCCAGCTGCACCTTGCACTGTGGACAGGAACTCCTTAAGACGGGATCTTGGCTGCTTCCAGCTTCTCTGGCCATCTGAGACAGAGCAGGAAGGAGCAGCTCTGGAGAAAGCCATCTGGGTTCACTGGATGTGCCTGGAGCTGTGTCTCTGATGATTTGGTAACCCTTAGATCCACCTTTTCCAGCACAGGGGTTAAAAGGACTCTCAGTCTTAGTGAGTCATTAGAATCCTTGGGAAGTCTTCAAAATGATTCTAACTCAGTTCTTCCTCCTCTTCTCTTATCCCCAGGTATTCTGATTGACAGACAATGGCCACATGTGTGTGGGGTGATCCTAGAAGGTTTTGGTGGAGGGCTAGAGAGAGGACTCAAGTCAGTAAAGTGCGTGCCTTGATCTTCCGACCTATGTAAAAAACCTTGTGTGGTGGTACACACTTGCAATTCCACTACTGGGGAGACAGAGACGGGTGGATCCTATGAGCCAAGCAGTCTAGGCTCATTAGTGAGTCCCTTTGCCAATAAGAAACCCTGTGTCAAAATACAAAATGGTCATCACTGCAGGGCTAGCCCCTGAAGTTGTCTTCTGACCTCTACTCTCACAATACGCTAACACACACATGCACTTGTACATACACACCACATGACAGATGCATGAGCACACAGAAAGACACATATACACACAATGTATGTGCACGTTTGTGTACCACCATATACATGCAGAGGTCAGAGGACAACTTGTGGGACTTGGTTCTCTCCTTTTACCACATGGTTCCCAGGGAACAAACTCATGTCACCAAACTTGACCCACACAAAAGATTTTTAGTGGCTCTGAAAATTCCATTATAAGTGATATCATGGCCATGTTGACACTGGAGTACAGCACATTACTCAGGACTCGGTGGTGAATCTGATGCTAGCACACCTTCTGTACCTGCCTGTAAAAGCATAAAGCCACAACATGCATATTTCATACTTGGAAATGCCACTAGATGAGTATGTCCCTACTTCCTCATTTACCATACTTGACTTTTGCAGTTGGAAGTTTTTGTTCCTCCTGGTCCTGCAACCGATTAGCCCCAAATAAACACACAGATACTATATTAATTATTATACTGTTTGGCTGATGACTAGGGCTTTTTACTGTCTAGCTCTCTCTTAATTATTCCCATTTCTATAAATCTAAGCATTCCCATGTGCTCTTGGCTTACCCAGTAATGTCCTGGCATGTTACTCCTTCTGCCTCTACATGACATCTCTCTGGTGGCTCCTCTCTGCCTTCCTCTCCCAGCCTTCTCCTGGTCTGGTAGCCCCGCCTATACTACCTGCCTGGCTATTGGCCAATCAGTGTTTTATTCATCAATGAATAAGAGAAACATACAGAAGAACATCCCCCATTACACTTTTACTGTTATTTTTGAGTGTGTCCTTTCTACACATAACAAAATTTACTATAGTAAATTTTAAATAGTCCTCCTCATTGTTTTGGCAGCTGTCTCATATATCTCCTAATATGACATCTCTTTGTTACAGCAAAGGGCCATGTTGAGTGACTGATGCATCAGAGGGTTTGTGTAAGTAATTTCTACAATGTTTGTCCATGGAGAGACTCCACCATGTCTTGATTGTTAAACTCCACTTGACTAGTTTTGAGTCACCTAGGTGATACAGTTCTAAGTGTGCCTGTGGGGAGAAAAGATCAATCAATGGAGGAGGACGTCTGCTAAGTATCGGAATTCATCTCCCTCTGCTTCCTGACTAGATGAAGATGAGCAGCGGGCGCTGTTCAAACTACGGTGCTTACTGTGCCTCCCTCTGACGGATTGCACCTGCTCAAATCAGAAGCCTGAACAAACAAACAAACAAAACAAAAAACCAAACATCCTTCCTTTAACAGTTTCTGCCAGGCATTTAGTCACAGCAACAAAAAGAGTAACTAACTGGGTGATGGTGGTGCACACCTTTATTCCCAGCACTCTTTCGAGGCCAGCCTGGTCTACAGAGCAAGTTCCAGGACAGTCTCCAAAAGCTACAGAGAAACCCTGTCTCAAAAAACAAAAACAAACAAACAAACAAAATCAAGAAGAGTAACTACTACAATGCCCCCTTTCTTAAATGATGCACGGTGTGGGGAGTTTTTGAAGAATCATGGGTTAACTTGGGGGGCTTTTCAAGGCTATGGGTTTAAGCCTCTTCTTTGTCCTCTTGTGACTTTTGCACTTACATAGCAGCAGATCATGGGAACTGCTTCATTTTCATACAAATGGACAAACTTCTTTATTTTCAATGATGTCTAAGCCTATGGCTCTATTTTAATTTAACCCGAAAGTGACCTTTAGGAGCTGAATATAGCTTCTAGGAGCTAGGATGGCTTCTAAGAGCTGAAGGTGGCCTTCTAAGACCTGGATCCACACCCTCGGTTCATGGCTACAGAAAATAAATTCTTCTGACAAGCTAAAGGATCTTGTAAATAGCTCTCCTGCTCATCCACATAAGAGCAGAGCCACTTCTGGCATCTGTGTTATAGTCTTGTAGAAAACTGAGCTGAGCCTGTCCAGAGCTCTGAGTCACACAAGCCAGCAGACAAGGATGTGATGTTTAAGCTGCTATGTTTGGAGAAGTCTAATTGTGCATGGGAAGCAAATAGTCACTTCCAGTGCTTCTGCACTGTCCTGTCTCTCAGAGCACTCTGCCATGAGGATGTGCCACCTTCTGCCCACCAATTCCCCACCGGATGGATGTCTGGTTTGTCTTTAGCTTGACTGGTATGAATAAAGTCATGTTAAAGATTCATATGCACATCATTAAGTGGACATGCTTTATTTCTCCCGATTCTTGTAAGATTCTGAGCTGTATGCATGTGGAACTTTGCAGAAAACCATCCAAGCTCAAGGCTGGAGAGATGGCTCTGCATTTAGGAGCTCTGGCTGCTCTTGCAGAGGACCTAGAGGTTCCAAGTTCCCATTGGTGGCTTATAATCACCTCTAATTCCAGCTCCAGGGAATCTAATACTCCTTCTTGGCCTCCACAGGCATCAGTCACACACTTGGTGTACATACATACATGCAGGAAAACACACACACACACACACACACTAAAAAAAAAATCTTCGAAAACCTACCAAGTTTTTAAATGTGTGCCATTTCAGTCTTTCACTGTGTGTGTGAGTCTCTGAAATCTCATAATTCTTGTTGTCACCTTCCCAGCCATGTTGTTTTGGTATGTCTTTTGTCTAGTGTTCGTTGAAATCTTAAGATTTTTTTTTCCATCCACAGGGGTATTTTAGTAAAGTATTCTAAATGAAATATGACTGGCATTTAATAGACACTAAACAAAGGTGAAATAATATTTTGGTACTCGTGTGTGTGAGAGATTCATGTACATGTTCTTGTATGCTCATTTGTGTGTGCCTGTGGAAACCAGGCGTCACTATCCGTGTCTTCCTGGGTCACTTCCCATCTTATTGTTTTTTGAGTCACCATCTTTCTCTGAACCTAGGGCTGAGTGGTTGAGCCACACTGGCTGCCAATGAGCTTCAGGGACCTGCCTGTTTCCATCCTAGATTCTAGGGAGCATGCTTGCTGAACTCTCTACAACATCATGTAGCTTTTATCTCCAAGTGACATTGAAAATAAGAGCAGCCAGGACTGGGGAGATGGTTCAGTCTGCTAACGTGCCTGCCTTGGAAGCATGAGAACCTGAGTTCAGATCTCTAACACCCATGTAAAATTCAGGCGTGGCTGTGCACAGCTCGCTGAGTCATTGAATCTGCAGGGTGCCTCAGCCTCCCATCTTTACAGTGCTTGCCTCATATGCTGCTTCAGTGGCAATGTGCCCAAGCATGCAATGCTATATGGTGCTGATATATAAGTAACTAAAAGAAGAATCAGTTCTGAATCACAGGCCTGAAGAAGAGGTGTGTGTGTGTGTGTGTGTGTGTGTGTGTGTGTGTGTGTGTGTGTGTGTGTCTAAGTGACAGAGGGGATGGGGCAGGAATGAAGAGTCCCCAGGACCAGAGCCAGGAGGGTATCTGTGCAGGCAGCACAGCCCAGTTTGGCGGCTGATGATGACTTTTACCTACCAACACCGAAGGTGGAAGAGACCTGGCCCTCCTAAGTGGCACTAGCCCTAAGCATCTTCCGAGGACAAGTGCTGAGGTCCCCAGATCTACCAAACTTGGCATCCGAAGATATGCCCCACACCTCTATTTAAGGCAACAGAGCCCGCCAGTGTTTCATTGCAATCAGAGGTCTATGAGTGTTTGTGTCTGTCCAGCTGTCACAGATGGGAAGGTGGAGGATACAGCCATGCGTGTGCCAGGGGAGGCTATAGGGATCGTGTAACTGCTATCCATCATAGATGCTAAAATTAGTACACCCTACTTTTTGCTACTCCTCTTGACACAACTCTGCTCATTCCTCTTTGCCCCCAGCTCCACTTTCCACACAATGGTTGAAGGAAGGTCAGGCTTTCTATGGCCTCCAGAGAAGGGTGAGGCAGTGACTAGTCCAATTACCTTCTTGGGATCCAAATGTTCCCCTAAGTGGATAAAAACATATTGAGATTCAATATAAAGAAAAATATTCAATAGCAGAGCAAAGTGTGTGTGTGTTTGTGCTCATGTGTGTCTGTGTGCTTGTCTGTGTGTGCATGTGAGTGTGTCTATGTGCACGTATGTGTGTGTGCATGAGAGAGAGTCAAAGACCACCCACATTCCACATCCATTTATGTTCTGTATTTCCAACATGCACACACACACACACACACACACACACACACACACACACACACACACACACACACACTTCTAAATAAAGTAAAATTGCACTTTTGTATCATCTTGTGACCTTTTGTGCCTACTCACTACTTCCGGGGATCTTCACATGCCAAAATATAAGCAGAACTGGACGTGGAGCAGGCCTGCGGGAGGAAAGCACTGGCTCCGGAAGTCTAGGTGTGACCAGAGGACTAGCCATCCCTAGGAGCCCTACTTTGGTGCACAGGTGTTTGGGAGCCAGGCCAACCCAGCAACCAGGAGCTTTGGGATTCTGTCCCTGACTGGAACCAGATCCTTGCACACATAATGACATGATGCTTCTAAGAGTTACATTTATGATGGAACAAAAGAAGAATCTGGCCATTTCTTTAATTTTAAATTCACTTCACAGTTCATTACAAGAGATAAGCAGCTCAGACCACATCTGCCTTCAAGGAAGAGTTAGACACATAGGTGGAAAGGGCACGATAACATGCTAGTCAAGGATCCTAGGCATCTCAGTGTTTTGACCTCAGAATTTGCAATTGATTATAATACACAGCAGCAAAAGATGAA
The DNA here is from genome assembly GCF_003668045.3 of Cricetulus griseus. Taxonomy (NCBI): domain Eukaryota; kingdom Metazoa; phylum Chordata; class Mammalia; order Rodentia; family Cricetidae; genus Cricetulus; species Cricetulus griseus. The sequence continues at coordinate 149,268,254 of NW_023276806.1, read as the reverse complement.
TTTCAAAGCTTTTCATGTAACTCTCTGAGGGAAGAATGAAAACAAGATTCTTTCCAAGTCAGATATGACATGACCCTGGAACACTCTAATAAAGCCCTTTCAGTCCCCACAAAGGCCACTTGAGAAAGATTTAGAGCACACACTCTCTACCTTTACAGTTTTGAAACATTCAGGAGGTATTGTTATATAGTAGCTTTAAGTCACATTTTCTGTGGGGACATGGGGGGACCTGTATCCCATGCCCCTCTAGCTTCTCAGAGGGAGACTGTTTAGACTACCCCCCACCTCCGAGATGATGCACTGGGCACTACTGTAAAGAGAACATATCCTTTTCTCTTGACTCTGCCTCTTGGATTTGGCAAGTTGCACAGATTCATTTTAGACCCCTCATGGGCCAAGCCACCTGCCTCAGCGCTGAGTTCCCATGTTGCCTTGGGAACATGGGTACCTGGATTCAGATGCTGTGAGAGACACAACAATGCCAAATAGCATGATGCTGTCCCTCGAAGGCCTCGGATTCCTGAGGCATTAATCTCTGTCTGCACTTGTATCAGAGTACTCTCCTGCGGAGGGAGGTCCCTGCCTGGGGACTGATAAGTGTAGTGGCATCTAGCCTTGCCAGTGAACTTGTAGTGGTGGCCACATCTTTTGGGCATGGTTTCAGGTGCAGACTTGACCCATTATAAGGTAGAGGAGGGGCTGGCTCATGCTCTCTTGCATTGCAGAGAGCATTGGAAGGGCAGAGACGGCATCTTCTGGAGCAGGAAGACTGTGGAGGTTATTTACTCTTATCTGTGTAAGTGCTTCCTGAATAAATACCTGTTTATCATTCATCTTGGGTCTGGTGAACTCATTTAAACCCCACCTCAATTGGAGCCCCATGTGGGCGCCAGATATGATCCTCACTTTCCTGATGCAGACTCTTAGTTATGACCATCCCACCATGACACACTGCCAAGGCCCCCGGGGGCTTCCTGAAGGGCAAGGACTGCCATGGTGCGTCTTCCCATTCTCTCTTACAGAAATGACAGTCATAGAATCTATGAGACTGGAGTTCAAAGGGGAGCCAAGCAGCCCACGTTGGGTCCTGACTTAGCCACTTCCAGCTCTTCATCTCAGGCTGGGACATTCAAGCTCAATGACTCAGGTTTCCTTTGGAAAACAAGGGTAACGAGACTTATGCTGGACAGTGTCTAAGATGGCTGAGGTGGATTCACAAAAGAGACGTGGCATGCCATCAGTACCTGATGGATTCTAACTGCATTCATTATTTGTCGTTGAGCTTTGTGCGAGCCTTTAACTTGTCTGAGCCTCAGTTTCCTCATCTATATAAAGGATAGAAGAACACATTCCCAAGCTTACTCTGTTTTCTTCCTTTGGCAATTCCTTCATGCTGGTATCTATTCTTCACTGCCTCCTGTGCATCTGTCAGTGCTGCAGCTGCGTCTGTCAGTGCTGCCAGGACACCTGTCAATACTTCAGCATGTCTGTCATTACTGCAGGTGCATCCATCAGTACTTCAGGGTGCATGTGTTGTGCTGCAGGTGCATCTGTCAATACTGCAGGTGCATCTGTCAGTGATGCAGGTGCATCTGTCATTACTGCATGTGTATCTGTCAGTGATGCAGGTACATCTGTCAATACTGCAGGTGCATCTTTCAGTGAGGCAGGTGCATCTGTCAATACTGCAGGTGCATGTGTTGTGCTGCAGGTGCATCTGTCAATACTGCAGGTGCATCTGTCAGTGATGCAGGTGCATCTGTCATTACTGCATGTGTATCTGTCAGTGATGCAGGTGCATCTGTCAATACTGCAGGTGCATCTGTCAGTGATGCAGGTGCATCTGTCATTACTGCATGTGTATCTGTCAGTGATGCAGGTACATCTGTCAATACTGCAGGTGCATCTTTCAGTGAGGCAGGTGCATCTGTCAATACTGCAGGTGCACCTGTCAGTGATGCAGGTGCATCTGTCAATACTGCAGGTGCATCTGTCAATACTGCAGGTGCATCTGTCAATACTGCAGGTGCATCTGTCAATACCTGCAGGTGCGTCTGTCAGTGATGCAGGTGCGTCTGTCAGTGATGCAGGTGCATCTGTCAATACTGCAGGTGCATGTGTTGTGCTGCAGTTGCATCTGTCAATACTGCAGGTGCATCTGTCAGTGATGCAGGTGCATCTGTCAATACTGCAGGTGCATCTGTAAATACTGCAGGTGCATGTGTTGTGCTGCAGGTGCATCTGTCAATACGTCAGGTGTATCTGTCAGTGATGCAGGTGCATCTGTCAATACTGCAGGTGCATCTGTAAATACTGCAGGTGCATGTGTTGTGCTGCAGGTGCATCTGTCAATACTTCAGGTGTATCTGTCAGTGATGCAGGTGCATCTGTCATTACTGCAGGTGCATGTGTTGTGCTGCAGGTGCATCTGTCAATACTGCAGGTGCATCTGTCAATACTGCAGGTGCATGTGTTGTGCTTCAGGTGCCTGTGGCAGGAGCTCAGTCTCTACTTATGACAATGCCTGAGGCTTAAGAGAGTATCTGGCATACAGTAGGTGCTCAAGAAATATGCAATGAATGAAAGAGTAATATCTTAGTCAAGACTGAGCCAAAAGAGGGTAAGTGGGTGTGGTGAATGATTTGATTGTCAGCTTGACAGGATCTAGAATCATCCAGGAGACAATTCTCTGGGCATGGCTGTGAGAGTGTTTCCTAATTAGACTAACTGAGATGGTACCATTCCATGGGCTGAGGTCCTAGGTTTGCATATAAAGGAGAAAGAGAGCTGAGCACTGCATTCCTCTGGGCTTCCTGACTGTGGACACAGTGCCCCCAGCTGATCCATGTTCCTCCTTCCATGTCTTTCCCACCATGACAGCCTGGATCCTCAAACTTTGCACCAAAGTAAAGCTTTTCTCTATTAACTTGTTTTTGTCAGGAATTTTATTATAGAAATGAGAAAAGTAACTGACATGGTAGAGACTATTGATAGTCAGAATGGTGCATTGCGTGTGTGTGTGTGTGTGTGTGTGTGTGTGTGTGTGTGTGTGTGTGTGTAGACAGAGGCATTGGTCTATCAAAAAAAATCTGCAGGGGTCAGGGATGTAGCTTGCTTGAATTTGATTCCCAGTACTTAAAAAAGGAAAAGAGGAGAGATGGGGGGACAGAGAAGGGGTGGTAACCTGGGGTGCCACCCTGACCTCATCCTCACCTCTTGTGTGAGCACACAGAAAACCACATTCTTTGAGTTCCTTTCTGGTGAAATGAGGAGTGACTTGTCCCTTCAGAAACGATCTCCAGGTCACTCCTGGCCAGTGTCTGATGTTATGCCTGGCTCACAGCAGAACCCATGCATGCCTCTGCTCTTGTCATCTCCAAGGGCAGAGTGAATAGACACTTGCCACCGACCAAAGGCATTTTGTGTGTCAGGCTCCACACTGAGTGAGGCTACAGAGGTCTGCAATGGTCTGTAAGAAGCAGGATCAGGCCTGTGGCAGAATTTACTCAGCACTGTGACAAGATTGAGAAACCTCTGCTGTAGGAGGATGGATGTGCAGGAAAGGGCTGGGCCTGATGGACAAGAAGACAGACCCACCACATGGCTTCATCCATACAAGCACATATTGGGAAAAGGATTTTTCCTTCACTGAGTGTCAACAGTTACTGGAACCATCTCAGCTTGAATTTTCCAGTTGTTATCATCTGCTGTGGAATTGTGATCATTTCTGTTAGTAAATTGTACATGTGACTGTGACAGAGTCCTCAGACTAGCAGCCTGGATTAAACACATTCTTACAGATGTTGGAGGAAATGGGGATTTGAAGTTTAGAACAGTCAATGATGGTCCTGCTTTACAGAGCAGAGACATGACAGCTCTGGTTTTAGATGATCATGGTCAGATTCAGTATCAGATTAAGCAACAAGCCCTAACCCTGGGCTCTACAGCTTTTCAAGTTCACAGACACAGTACTTGACACTCTGTCCCTAGGTCTGGGAGATATTCAGAAGTAGTGGGGACTACGGTGAGCTTCAGAGGCTGCACCTTGATGAAGGAACATTCCTTCAGTGCATACCGGGTTAGGCTGCTGGAGCTTTTGTGCCCCCTTTTCTGCTCTGTAAAATTGGAGTAATAATTTTATTTCTCTCATAAGGTTGTCTTGAAGGTTATGTTAGTAGGCACTCAAATGGAAACTGCTATTACTGGAGAGTGAGCTGCACCTTGTTCTTTCAAACACCCACCTACCTATATAGCCAAGGTTGGCTTCTTGTTTGTTTTGTTTTTCAGATGTTGGGAAGTGCATCTAGGCTCCTGTGTGCGCTCAGCAAGTGTTCTACCATTAAACCATGCTGCCAGGCCTATTTTTACTTTTTTGAAATACGGTATTTCTAATTTTCCCCCAGCTGGCCTTGAGCCTTTAGTCATCTTGTTGCAGCTTCCCAAGTAGGTGGGATTACAGGGCTGTGCCACTGGGTCCAATTTAGCAATCAAGTTCTGGCAGTGTCTCTGGGGCCTTTTTCTTCTCCTTCAGAGTGACACTGCAGCTTGGGGTGGGTTTGACTTAAAGAAGACTGAAAACTTGCAGACCCAGGCTACAGGCCTGTGTCCCAGCGGTGGCCTCTATGGCTGGCTGCTGCAGCACTCATTCTCCTGGTTACCATCGGCCTCTAGGCTGCAAAGAATGTGCTGTACAGCGGGCAGCCTTCCAGGGACCCAAGAAGGGAGCCTCATCCTTTCAGGACGGCTCGACTACAGATAAAATCCTTCCTGTGTCCCAGCTCACAGCTGGCAGGGGCCATTGCCAGTGACTGATGGCAATGGGTGAGTTGTCAGAAAGATGTGTGTGTGAACGGAGCACCAGTGAGCCAAGGCAAGGCATGCATTCAGGAAGCTGGTGGGAAGCCACACAGTAGCACAATGGTTTGTTGTGCACCTACTATGTCCCTGGCCCTGTGCCAAGCATTCGGGGGGGGGGGTGGTGAAGTCAGTGACAGCTCCCCTAAACTCTTGTTTACTGCCACAGTGCTTGGGGACAGCAATGGTTTCTCTTGATCTTTGGCTTGAGGTAGGACATATCCAGACCTTATTTCCTCAATTGAAGGATGGACAATAAAACAAACTTGTTCAAAGCTCAAAGAGTGGCAGTGCATAGGTACTTATTCATATTTGTTTCCCTTGAGGCCTAGGCATCCAGTTGGACTACACTTCCCAGCGTGCCACAGGGTGGAGTGCAGCCATGTGACTATATTCTGGCCAACTGGATGAGAGGAATGCTTGTTTTTTTTTTTTTTTTTTTTTTGTGTGTGTGTGTGTGTGTGTGTGTGTGTGTATAAACTGACCTTCCCACACAATTGTAAATCCCTTAGCAGAGAGGCAGAGACCAGAGGCTTCTCCAGCCTCACTGGATAGCTAGTCATGCTAACCTAGTGCTTATGCTCCCGGTTCCGTAAGAGACCCTGTGTTCTGTTTGTTTTTCGATCCATGCTCTTCCGAAGAAGCAGAAAAAATTCTTTATGCAGGCAGCATCCTAGAGAAGTGGTGGGACCCTCTCTGTGAGCTCTACAGTCATGGACTGTGGCCCCTCCACTGTTGGGGTTTAGATGGGACAAAGAGCCCTGTCTGTATGGGATGGATTCACTACCCTCTGCGTCCTGTGCTCCAAGTCATGGACCAGGTCGAGAGGACCAGAAGGCCAGTCTTCTAGGCCTGTTTGGAGTCTAGATGGGGAACTCCAGCAGCCAGTTGCTGCCCCTCTGGATCTTCTAGTTTCTAGCTGGTTATAGCAGGGTTAGGAACTAGTGACTTTGTAGTTTCTAATTTGTTCTACTCTCCCCAAGGAGAACATTTTCCACAACTCAGACACTTTCTGTGTTACGTCATTTAGTCTTAAAAGGATGAAAATATGTTTGCTTTTAATAAAAGAGGACTTAGTATTTCTGTGGGTGCTGTCCACAAAGTTAGCATAAGTAAGCAAATCTAGTAGTCAAGGACCTGCAATGTTACCCTGGAACCTATCCAGGAATAGGAATAGAGGATAGGTTGTGGAACCTATCCTCTAGCATGGAGACTCAGACATGTGCAGAGTGTGGAGGCATGGAGACTGGGTGTGAAGAAGAAGAGAGGTAAGTGAGCAGAGATGGACTCTGTCTCCCCACCACCTCAAACCTAGCTTTCCAGGTTGAGGCTGTCTACTGAGCATGTGCTATAGTTGTAACCTAGGAAATCTGGTTTTGTTATGGGCTACACTCCCGCAGTTTGAGGGCATATTGCTATATTCCCAAGGATCCTACTAACAGTCATGGGGCTGCACACAGTATGTGGGCTGTTGGTGGAGTGGTAGGAAGCTGGACCCCCCCCCAACACACACACACTGCCTCTGTTCTGAGAGCACAACAGAGGTCTTCTAACTAAGAAGTCAGGTGCGTGAGACCAGATGCCAGAGGTTTGCACAGATGGCTCTTGGGAGAGGCTGGGAACAGCTGAAAGTCTCTGGCCCCACCTGGAAGCAGAACTACTCCACAGACAGATTGGAAGGGCTGGCCAGGTCCTTCTCAAGCTACAAGGCCTGGATGATAGATTACTGCCATGCCCTGGAAGCAAAGAGCCATCTGGCCATTTTACAGTGTGTGTACTTAGGACCTGGGCAGAGCATTACACTCACTAGGCAGGCTACCAGAGGGGCTCTCAGAATGTGGGCAGAGTGACTTCAGGTCAGCTGTGCTGAATCCTGCAATTCATTCATAAATTCGTTCATTCACCCATCTGTGGATGGGGAGGGAGTGCCTTCCAGGCTGCATTCACGTGGGAAACCCTGGGAAACTGGACATCAGTTTGGAACCAATGGACATGTATTAAAGTCCCTGATCGCAATTCCCTTTCTCTCTGGAGGTTGGGCTCCACTCAGAGCTTTCTGCTAAACACAGGCTCAGGGGTAGGAATCTGTCAGCTCTTTGTGCTAAGGCTGGGAGCCTGTCAGATACTGCCATGCTAGAACCAGAAAGCCCTTTGTCACAGCTCTCCCCAGTTCTTCTGTGACCCCCTTTTCATTTCTGCCATCTTGCCTACTAGTCACCCTTAACCCCAGGGGAATAAATAATAGAGACGGTAGTTGTGGTGATATATTGTTTATGATTTGTTAAAGCCACTGGGGATCAAAATAGCAAAGCAGTCATACTAGTTAGCTATTGAAGCTAGGTGGTGGTGGCACACATGTTTAATCCCAGGACTCAGGATTAAGAGGCACAAAGATCTGTTAGTTCAAGGCCACACTGACTACATGAAATTGATCCAGTCCTAAAAGCTCATCAAAGGTGATCTCAGCACCAGGGATCACACACCTTTAATCCCAGCACTAGGGAGGTGGAGACAGGAGTGATATGACTGGGCAGAGAAAGGAATATAAGGAGGAGGAGACAGGAATTCAGAGCTTTTGCCACTGAGGATTCGTGGAAACAGGACTGCCATTTCAGCTGGGTAGAGGTAAGATCTACCGGCTTGGCTGCTTTGCTTTTCTGATCATCAGCTTGAAGCTTGAACCCCAATATCTTGTCTCTGGGTCTTTTATTTATTGTGCTACAGGTAGTAGTACATATTGTACTTATTGTGAGTCCCAAGCACTTCATAGTCATTTAAAATCCATCATCGTTGTCGTCATCAACATCATTGTCATTATCCTCATCATCCTCATCATCATTACATGGCAAGGAACCAAATCACAGAGCTATGAAAGTTTTAAGAAGTCACACAGTAGGTGCTTGGGTTGGACTGTCAACTTAGGCAGTCTGACTTCCACATTTGAGACTCCATTGTTGAAGATTTACTGGGTGCTGGAAGCCACTCCCATTCCTTCTCAAAGTCAACTATGATTGATAGAATGACTGCTACATGCTAGGAACTGCTCATTGCTCAGGCTAGGCAGCTCTAGGACTGAAGTATTCACCTTGGGGAATGAAATTTAGGTTAGGTGCCAAAATTTCAGTAATCCAGATAAACAATATTTTAGAACAATGGTAAACAAACAAACAAACAAACAAAGTTATGCCTGCAGACTGGCTGCATGATCTTATGAAGTTTTCTCAGCGAGCTCTGCTGTAGTCAGTAGGATTTGCTAAAAGAGTCTGAGGCAGGAAGAACATGAGTTTGAGGCTGGCCTGGGATACACACTTATAGCTTGCTGTGGCGGTGTATACCTTTAATCCCAGCACTTGGAGGCAGAGGCAGGTGACCAGCCTGGTCTACAGAGAGAGCTCCAGTACATCCAGGGCTACTTAGTGAGACCCTGCCTTGAAAAACAAACAATCAAACAAACAAATAAAGTTTTACTATTGGAAGATAAAAAATGAAATATTCAAATGCCAATTCATACCTAATGGAGGTCATGTAAAAGACCTCATTGGATTCTTGGTTTTTTGATTTTTGCTTTTTGTTCAGATTAGCCTGCAACTTGCTATCCTCCTGCCTCAACCTCACAAGTGTTGGGATCATGGGTGTGCCATCACACCCAACTGCTCATTGATCTAGTGACATGTGTAGCCCAGAAACAGTGCTGCCCCTACTGCTATTCACACACTCTGCCCTCTTAGTAGAAATTAATTATGGATGCCTGATATTGTTTCTTCAGGAGCTGTATAAGCATTTTTTATTCTTCTTAATCTCTGTATAAGGGAAAAATCAGTCACCTTCCCATTTACAAAGGGAAAAATAATGTCTAAGACTTTTCATAATTTGTCTAGCATCAACCCTGCCAGTAGGGGGCAGAGCTGGGCTTTGTACACAGGCTGTCTGTCCCATTCCAGGCAACTAGACCTTTAACCCAGGACACTTTTGGCTCCAGACTGCTTTTGTAAAAAGTGACTCTATATCAATATCTATGCATATGTTTGATACATGTCTGTTGTATGTCCATAATGACAGGTGAGGATGGGACCTTTGTGGGCTGTCATCAAAAGCAATCGGCATTGGACCTTAGCAGAGCAGGTCCCTAGCCCTAAACCACCTGTGTTTAGCAGGAAGCTCTGAGTGGAGCCATAGCTCCAGCAGAATGGGAACAGAGGGTTGGGACTTTGGAACCTGACCCCAGGCATTGATGTCGCAGCTTGCCAGGCTTGCCACAGATGGGTGGATAAATGAGAAGGCCTCAGCACAGCCTATTGTTGAGACACTGGTCAAGCCTAGACTAGGACCCTACTTGGACATGCCCTATCTTTCAGTCAAACCCCTCTTAAGCAAGATTCCTGGGGTCTAGTTGTTATGGTAACTGCCCTAAAGGTCCTACACCAAGTGGTAGGGTTTCAGATTTTTTAGGATGTCTTCATTGTCTCTGTGTTTAGATTAACACTTCAATTCAAGCTTTCTGCCTAGCTAACATTCAGGTTGAATTGCAGTGCCCTTGACCCAAAAAGTTGGGGCCACAGTCTTTGGACCTAGCCTTAATCATAAGAGTGAGGATTTATGAGTCAAGGGAACCTGTTTGGATTCCACTCTCTTACACACACTACCTGTGTGACCTTGCACAAGCCCTTTCCCCTCTCTGAAATCTAGATCCATGTTGGGGCAATGCAAGTTGCCTTTGGAAGGTGTCTGTGAAGCTTCACAGCACACAGATAACTGTGATCATGACAATGGGTGACCTGCTGAGAGAGCACAGGTTCATTCTGCACATGTTATCTTTGTGTTTATTCCCAGAGCTTCCAATAAACAATGTCTTCATCCAGTTTTTAAAGGATTATCTGATTCTACCTTGGAATCAACCTGTTCCCCCAGCTGGATGCGGTCATCTGTTTCTGGCTACTGACCTGAGTCTCCAAACAGGGTTGGTTTAGCATTTATCAAATGGATCCCAGAAATGCTGGATACCTGTCAGCCTTTCCTACCCTGTGGTTCCAGGTTTGACCTTCTATCACATCCAGAGAGGAAGTCAACAGAGAGGATCAGTGTCAGGACATGGTTTTGTGATGTGGAGTGGCAGTTCCTCTGGCAGGGACAGGTGCCTGTCAGGATCTGCATGAGGGGAAGCAGGGCACTCTAGTCAGTCTCAATCACAGGTGCTGTACCAGACACTGGAGGACCATGTGTGGGAATAAGGGACTCAGAAAAGTGGGCTCCTGGCAGCCCACACTGTTACTGGGAAGAGCAGGTGTTTACTTCAGACTATGCACGTGCCCAGGATAAACCTTATTCCTCTATCTTAAGCTTTCAGAGTTAGTGCAGAGTTAGTTTCAGATCCCAAGTCACCAATTCAGCAGCTGTGTGACCTCAGACACATTAGCATTTCTGTGCCTCAGATTTGTCATCTGAAAACTTGATTGTTCAGAGGATTAAGGCAGAAATTGTTATAAAAATCCTCAGAATACGAGTAGGCATGTGGCAAGGAGTTGCTAGAAGTCATGTTTATCAAGACTTCCTGAATTATACCCAGTGTTTATGGGCACTGTCCCATGGGGCTCTGAGAAGTGAAACCAGTGTTGTCAGGTCCTATGTGTGACACAGAGGGAGGACCTGAATCTATGTCTGCTAGGTCTGCCAATCTAAACAGCTTTGCTCTTGACCCAAGAGGTCAAGGGTCTAGTCCAAGTGATTGCTTGAGGAGCCCAAAGCCTGGAGAGAAGGAATCACTGATGATGATGATAATTTGATTTAGAGGAGAGGGGAGAGGACTAGACATCTCTGCAAATGCAGATCACAGCAGAGAAGAACTATTTGGTTGTTACACCAGACCCCTCTGTATTTTTTCCCCTCTATGCTGTTCCTTCTGATCTATAAGGTACCCTTCTGTGAATTAGGGAAAAATAGACACAGGCAGATGGTTCATATTCTGCCCCATCTGGATGGTGCTTAATGACTTTGCACACAAGCTGGACAACCTTTCACGACTGCCTGACTCTTTGGCCATCTTCATATCTGCTGTGATGTATTGGGAGAGAATAAATGACTTGGTTAGAAAAAGAAACAGGGTGCATTCTGGAATCTGCTTATGAGAGGCAGAGGGAGCTCTGAAGACAGGAGGCAAATGCAAATCGCACAGTGACTTTATCTTGCTAGCTTTCTGCCAGCACCAAGGATGTCAATGAAAGCTGGCTTTGTGGCTTGCTTTAGGGAGCTGAAACAGCACCAAGCTGTCATGTGGGGAGAAATCAGTATGACCTCCAAACTGCAGCACAGCCACCTTCCAGTACTAGAGATGGTGAAAAGCTCTTGCTGAACCCCTGGCCCAAGGACAGGACAGTCAACAGCCCACCCACCTGTAGGGCCCTAGCCCTCAGGAGTCAGAGGCAGGAGGATCAATTTCAAAGCCAGCCTGATCTATTTAGGGAGTCATAGGGCAACCATAGCTATATATTAAGACCTTGTGTTTAAAAAATTAAAGAAAAAAAAAAAACAAGAAATGGGATGGGTGGGGTGGTGAGTGACTGTCCTCAGGCTCAGTGTCTATATGCTTTAGCAAAAATAAGCCATGAGAGCAGCTAAGGCTTCCAGAGAGCACAATAGACCCCAGGCACCATGCTTAGGGCTTTATCCGAGGAATCATCTCATTCTTTCCCCCATACGTCAGGTTAGATACTGAGGTTATTTTGAATTTGTATCTTAGGAAACTGAAGCATAAATGATTGACCACCCTGCCCAATGTCAGTGGCAACACAGGCTCAGGAAGAGGATCAGAAAGTGGAGACCCTGAGTTAAGTCAAGATCCTGGCTGAGCATATGTAAGACTGGAACAAGCAGCATGCATCTGGAATCTGCCAGCTCTGGTGTAAGTTCCAGGTTGTGCGCTCTTTGGCAAGTCATGGCACCTATCTGCAGTGTGAGGACAGTGACAGGAGGGAAACCTGTTCTCTGAAATCCCCAAAGACTGTTTCAGCTAGGAAATGAATGTAGCTTCCTGATTCACAGGACTCCATGGCAAACAGTAAGAACTCAACATAAGGACTGGAATAGGGCTCAGTGAGAAGAAAGCAAGCTTAGCATGAACAGAGTCCTGGCTGGTTTTATGTCAACTTGACCCAGGTTAGAGTCATTTGAAAAGACAAAACCAAAGTTGAGAGAATGCACCCACCAGACTGGCCTGTGGTTCATTTTCTTGACTGATGATTTATTGGGGAGGGCCCTGTGGGTGGGCCCACTCCTGGGCAAGTGATCCTGGATGTTGTTAAAGAAAGCAGGCTGAGCAAGCCATTAGGAACCAGACAGTAAGCAGCACTCCTCCATGGCCTGTGCTTCAGTTCCTGCCCTGAGTTTCTGCCTTGACTTCCTTTGCTGATGGACTGTGACATGGAAGCCAAATAAAGCCTTTCTTCACCAGGTTGCTTTTGGTTATGGTGTTTTATCACTGTCTGAAAAAAGTTAACTAAGGCAGACCTGGCAGTGTTATGCCAAATAAACCACTGCCTCCTCAAGTTGTTTTTGCTCATGATGCTTATCACAGCCACAGAAAGCAAACTAGAACAGGCCTCTACAGGCATGTGAGCTCATATATACACACATAGATGCACATATATGCATCTTCTCACATGCATACAAAGACTACACTTAGAACTTCCAGCCTTACATACAGTGATGGTTAGCTTTAATTACCAGCTTGACACAACCTAGAATCACTTGGGAAGAGAGTCTCAATGAGGAATTTTCAACATTGGGTTGGCTTATGGGAGTTGCCTTACTTAAGTTAATTTGTACAGGAAAGCACAGCTCACTGTGGGCAGTTCCATTCTCTAGTCAGGGGGTCCTGGCCATATGCGAGTGGAGAAATCTAGCCAAGCGCAGGCAAGTGAGCATGCACACATTCATTTCTCTCTGCTCTTGGCTGTGGATGTGACTAGCTTCAAGTTCCTGTTACTATGACCATCCTGCCATGACAGATCAGAAACTGGAATTGTAAGCAGAATAGCCCCCCCTTTCCCCTTATGTTGTTTTTGTCAGAGTGTTTTATCACAGCAACAGAAATAAAATCAGGGCATTTGGAGACCCCATATTTTACCTTCTGACACTGGCTCCTATCTAAGCTGGTCTCCTTCAGTGAAGGACAAGCTATCCTCGAGCCCAGAGCACTGCCAGGTATTGCAGGATCACTAGGAGAAATTCTACAAAGGTGAGGTGAGGATATCTATTCCAGAACACCAGCAAACAAGCGAAATGACAAACAGAAACACTAGTTTGATCAGCAAAACAAAGAAATATCTGAGAAAACTGAATTTTAATATAACCTAACCTCAAGCATCATTGTATAATTTATCAAGGATACACATACACCTTCTGTTATGAACATATCAGCTAGCCTGCAGGGTTGGCATATCATCTCCTCTTTACAGACTAGGAAGCAAGCTCAGAGAGGCACAGTCATTGGTTCACAGGCCACCCCTGCCCCCATGTGCTTGCTTTAAGATTCCTGATTTAATTTTTCTTGTTGCAGTTAATAAATTACCATTGCTAAAATTTTCCCGATCTTATTTGCTTTCTTCACCATGATGGACTTGGAGTACAAGCCAAGCTAGACCCTCCTCCCTTTAAGTTGCTTTGGTCAAGTATTTTGAAATAGTCATGAAAAAAGGAACAAATCCACTATGGCACTAGGAAAGTGTGCAGGCATGGCAGATTCCAGGCGGAAGCTCTCCCAGGTCTTTCCTATTGTGGGTTTTCTGTGATGCTGGAATCAGGAGCCACACTGCTCTCCTTCATGGGATTGACTGCTGTTTCCTCTCCCAGGGAGCTGGTAGATCTGCTTCTCAATGGTTGGCTGGAAATCCCAAACTTACACTGTTTCTGTGCAGCAGTCAGGGCTGGGGTGGAAGCGACTTCCTTCTCTCTGAGACTGCTATGCTGAACCTCACAATGACCAGGTATGCTAGCTTCAGGGTCAGAGGTCAAGGGGTGTGTCCTATCACAAATTCCTTTCCTGGTGCCAACTGCAGTCACTTTTTCTCAGTGGTGAATCGTTCACTTTACAAAATTTCAGGAGTCTCCTTTGTGGGAATTGCCAGCTAGTGATGGATTGACTTTGGCTAAGTCAGGCACTGTACCAGGAGCTGGAGCTACAATTCAGAAAAGCTGTCTCTAAGGAGGTGCTCAGGGAGAGTTCAAGCCAGGGGAGATATGGAGAGTAGGTGATAACTATCACCCAAAAGTCTGTCCCAGGGCAGGACAAGCACTGAGCAGAACACCTGCTTGTGGGGGAGGTGCATTCCACATCCTCTGAGTACATAGTGTTGAAAACCAGACAGCTAGCTGATGGATGGAAAGTCTGTCTACCAGATCTATGCTCTAGAAGACAGTGCAGGAAACTAAATTCCACTCCAACATTCCTGATGTATATCTGTATCATATCTACAACTACCTTACATTTATATTTTTGTGCTATCTAAAACCAAAGGTGTCTCTCCATCAGTCATCTGGATCAGGGATATACAGGCCTGAAGGAGAAGAAAATGTATCATTGAGCCTAGAGAATAGGGAGCTTATGGTCTGGCAAGTTTTCACCGAGAAGGGGACGTTTGGTGGCAGACTGAAAGAGAACAGGGGGTGAGGGGATTTCCTAACTATAGAAGGGTTTCAAGAAGTGTGGCTAATACAAAGGTGCCCCAGACAGCCTGCATTATAGTTTAGTTGACAGAGTGCTGTGTTGAGTGTGTGAGGCCCCAGGCTCTGTCTCCACACCGTATAAAGAAATTTAGGAACCACACAAAGCTGAATGAGAGGCTGAGGCCCTTTCTCCAGATCCACGGGACTCATGCTAGTCTCTCTCCATTTTGCTTAAGTCAGCTCTTGAGAGAAGTGTCTGTGCTTGCCTGCCTCAGAAACCAGCTGGCCTCCCAGAATCTGCTGTTAGGATACATACCCACAACTTAAATATCAGCATGTGGGCTGTATGCTTCACGGCCGTGTCTATTTCTAGTAGTGAATGAATGGAGGACAGGGAAGGCCATGGGTGTGGGTAGACTTATAGGAGTGAATAAACATTCACCACACATTCAGTTGCCGCTAAGAGAAAGTGGGAACTGGGTTTTGTGTTATACTTTCGAGCTCTGCCTATGCTCAGTACTCACTCCATGAGTGAATGTCTGGAATTTAAAATTCAAAGTTTAGGGTAAATATGTGTCAAATAAATAGTAGAGGAATATTAGTTATACAAAGTATGTGTGTGTGCATAAGTGTGTATGCAGTGTATGTGGGAACCAGAGTCTTCCTCAGGAATTAGTTGTACAAAGTGTGCATGTGTGCATTAAGTGTGTATGCCTTGTATGTGAGAACCAGAGTCTTCCTCAACCACTGCCCACCTAATTTGGGGGGACAGGGTTTCTCCCTGAGCCTAGAGTTTGCCCATTTGGCAAGACTGATCCCATCTTCACTTCCTGGGGCCAGGGTTCTGTAACTGACCTGCTACTGAACTGGTGATCCATGTTGAGCTCCTCACCTTGTGTGGTGAACACTCCACTTACTAAACCATTTCCCCAGACCAGCTTTTTTTTTCTGGAATGTTTAGAGTTCCCAGAAAAGAGTTTGGAGAAAGTGAGGAACTAACTGAGCTCTTACATTAGGGGGCTCTTACATTGCTCTCCCTTCCTGCACAGGGCTTCAGTTTTCCCATCTGTGGGAATTGTTCACAGACAATTCTGAGAGGCAATCTGAAATCTTTATGATCTGATGAATTGTCCCCTTCTAGCTAGGATAAACTCAGGCATCTCTCTCTTGCCTCTCAAATCCTCCCAGCAAATGGCCTGCTTGGGTGGGTCCTGGGGTATGGGGCTGTGGGATCTGAGAACCTTTGATGGCTTTCCTCAAGCTGTTGGTTTCTGATGCCTTCTGGCTCCCCCTCAACTGTCTGAGGTCTGACCTTCTAATGATTGATGCACATTATCATCCACTGCGGTTTGAATGGCTGCCTGCGATTTAGAATTGCCCAATGCTACAGACTCAGACCTGGCTTGCATAATTAGCTTGGGCCTCATTAATGTCTGCCTCCTTGAGTGTTTTGCATTCTTGGTGTCTCTCATTCTGAGTTCCAATTCCATCTGTCTGGGTGAACATGGCTGCCTCCTTTTCTCACTGCTTTGTGGAGCCAGGCTCCACTCTAAGCCCCCAAAAGCCCTGCCATCCACAGAACATGATTGCAACGTAAACTGACCCCTGCCATGCTTTCCAAATAGAACTAGCTTATTTCCTTAGGAGCTGGAAGGTCTGACTACTTCAAGCACCTCAAGCTGGTTGGCTGTGCAACTCTGGTCTGTATCCTGGCCAGAGAGCAGAATGAGGACCACTAATTTAACTGCTATAAAGACTGATGACTAAGCCATCAATCAAAACTTATAAACTGATAGCAGAATCTGACCTCAGGACAGTACTGAGGTTGTCCACTGACAGTACATAAGTTACTCTTCTCCTAGACTGACTCCATTCTTTCCCCACTCATCCATGTCCTGCTCTGAGCCCCAGCAAGCCTGGTCCTGCAGGCAGCATCAACCCAGTTTTCCTCCCTTCTGGCCTCCACATGGCTATACTGAAGTATGGCCCCGGCTAGAGCCTGGAAGGCAGAGTAGGAAAAGGGTGGCAGCGTCTCTCCCCAGTGCCCACCTGTTGGCATCAGGCTATGATCTGTCCTGTTACTCTATACAACATAAAATAGTGGTCTTCCTGTTTGGGACTTGTCCTGAGAGGCTCCATTTAAAAACAACTTTTGACTTTAATTGCTCTGAACACAAAATTCATTTGCATTTCACATATGTTACACAACTAGCCTGGAGGTAATTTCCTATAGTTGGTTTTTGCAATTTGGTGCACTAAAACAAGCATTTGAACTGAAACACAAAGGCAGGGTGTACCACAGTGGGCACAAAAGCAACAATATCTGCACACTGCCTACAAGGCACACACTGATAAATAACTTATTCCTAAAAGTAGAAAGGGCTGGAACCTATAAATATATGTACAAAAAAGATATAAAGTAAATTGGAACTACTTCATGGTTCCAATATGACCGTATGAGCACATATGAGCCATGGGCATGCTAACATCATATCAGGAAGACCAGGCCTATGAACTTCTCAGATATACCAGGTTGAGAAATGGGTGCACCTTCCTACCAGGGCATTATGAAGTGGAGGACACCTGAGCTGTGGAGATAGCTCAGTCAGGCAAGGCTTGTTTTGTAAGCATGAGGGATCCGCAGTTTGGTTTCCCCAAACCCACTTAAAAGGCTGGGCATGGTGGCATGTACTTATAATCCCAGCACTGGAAGGCAGAGACAAGAAGATCATTGGGGCTCTCTGGTTGGTATGCTCAGCCAAATGACCAGCTAATGAGACCCTTTCTCAAAAGCTAAGGTGAACAATGATAGGCCACACCTGCCAGAAGACCAGATAGGCTGCCAGCAGACCTTCTCCACTTTCTCTGGTCCCCCACCAGACCTAATCCCTCAGGCTTGTTCCTAGTGCAACAGAATACCATCTGCAGCCTCCCTTCCCCCCTCTCCGTGCTTCCTGTGGATCCCACAGATAATCACCTCCTGGCCACCCTTCCCTGACTCCTGGACTCATCATTGTGTCCCAGCTCCCAACTCCAGCAGACACCCTCTGCTCAACCATAGGCCATACCTTCAAGGATACCAGGTAGGCTTCGATAAAACCTTTTGCAGTTTAGATGTTTTTGGATTTTAGAATATTTACATATATTTACATGTACTGCAGATTTACATATCTTAGAAACAGGACTCAAGTCCAAATACAAAATTCATTTGCATTTCAGATACACATTATATAAGTAGCCAGGAGGTAATGTACTATAATAGTTTTCCACAATTTTATGCACTAAATTCCCATTCATGTTATGGGAGTTTCCATTTGTGACATCATGAAAAAAAACTCTAAAAGTTTTGAATTTTGGAGTGTTTTAGGGTTAGGGCTTTTACACTGGTATGCTCTACCTGTAATGGCATTTCGCCTCTCTGTTCCTTCATCTCTGCATATTGCCCTGCAAATGACTCTTTCATTTAAATAAGCCAAGAGGGAGTGAATTCTGTCTCTTGCCTCATACAATTTCTGATGTAATTCCCAGTTGCAGAAATGGTACCCAGAGCATAGTGAGTCCTTAACAAATATTTGTGGAATAGGTAAACTAAATCTTTCACATATAGTATTTCATGTGGTGCTCAAAAAAGCCATACAAGCTGCATTAGTGGCTTTTAAGGTAAGGAGTGGGGGCTCAGAGGTCTGACCTCTTCAGTCTGACCTCTGGGTGAGAACAGCACTTAACTAACCCACATGAGCTGTCCCCGCTCAGCCCCTGCAGAAAGCTTGCTTGAGTTTGGATCTTATTTGTCCCTAGGTAACATGCTCATGGTTTGGTCCCCAGCCCTTCATAGTGTGGGGACCTTTAGGAGGTGGTGCCTCGTTAGGTCATTGGCATGTGCAATGGAAGGACATTGGGATTCTGGTTCCTTCTCATCCTTGCTCTCTGTTTCAAAAGCATCCTGAGGTAATGATTCTTCTGTGTCGCATGTCCACAAAGAGTTACTGGATACCACTATCCCAAAAACAACAGGGCCAAGCAGCCATAGGCTGAAACATCTGGAATTTCCAGCCAAAGTAAAGCTTGCCTCCTTTAAAGTGGATTAAACTTAGGTATCTTGTCACCGTAATGGAGAGCTGACTAACTCAGATCTCAGATTCCTGCTGCCTTCTGTCTAGAGATCTGGGGTCTACCCATGCTGGTGTGGGAGGAGTGGGAACAGGTGCTGTGAGGCAGACAGAAAAAACTACAGGGAGTTAAAGATACCGAGGCTGCATCTGGCATTGCATCAGAGGCCTGGTTCAGATTTAAGTGCTTCCAGGCTCTAGAAGTCTGATGAGGCAAGCAATTCCCTGCCTCCAAGCGAATCTCTGTTGCTGCAACTTGGTTTCTTCCTCTGTAAAATGGGCTATGGTAATAATTACCAGCATTTAAGGGTTATCCTGGTCTAGACATAGCTGAGGGATTAGACCAACACCATCTTGTCTATGCCTTACTGAACTCTATGGGTAGTTGTTAGAATTAAGTGTTCCAGAGAAGGGGCTACCCACAGTGACACAGTGTCCTCACCCAGGCTCCACTGTCCCTTGATATCTTTAGTACAGTGTTATGGGAATAGATAAGATCCCATTTGATGCAGGGACCCATCAGTAAGTGGTAATGACCTTTCTCCTATACCCTGTCTCTAAATCAGACTCTTGGATTCTTTCTATATTTTTCTTCCAAATGGTTGTTGAACTGTTTGTTCTCTTACATACTGCTCATAGTGGGGAACTTAATACCTCTTTAAAAAATTCTATGCAGCACTCTCCCTCTTAGTGAAGAGGGCAATCAGGGCAGAGAAACCACACACAGGCTCTGGAGTCAGACTGGCTGAGCTCCACC